>NW_025335587.1:14781907-15198861 GCF_004798865.1 Varanus komodoensis
CAAACATTTTTATGCCGCCCCATTCGCCGAAGCCTCGGGGCGGCTTACAACAATAAGTTAAATAATTAGAATCATAGATTAAAAATACAAACATTAGAATAAAATACAAACATACAATATAAAATAAGCCGCCCTGGCCAGATAAAATTCAATAAAATTAACATTTAAAATGCTGCTTAAATAAAAAGGTCTTCGCCTGGCGCCGAAAAACAAATAATGACGGCACCAGGCGGACCTCTCTGGGGAGTGCATTCCATAAATTGGGCACCACCGCAGAGAAAGCCCTCCTCTGAGTACTTACCCTCCTAATTTCCTTCACGGAGGGTTCCCGGAGAAGGGCCTCTCCCGCTGATCTCAAAGGGCGGGCGGGCATATATGGACGTAAGCGCTCCTTCAGGTAAACAGGACCCAAGCCGTTAAGGGCTTGATAGGTCATCACCAACACCTTGAATTGGGCCCGGACTTCAATGGGGAGCCAGTGAAGCTGACGGAGGACTGGAGTCATGTGAACATAACGCCCAGTCCCCGTCAGCAGCTTGGCAGGTCTATTTTGAACCAATTGAAGTATCCGGACCATCTTCAAGGGTAGCCCCACGTAGAGCGCGTTACAGAAGTCAAGACGGGAAGTCCACACGTTGTCAGATGTCTACCCAACGCATCCCTGTCTGCTGGCTTCTCAGCCTGAAGAAGCTGCCTCTGGAGTTGAGGGCATTCATTCTCTGGAACAAGTCCCAGTTTCTAACCCCTGTGATCCTTCTTGGCTTCACTGTATCTCAGGTTTCAATGGCTTTTGACCATGTTCCCATTGCTGGCCCCAGTGTCTCAACCCTGTCCTTTTCTGGAGCTCCTTCAGTGCCACGCTTATCTCCGGATTCCTTTTTGCTCTGTACTAACTAAAGCCTTTTTCTGGTGCTGGAACCTCCCGTGTAAGATCCATGGGAAGCACTATGCTCTGACATTTCTCTTGGTACCCAGCAGGTCCTGTGTCCTTTCTGGCTTTTTTTTAACCCTTTGGTGCCTGTTTTAATCCTATTCTTTAAAAAATGGGAGGCCAGCTTTACTGCAAAGCAAGATGCCAGTCTTCTGCAGAATACCATATCTATTCCCAAGAATGCCTCTGCACCCGTTTTAGAACATAAAATTGGCAAGAGCTGTTGTTAATTTTAGCATGTTAGATAAATGAATTCTGAGGACAGTGGGGAGGGATTGGGGCAGCAAGTGGGTATCCCTCCCTCTTTTGCTCTCTCTCTGTGCAGGTGTTGTTTCCTCTTCTTGTTTGCTTTGTCTCTGGTGTGGAATGTGTTGCTTGAGTTGCGAGTAGTGTGTATTTTGTCTAGGATTGTGCATGGCTTGCCTGGTGAGAATGCACGCATGTCATTCTATGTGGATAGGGTGGTGGAGTGTCTTTGAGCACCACAAGTTATTTCGGCAAGATTTATAGGGGCAAAAAAATATAATATGTAGCTAAAATATTTATATAAACAATTTCAAAATACTCTAAATGAATAGAATTATTATTTCATTGCAGAATGTCCTCGACCAATATAATATCAGTATTATAAATAATGTTATAACAAAAGTTTAAATATTAATTATAGTAATATTGTATTTATGGTTCTGATTCTTTTCAGAAAATGTTGTTTTTTCCAAGAAATCCCCCTCGTATTCCAGGGTCAGGCAATGATCCCTCAGCAAAAATGGAGCGCCTCCATTCTCTCTCCATCTTCTGTTGTTGAGTTTGGGTGACTCCAACCGTCAACCTCTCCCCCAGAGGCGCCTGACATCAGGAGCAAGCCCGGCTTCCACCCTGGACAGCCATGGCACAAAGATGTCGGGTGACCATGAGCAATGCGGTATCTCACAAAGATCCATCCGTTTCCCCTGATGAAGTGGGCTGTGAGGTGGCCTCCTGCAATTTATCTGATGAAAGTCATCCCCTTGCTGTTTGTCAGTCTCCAGGATTGCAGGGTTTGATTTACGAAACTACGTGCTCTTCCTTGGGGATGAAAGCGACTTTCCCAGTCCACGTTCTCCTCTTCTATCGTTGGCAGCCCAGTAGGTGTTGCGATGAAGAGGCAAAGGACAGCTAGTGAGTGGGGAACAGAAAAGGAAGGTGCGTGGCAAAGACATCTGGGAGTATGTCCCATTGCTTATATATCAAGCAGCAATTGCGTCTCCTCCCACTTCTTTAATCGACGTTGGCAAGGAATCCTCCGATGCTCATTTTGCCAGATAATCCATTTCTGGCTGAAGCACGTGGCCGTCCCTGTCAGGAAAGTCCATCAGGAATGCAAAGATGGCTTCTGATTCCACCTCAACTAAAGTGGAAAATTAATGGCTGCTCAACAGGACATCACCTAGAGATGAGTGATGAAATTTTAGGAGTATTCCACGTGGTGGGTTCTTTAATTTATCAGGACAAACCTCTGCACCTGGTGTATTACATGTAGCTATGAAATGTCTCTTCCCAAAGATAGAGTGGATTGTGGTGGTGGAAGAACATTTTTTATTTATTTAAAACTTTTATATGCTGTCCCTTTTGCATGGCATCTCAGGAGGACCTACAATCAATAAAACAACCTTCTCAATATAATAAATAACAATTAACCAGAAAATATAAGTTAAATAAAAAGCGACTGTTGAACATTAAAATTAATTTCTAAAATCAAAAATGAAAAGGTTTTGACTTGGCGCCAAAAAGAATATAAACTTGGTGCCAGGTGAACCTCTCCAGGGAGCGCATTCCACAATCTGGGCGCCACCGCAGAGAAGGCCCTACTCTGAGTAGATGCCCTTTTGACCTCCTTCAGGGAGGGTTCCTGGAGCAGGGCCTCTCCTGCAGATCTTAAGGGGTGTAAGGGCAGATAAGAAAGGAGATTTTCCTTCAGGTGTCCCAGGTAGGGCTTTAGAGGTCAAAACCAGCACCTTGAATTGGGCCTGAACTTCAACTGGAAGCCAGTGGAGCTGATAGATGACTGGAGTTATAGAAGAATAACGGCTAGTCCCTGTTAGCAACCTGGCTGCTCTGGTTTTACAACACAGAGTGAGATTTATGTTGCCACCGGAGCTTTTGTGACTTCTGAAGGCCCTGGAGGTGAAATTAACTTCCCACTCCATGTTTCAAATCTGCATGCATGAAAATGCCGGTCATCCATGCTGCAAAGACAGTCATGTATTTCCACCTGTGGAGAGATTGAAGATCATGAAGTGGGCAACTTGCTCTTCAGTCCTACAGAGTTTTATCCAGCAGAGCCAAACATTCAGAAGACCTTCTGATAAAACACCTGAGATGTTTCCTTTTCTTCTCTCAGCCCCACCTAGAAAAGAATATTCTGTACCATTCTTTCTGGCAGTCACCATTTCCTTTCCACAATGTCCTGGTCTGGGGCACTGTAAAAGATGGCATTTGGGCTAGGCAGGGGGCTTCTATTACCTCTTGAATTGCTGGCAAAATGCATGCTAGGAAGAAAAATAATGTTGTGCTTTTGATCGTGCTAACAGCAAGCTCCATTCCTGGGAAAACGTTGGCGAATTCCTTCTTAAACTGGCAACGTTTGTTGCAATGTTTTTGCTTTCGTTTCGTTGCAAAGTCATGTCCAACCCATCACAACCTCATGGACAACATTCCTCCAGGCCTTCCTGTCCTCCACCATCCCTCGGAGTCCACCCAAGCCCACACCCACCATCCCAGAGACCCCATCCAGCCCCCTCATCCTCTGCCATCCCCTTCTCCTTTTGCCATCAGTCATTCCCGGTTTGCTGCAATGGTTCCCCCTGACTCCTCTGCCTACAAATGGGGAGGAGAATTTGGGGGACTCATCTGTACATGGATCTACTTCATGAACGTTCTCCACCATGAGACACTTCAAGACACTCACCAGTTCTAGTTCCAGTGCCTGCTTCCAGTCCCCGCTCCCCACCAGTGTTCAAGCAGTGCTCAGAAGAACAAGGTTAGAGGAAACAGTCTTGTGGATTCCTTTGGGGGAGAAATTCCAATCTAAGACTACTTCTGGCTCTTGAAGCAGAGAGAACTTCCCTCCGCTTCTCCAAACAGAACAACAAAGATGATTTGCAGCCAAAAGCACAGATTCTGAGCCCATTCTGCCTCTATAGATGTCACCCCTGGACTGTATCCTGTGTGATAAAGCCATGCCTTTTGACTGATCTCATTAATTTGTTTCAGCTTGGGACCATTCCTTGCTCTGGAATCAGCTTGGAGGTGGAGTGGTAAATAAGTAAGATGGGCTGCAGTTTGTGCATTAAAAGTGCACCCTTAAAATTGTGGAGTTCACATTTTATAAACATGATTGCAAGTCCAGGATGCACAAGCCATATTGCAGAACCCGAGCAATTCATGTTTGGCTGCAAATAGGATGTTTTCCCCTGATACATGAAAGAACATTCCTGCACACAGAATGCACAAATTCTAGAACTTCACACCTGTGGATCCCAGCTCAAATTCAGGGTTGCTAGGGCAAAGGCCCTTAATTTCAGCGTGTGAAACCCAGCCAGCCTCCTCCTCCTATGAGTCCCAGGAAGCCCATGGAATTGGAGACAGAGGCTGTGATTTCTTCAGGGTGCTTCCTTTACCTCTTCCAAGTTTCTTTTCTATACTGCGGGTTGTTTAAATGAATGATGGACTCTGCACAATACAGCCAATTGCAGAAGCTGCAGTTTCTTCTTCACTTACCAACTTAATTAATTGGATGCCCTACAGGGCACCGTTCTCCTTTCATGGTTCTCTTTTGTTTCTCAAGTTTCTTGCCACGTCCGCTAATTATTAAAGACATTTGGGTTTCAAGATGGATTTTCTGCTTTCTCTTTCTACTTTGACCATCATGGTAAAGATGTTCATCTCAGGATATGGATGGATCCTATGGGCAGACAGGTAGCCCTCAGACTAAAGGGTGAGTTGTATTTTCTGAGAGATATCTCCAAATTCTTCTTCCTCCAAATTGCTGCATATATTTTAGAGCCAGGGAATTGCTTGACTTTGTTCTTGAAGCAGAAGAAAAAGGTTGAGAATATGGCTACGGTGCTCAAGCAAATTTCATCCAATTCTGTCAATAACTTAAAAAAATGCATTTCTCTTAAACTTGTGAAGTATGTAGCAAAAAAACCCCTGCCTCTCTTCACCTGAAATAAGGCAGTCCTAATTCCTTTAGGTTAAAGCAATGCCTGCAAATTTGATCCAGTTCTAACCATTTTTAAAAGTAATAGTTGTCATTTTTTGTCACTTTCCAAGAGACATAAAGATTTGGATTTCTGAACTGGGATTCAAACCCAAGTTGAAGGGCAGTTTCTGAATAAATCTGGGCTGCTTCCCAAATTGCAAAGTTGAGCAAGATTATATTCTTCCAGTTCTCCTTTCCGTGCCTTAAAATTATATGCAATACCATTAAATGTGGGAATAGGCAAGATGCTCGCATCTATGATTCAGAAAAGAAATCCGCCCAGAGTTCGGGGTGCTGAGAATTATCCAGTAAGCAATAGTTGCCACGATCATGTTAAGTGGGAAGGGCAAGTGGAGAAGAATTCAGAATCTTGTAAGGTTGCCTTGGGGGAATCTGGGAAGGGATAGTGCACTCCTATTGCTCCCAAATCCCATCGTAAAACTGGGGGCATGATGCAACTTGAGCTGGGCTCCAAATAATCCAGAGTTTCTCCTCTGGTTGTGGGAACACGTGATCATGGTTCTTTTGCAAGCTCATTTCTGAAGCAAAGAGAGTTTGCCCATCGGCAATGAGAGCAGGACATTGATAATTAACAGATAGTCCCAAAGATTGATTGCATCCTCAAAAACTTGTCAGAAGACTGTATCAGACATTCTCTGGCCTTTAGGCAACTCATTAGTGAAGGGTATCCAAGTGTTCTGGAAAGTCCTTATTTTAGTTTCTGGAATCCTGTAGCAGAAATCAGCATTCGATGAAAGAAATGGATTCCCTCTGTTGTCAAAAGGGAGCTGCATCGTCTTATCTTTGAGGAGCCAAAGGGACTATTGTGGCAGTGCTTTTGGCTGAGTTTCAGAAAGAGATTAGTAGCTTTGCTTCTCTTTATTAGTGCAAAGCACTAGCAAATAGTTCACACACGGAGTTTGGAAACAGATCACAGAACTTCTCAATGGTGCATGCAGCCAAAATCCTTCGGGCTTCCAGAAGTCTCCACGGTGATTCTTCAGAGTTCAGGAAATGGACAGTAATTTGCAGATTGTTTTGCACAGACTGGCATGTTCTCATGATCCTAACCCCTAACATACATAAACTTTACTATTGCTTTAGAAGCGATGCAGCGAACATGAGTGTCCATCTTCACATGGAGCCAATTGAATTCAGAGACACTCTTTTCTAGATGGACATGTATAGGCTTTTTAAAATATGCTTGTTTTATATCCCCACAAAATAAAACTTGCATAGACATGGGTACACTACAGCACTGTGCCCTCTGCTTTGGTGTAGGGGTGCCGTGAATCTACTCCTTGCTATCTGGATCTGCTTGTGCAGCTGAATTGGAGGCAGCAGGAAATATCGCATCATTAATCTAAATATTTACATTCTGCTTCCAAATATTAGGCATGTATTTATTCAGCTTGTATCTTGCCTTTCCTGTAAAATCATGTTCAAGGCAGTCAGCAGTGAAGTACATAGAATTTGACAATGTTATTCTTAAAACTGTGAAGCCCATTCATGTTGTTGTTATGTGTCATCAAGTCATCTCTGACTTAGGGTGATCCCGTGAAGATTGCCTTCCAAAATGCCTGGCCCTTGACAGCCTTGCTCAGCTCTTGTTGTAAACTCAAGATTGCGGCTTCCTTTGTGGAACTGAACCATCTCAAGGTTGACTTTCCCTTTCTTCTTCCTTCAACTTTTCCTAGCATGGTTGTCATCTCCAGTGGGTCTCATCTTCTCTCACTTGAACTACGGCAGCCTCGGTTCATCAGGTTTGTTTGCTTGATTTAATCTCCATGCCACTTATTCATCTTTCTGTCAGTCTAGGATATTTGCAAAGCTCTCCTCCAGCTCCACTCTCCTCCACCATCTTGCCTCAGTACACAATAAATCCCACCAAATGAAATGCAACTATAAAATAGAAGCACACCCAGAAGAAAGAAATAACAATCCCATCCCTCAAATTAAACAAAACACAGTTTAGCAGCAAATCATCTTCAGTGACAAAAGTCCTCCTTGCCTTTCAGTGGAAGGATTTGGAGTCAGCTGGGCCATCTCCAAGCAGGGAGATCTGAAGTCTGGGAGCACCTGCTGAGAAGACCCTCTTGCATGCTCTTGTCAAGCAGGCCTCTTGGAGGGACCATGAGAACAGCCTCCCTGGAAGATCTCAAAAAATATCAGCTTCTATGGGAATTTGAGAGGTTATGACCTGCATTTTAGTACCATGCTTGGAAATGGCCCAGTGGCCATGTAGGTTGCTGTTACCAAGAAATCACATCCTAACATTGGATCCAGTCAATTTGCAGGCTACAGTAATCTGGATGGGCCGAAGTTTCTGAACACCTTTCAAAGGCAGCTTTCTGTAGAATGGTTGCAGTATCCAGTAAGGGATACGTTGTTTTGTGGTCTTGCTGCTACCTGTTTGGGCATGATGGAATCATACCTTGTCATATGGAAACCTTCCCTTACCCACATGGACAGCTCACTGGTCTGTTTATGAGCCTTGAGAAGGACAAAGGTAAAGCACAGAGGTGGTAAAACTCATTTCTTCAATGATTCTGACCACATTCTTCAGCAATGCAAGCTAGAAATACAATTTGTCCATTATAACCAGAAAAAGTAGAGGCCAAAGTGACTTCTGTTGGCCCTGTACTAAGGGATTAAAGTGGGTATTTTTCAATTCCAAGGTTTTGGTCCCAAACTATGGAAAAGTTTCTGGATATTGGCAAATTCTTTTCCAAATGAAATGGAAATGAAGTGCTCATCCATCCATAAAGAAACTTACTGATTAGCTCCTACTTGCATTACAGGATGGCTGCAATTTCTCAGTTTGGGTAAGGTTGGAGAGGAATTTAATGTGGGTGAGGTATCTAAGATCAGATAACGAAGCTGGTAAATCACAGTTGGTCTTTTAAATGTGGACAGCAGCAAGCTGCCTGACTCCGTAAGAACCTTAATTTAAAATGTAATGTTTCTCCTCTGTCTTAAGAGTCATATGGGACTGGCTTTATCAAATATTAAATGCTAAGTCTATGCTATGAGAAAGCTTTATTGGACACAATTTCATCTAATAACAGAAATGCAACCTAGAGTCCCATCAAAATTATGTTTCTGACTTCGGAAACTATGCAAAGCTTTTAAAGTGGGAATCAGTACAATATTTTGCTATCTGAGGTGTGCTTTCACTACATCTTTCAGCAGCCATGAGAAACACCGTTACATGATTTTTCAGAGCTCCTCCAAAAAGAGACAAAAACTTTGCCCTCACTCTTAGTTGGCTTGACCCGACCAGTGATGCCATTATGTACAACCTAGATATGGCTCCAAAGCATTAACGTTGTAAGCCGTCCAGAGACGGAAGTAATGGATGGCATACAAATTTAATAAGTAAATAAATTTCAATAAGATCATTTCCCCATAGGGAATCAAATTTCCCCTAGATTGGTTGGGGTTTCCCAGGAGACTGATCTCAGACCGAAACAACTTAGGAAACAGTGTTGGAAGAGGAAGGAGAAACAAAACGAAACAGTGGCATGCAAGTGGAATTTTTTTTTAAAAATGGGGAAACCATTTCTTCCCTGTAAAAGAAATGCTTTCCCTTACAAATATACCTAGGAGACTGTCCAATCCATGGACAGTTCCTGCAATGATCTCCATGGGTCACAACCCAGACACAAGGTGTATCCAGCTCCATGAATGCGTCCTTTATCACAGCACTGTTCCGTCGCTGTCTCCAGGCATGGCTGGTTCCCCTGCAAAGATTCATGAATTTACTGAACAAATGGCAGCTTGACAGGAAGCACTGAAAGAAGGCAGCAAACATTGCTTTCAGGAATGAGTGAGGATTTTGTTTCACGAATTTACTCAAATTTGCAAAGTTCTCCCATTTCAGGTCAAAAAAGAATGGCAGGTCTAAGCAACCAGAATGTTGCCGAAACTGAGATGTGACCTGTTCCCCCAGCAGGCAGTTCTTTGCTATCAGGAGTCTAGTAATTAATCATATTTGTAGTGCTGAATCAGAATAGTCAATTCTGTATTCTTGAAAGTCTCATCTTTATCTGTTTCACGGCAGTCTTCTCCACGCTGGGAAAAACTGTGCCAACTGAACTTATTTGTCATTACTTTATTAATTGTTTCTGCCTCACTTTTTTCGTTCCAAGGAACTCAAGGTGACTTACAAAACTCTCCTTTCCATATCCTCACAATGCCAACCCTGTCAGGTAGGTTGGGCTGGGAGACTGTGCCTGGCCTGAAGTCACCCAGTGAGGTCCATGGCTGAGTGGGGACTAGAACCCAGGTCTCCTGCATCCCAGTCCTGCACACTTCACCACTATACCACACTGCCTTTCTAGGACCCATTTTTCCATCCTATCTTTCAATCTGGAGTATCTGCAAAGCTCACCTCCAGCCCCATGTCCAGACTGACTCCTTTTTCTTCCTGTGTGCCAACAGCATCATTCAAAACGGCCATGCGAGATGCACAAGGCTTTCTTTCAGCACCGTTCTGAATTCACACCAACTTGCATGGCCCTGGCAAATCTGATTCATCGCAAAACCCACCCAGCTCCCTTGTAGGCCGTCAGAAGTTTTGGGACTTGGAAGCGTCCTGCTTATTCCTGAGCTCAGTGATGCGATACTTCTGAGAGAATATGGAGAAGATCAGATTGTAGATTATAAAGCTGCCAATCAAAGGAGACATTTCCCTGAAAACTCCTAGATCAAGCATTCTCTCTTTTGCTGGTCGTGGAAAGTTCTAGAAAATTTATGCTTCACTATGGGACCTTGCCATGGTCAATGTAGCTTTTAATCCACTACAATTTTAAACGCATGCAGGTAGCAATTCCAATCACCCCTCTTTGTCCCTTGAGATGGCAGCAGAGAAGAGAGAAGTCTATCTGGCACTCTCAGGAATTCAAGAAGGATGGATGAGTTGAACAGCAATGCTACAAAGCTGTAATTAAGTCTGGGGTCCTCGTATCTAATTAGCATTAAATGAATGCAAGGCTATTCTTAGGCTCTCCATTGTCTCAAAAGAACCGGATAAAATATGTGAGAGCACTTGGTTTTATTCATTTTTTAAGACTATTGCTACCAGCCGTTGCTTTGATGAGAGTTCCTTCCTTTTACAGCTCTTGAGATGAACTAATTAAGCCTCAGTGCTTTGAAGTTTGGAGACAGAGCAGAGACATTATCAGAAGCAATTTCTGCTGCCCATCTCCAAGTGTCCTTGTGAGGTTGGGGAGGTGGAAACCAGATGTCCTTCATGGCAGAGCCTCCTTTGTCAAAAACATTTTATTTATTTATTTATTTATTAAAACATTTTTATGCCGCCCCATTCGCCGAAGCCTCAGGGTGGCTTACAACACTAGATAAAACAATAAGTTAAAATATCCATATAAAATAATCATAATTTAAAACGCACATTATAAAATAAGCCGCCCTGGCCAGATAAAATTCAGTTGTGTTAGCATTTAAAATGTTGCTTAAATAAAAAGGTCTTTGCCTGGCGCCGAAAAACAAATAACGACGGCGCCAGGCGGACCTCTCTGGGGAGCGCATTCCATAACTTAGGCGCCACCGCTGAGAAAGCCCTTCTCCGAGTAGCCACCTTCCTAATTTCTCTCACGGAGGGCTCCCGGAGAAGGGCCTCTCCCGCCGATCTCAGGGGGCGACTGGGCAAACATTTCCTGGAGAAGCACATCCTCAGGACCCAACCAGTATTAGTCAGGTAATAGACGATAGCACTGCTCTGCGTTAGCATCCTCTCTTGCTAAAAGAAAACTGTGTCAGAGCCTTTAGTTAATTTTATTGTTACATCCTTATGAACACTGAGAGAGCAGAGTTACTGGGCATCCCATCCAAATAGAAACATAGAATCAGACTGAGTAGAAGGGGTCTCCCGGGCCATCTAGTCTGACCTAGGCTCCAGCCAGCTCCACTTACGACATGCCTGCCATGTGCATGTCCAGCCTGTCCTTGAACACCCTCACTGATGGGGCTTCCTTGACATGTGAGCATTCTTGTCCTAATTGTGAGCATTTCTGTGCACCTGCAAAACTACCATTTCTGTGCATATTTCCATTTTTGCCAAAATTACTATTTTTTTCCATGCACTTTAGTGTTGGGGGAGAGAGGATGTGGAAACCCATCATCCTCTTGTTTTTCCTGGTGCTGGACTCCAGCAGCCAAATTGCAGGGCAACACATTTCTGGGCTATCAAGTGGCATAAAAAATTAACCAATGATAAAATCTTGGATGGTTTCCTTTCCCCTCCGTTTTTCAAGCCAGGATGCAAAACGTCACACTCTCCCTGCCTCTCTCTGGACTTGCAGGACTTCTGGAGTGAGCAGAGAAAGCGACAGTGACCCCACAACACCATCCACCAAGCAGCTGCTCCTCTTCTTTTGCTGATGGGTTCCTTGTTGCTGGCATCCCGTTGCTATAGCAACAGCTCACCATGTGCCAAAGCTGCCTGCCTTCTTGCTCAGACTCCGTGGAGCCTCAGTTGGCCCGAAGGGACTGTTCTGTCCATTTCTTCCCTATGCACGTGAAATATGACTCTTCTGCACCTCTAGAGGTCCCTTGGTTCTTTCTCTCCTCTCAGCAGCACCGGCCAATGCCTGGGAATTGCATCCAAAGCACGGAAGTGCTATTTGCCCAATGGAAGGCACTTTTCAAGGTGGCTCCACCTTCCAGCTGGCCATTTTCCCGCTCTCTGTGGCTTCCACCCTTCGGGGACCAGTCTCGCATTCAGAAGGAATTTTTGCACAAACCCTGATTGGTTAAAGATTCTTCTTTTCCACCTACTCTACAACATTTGCTACTTTAAAAAAAATCTGATTTCAGAAAAATTGATTTCACTGGCCGATTCAGCTTGCACGGCCACGACTTGGCAAGCTCACCATCCTCTGGATAGGTCACCCTGCTGCACCTCTTGTGACTTGTGCGTGGCTCATCCAACCTCTTATTGCTGGAGAGTTACAACACACTTTGAACCTTAACTTTTTCTACCTGATTTCCCAGTGGGCAGCTGAGAAAAAGCTTCTGGCTGATTGGGCGCCCAGCATCAGGCTGGAATGACCCAGCTTCAGAGCAGAGGTCATGAGCAGACACCTTCTGAATTGGAGGTCACCTGCGCCCAACCCAGGTTCCTTATCATTGGATGTTTTCGTTAATGCAGACCTAACCTGAATCCACCTCATATCTTCCTCCTCCGCTATTCTTGTTGTTTTCGAGCTGTCAAGTTGCCCCCGTCAACCCTCAAAATGAAAGCTCTCCAGAAAGTCCACTCCGTAATCTCCAAATTCAAGGCTGTGACTTTCTTTGTGGAGTGGATGCAGCTCATACTCGGTCTTCCTTTTCTTCTGTCTTTGATTTTCCCTAACATGATGGTCTTCTCCAGTGACTCTTTCCTTCTCACGATAGGTCCAAAGTATTGCATCTAGAAGACGATGGTTGGATTCTCTGTGTCTCTGAAAAGCCTCCTACAAATGTTTGCCCTGTCAAAGGAACAGAAGGAATCGCTTGACACGGGGTCAAGGAATTGGTGCATCTTACCCAGTAGTGCAGGCACAGGCTGGCAGGAGCTCTTCCCTTCCTAGTCATTCCTGGTGATGCTGAAGGCAAACCTGGGAATTCTGCTGATAAAGCTTGCATGTTTCTGTACTGTGCAGACAACAGTAGTGGTGGTGATAAGAATAATTGTTGTTAGTTGAGAAGTCGTGTCCGACCCATCGCGACCCCATGGACAACATTCCTCCAGGTCCTTCTTTCCTCCACCATCCCCTGGAGTCCACTTAAGCTCACGCCGACTGCTTCAGTGACTCCATCTAGTCATCTCATTCTCTCCTGTCCCCTTCTTCTTTTGCCCTCAATTGTTAATATTAATGAGGATGAGGATGACGTTTGTACCGCTGGAAGATTTGCTGTTCTTTTTGATGAGCCTTTTAAAAAACCCTGTGAAACCACCTGCAAAGGTAGTCAGAAATATTTTCTAGGATATTGCAGCCAGTCAAGACTAAGCAAAGTGAAGTTGTCAGTTTGGATGATTGCAGGGAAACTGATCTCAGCAGAGGGTTTATGTATTTTAATTTTCCTGAACACAAGTTCACATGTCTGCCATGTTCAATCAGCAGCTTGTTTGATTCCAGGCTCGCCGTCAACAGAAGCACTTCCAACCTATTGATTTTTTCAAGCCGCCAACCTGTCGTTTAATAGTGAGAAGCAAGCAAGGGAAAATGGAGATGTGATTTAGCGAAACCCAAAACAAACGGACTGCCTGGCAATCAGCGACACCCTCCCACGCTGAAATTATATGTTCCCGAGGCCATCTTCCCGAGCAGTGTGTCCTGTCTGCAGGACTGAATGTCCACGTGCTGGTGGATATTTAGAGAGAGAGGAGAAGGTCACATTTCCATGTTGGGAGGCAAGTGGGCACAGCCAGTGCACAGCTTGGCTTTAATAGCATGCTCACCATGTGGGCAGGATGGGATGAAGCTGTCAGTGTTGATTTCCCTCCTCTCATGCCTGTTTCTGACCAGCTGGAGACTTTGGGAAAGGTCTCCACAGAAACATATATGCAATTTTTCTATGCACATTTTCTATGCACATTTGCCAGTTTTAAAAACAATTTAAAATCAGTTATAAAAATAGCTGGAGAAGGTAAGTGTTTTCACTGCTGCTGAAAAGGAAGCAAGGTTAACCCCAGGCGGATTTTTCTGAATTTCCATAAATGAGGGGTCACCACCGAGAAGCCCCTTCTTTGGTTTGCCATCCTTCTCACCTTCTTGAAGAATGGCTCTTTTAGAAGGACCTTCTGCCCAGATTTTAATGAGTAGGTAGGTATATATGGAATACAAACATAGAAACATAGAAACAGAGCGAATCAGAAAGGGTCTCCCGGGCCATCTAGTCTGACCTCCGGCACCAGCCGGCTCCGCTCACGACACGCCCACCATGTGGACACCCAGCCTATCCTTGAACACCCGCACCGATGGGGCATCAACCACCTCCCGGGGAAGCCCATTCCACACCCTCAGGGTCCTGACTGTCAGGAAGTGCTTCCTGGCATCCAAACGGAACCTTGGCTCCCTGAGCTTTGCTCCGTTGGAGCGTGTCCTGCCTTCCTCTGCAGGGGAGAACAGGTCTCTACCCAACTCCATGTCTCTACCCTGTCCAGAGGGGGGCTGCTCTGGAGGGGCCTGGAGAGCTCTCTCGGCCCTCAGGCCCCTCACCTCCTCCTCTAGCAGGGTCACCAGCTTGCACCGAGGGCAAGTGTAGCCCTGCCTCTCCAGGGGGAGAAGGGCGAACATGTCGCAGCTCTCGCAGCGGACAGCAACACCCGTGACTCCCGCCAAGGCCATCTCCTGGTCTGCCACTGGGATCCCTTCCGAGACCCTACCTTGGTCCCCTGCCTGGTTTCTCCTGCAGTTCCTCTCACTCGCCCAGTTCTCCCAGACGAAAACCCACGCGCACACACACACAAGGATAAAATAAACTTAAATTTAAATTGGAAGAAAAACAAAGCAAAGCACAGCACAGCACAGTACAATCAAAATGAACGAACAATCAAACCTCTGTGTCTCAAGAGCAACAAAAGGGAGTGTGCCCCACTTTCGGAATCCGCTCCCCAGAGAGGTCCGCTTGGCGCCGTCGTTATTTGTTTTTCGGTGCCAGGCCAAGACCTTTTTATTTAAATATTGTTTTAATTGTTGAGTTTATTCATTGATTTTATATCTATGCCAGATGTTTCCAGATTGTTAATGTAATTGTATAGTTATTTATTTGTATTGGAAGCCACCCTGAGGCTTTTGTGAATGGGGCGGCATATAAGTGTTCCAAATAAATATGGAAGAAGGGAGTCCTTTAGGTAGCCCAAGTCCCAAGCCATTCAGGGCTTTATAAATTAAAAAAGCACTTTAAATTGGGCCTGAGTTTCAACTGCTAACTAATGCAATTCATATAAAATCAGTGTTACATGTTACAAAGTGCATGTCCCAGTTTTGGACCAGTTGAATTCACTGGATCATCTTCAAAGGCAGCCCCACATAAAGTGCATTATTTATTTAAAGCATCTATATACCATCCAATTAACATAATGGTCTCAGATCAGCCCTGTGTTTATCCAACCTGGATGTTACCAGTGCATGAGTTACCATGGCCAGGTTCTGTCTGTGCAGGTAGAGATGAATTTGATGTATTCACCCCAGACGAAGGCAGGTGTCCCTGGCCACCAAGTCCACCTGGGCTTCTCTTGATCGTCAGTTTTCAGTCCCATCGGTGTCCGAAGCAGTGAGAAAAGCCCTCTCCATTTCTCCAGTGCCTTTTTGATATCTTTCTTTGCTCAGGCTTTACCTTGCAGTATACCACTTTTTTGGATGCTGAGTTTAGCTACATTTATGGTTGCATGACAAATCCACACACGGCGAATTCTAATAAAAACTGAGATCGGCTGCAATTCCAGGACTAATGTGTGCACTGGAATGCAGTTTCCTCTGGATTTTGCTCTCCTCTAAATTTTGCAAGGGAGGTCTCGGCTCTAAAGTCATATCAAAGAGACAATAAATGCACAGAAGCATATTCTGAGGGAAAATGTGTTCAGAGATGTTTGTCTTGACTGGGAAGCTCTTGGAAATGTTTGTGCAAGTGTGTGCGGATATCCTGGTTTTGGGTGCATGGGGAAATGTGTTGGAAGGAACACTATCAGAATGGATTGGAAGCGGATTGGTGTGGTCATCTTGTCCTGGTTGACCTGCAAGCTTGCTTCATCCCCGAACTGGACTTTGGAAAGGAATGGTGTGCTCGCTAGGTCTCCGAGTGTAAGATCCGCCCCTTAAACATGTCCCTTCTTGTGTTACAGCACAGCCTGACTGTGTGGATGATGGCGCTGCCTTCCATCGCCTGCTATGCTATATCCATCACTCCTGGCTGAGTGTCTCTTACAAGGCAACATGCATCATTGACACACTAGACTAGCCTTTAATTAAATAAAGAAACAGGAATAATTGCAAGGGTCACTCCCCTCCACGTGACTGGATCCTGCCATCCACCAGAAAAGAAGAAGAAATTAAAAATGGAAAGCTTATAGAATTGCTGTTTGCTTGTTGTTCCCTCAACCTGATGGAGCACCATGTTTTGAACAAATAGCCAGGGCAATTTCTGTCCATGTTCCGGGAAAAAAAAAACAATTCGAGATGTGTTTGGCTGCAGGGCCAATTCACACTTCACAGCAGCCGGTGTGTTTGCGTTTTGCACTCTGGAGCTTGTCTCGTTGAACACAGTGAAGCAGAGGGGTGCGCCACTGAGCTTCAGGCAAAATCCCGGGCAAAGGAGTCACCTGGCATTATATTGGACCCTTGGTCCATCTGGCCACCCAGGTCTTCTCCTGCTGGCAGGAGCGAGGGGTCCAGGTTTTAAGAAGAACTTAACAAATACCTTCATAAATGGGACAGACACAACTAGAGATCTAAATAATAGAAGAAAATGGGAACTGACAGATTTGTCAGTTCGGATGCCAAGCTTTGAGCACATCGAACTGAACTCTCTGGGTTTGAATCTCTGTGTACTTGAGCATGTTACAATTGCCAGCTCTATTTTGTAGGAGGGACTCCATCCCAGGAACTGGGAAAGAATTAACTTTGGAATACACAAAGCAGCAAATGTGGGGGAAAGCAAAAATGACAGATTCAGCCATGGGTCCTCCCCAACTGGCAGGATTGGTCCAAACTCTTGGATCTCCCCTCCCCTTTTTCACAAATAGGGCTGTGAGGTTGAACCAGGGACTAATAATGAAACTGTGGAATCATGAGGAAATTAAATGTAGATTGATTTCCATTTCTCCCCAAGGTAAACTCTGAATCAATGAAGGGGCTGTGAACACAGTAAAAAAAATCCAGTGCCCATATAAGGTATACAGACATACGTGTGCGCACTCATTATGGCTTAAATTCTTTTGTTTGGGCCATTATTTAAGTTGCAGTAGAAAAGAATCGGTTCTACAATGTGGAAGCAGTATGAACGATGAATGAGCATCAATATATATGCCTCTTCAGTTGAATTATCCTTTATGGCCTCGTTGGTAGAATGCCGCAGAAGTAACCCATATTCAATTCCATATTAAAGAACGGAAACCAGTAGTAGTTGGACCAGTGATAGCAATCAAAGGTAACGGGCGCATTCACACTCCATGCCCACTTCCCCTGGAACTTAAGCCATGGTGGTTTGGTGGATGTACAAACAACCCACGGTGCACTTGACAGACGATCAGGTTCCTTGTGGGTGGTTCTCCCCCTTTCTCCTCTGATTCTTCCTTAAGTCTTCTGCAGGTGACCTAGGGAACTCTAGGAGGACTTCTAGAGATGGTGACCAGCAGCTCAGCAGCCATTTTGACAGCCACGGATGGTGCTGGCAGAGCTTTAATTCAAGGACATGCATGCACCGTGTAGGAAAATACTTGAGAACTTCTTTTTCCCAGCTGTGCTGGAATGGCTCCAGAGGTAGAGTTGGGTGAGTGTGGAACTGGCAAGTCTTAGCTGGGCAAGGAACTGGAAGATAATGTTCAGCCAGAGGCAAGTACTAACCCCGGGTATTGACCTAAGAGGATCCAGAACATTTTTTTTTTTAAACTTGGGGTTGTTGGCCCAGAACAAAAACCACACAGAAACATAGAAACAGAGGGAGTCAGAAGGGGCTTCCCGCGCTGTCTAGTCTGACCTCCGGCACCAGCCGACTCCACTCACGACATGCCCACCATGTGGACGCCCAGCCCATCCTTGAACACCCGCACCAATGGGGCCTCAACAACCTCCCGTGGAAGCCCATTCCACACCCTCGGGGTCCTGACTGTCAGGAAGTGCTTCCTGGCATCCAAATGGAACCTTGGCTCCCTGAGCTTTGCTCTGTTGGAGCGCGTCCTGCCTTCCTCTGCAGGGGAGAACAGGTCTCTACCCATCTCCATGTGACATCCCCTCACATACCTGTATGTCGCCAACAGATCCCCTCTGAGTCTCCTCTTCTCCAGGCTGAAGAGACCCAGTTCCCTCAGTCTCGCCTCATACGGCATCCCCTGTAAACCGGCCACCAACATTGTGGCCCTGCGCTGCACTGACTCCAACCTGGCTATATCCTTCCTGTAATGAGGGGCCCAAAACTGAACACAATACTCCAGTTGCGGGCACACCAGAGTCGTACAGAGTGGTAGTAATACCTCTCTTGATCTAGAAGCCACACTTCTGGCTATGCAACCAAGGGTGGCGTTTGCCCTCTTGACCACCGTATCCCACTGCTAACTCATGTTTAGCCTGCAGTCAACCAGCACCCCGAGGTCCCTTTCACAAGTGCTGCTCTCCAGCCACTTGTCACCTAACCTGTACTTACGACAGCTATTCCTATGCCCCAAGTGCAAGACCTTGCACTTATCCACATTGAACACCATCCTGTTGTCTCCTGCCCACTTCCATAGTCTGTCCAGATCCTTTTGGATCTGGAGTACCTGCTCCTCAGTTGTGGCCACTGCTCCAGTTTTAGTGTCGTCTGCGAATTTGATCAGCAGACTGTTCACCCCTTCTTCCATGTCGTTCATGAAAAGATTAAACAGGATCGACCCCAGGACAGAGCCCTGGGGGACCTCACTTGTCACTAGCTGCCATCCCGATGATTCCCCGCTAATGGTTACCTTCTGCCTTTGGTCAGGGCTGGCAGTGGCTGAGCGTGGCCTTATCAGCCCCTCAGGCCGGTGGCCTTTGGGAAGCACTCTAGGTTAGCACAATGCAGCAACTGCTCCTGGCCTGCCCCCACCATGGGTTCCTTTTTCGTGTGGGTCTATTCAGAATCTCGTAAGGAAAGAGATTCAGGCTGTGAGCTCTGAGATTTCATCAGATCTAAAATTAGATATCCTTTAACAAAACACTAGATCCATCTGGGGAGAGTACTGTTAGAAACAGGGCTTTGGCCAAAATCAGCTCTAGGTCTGAAGTCAGAGGGCTTTCTTGTGTTCATAAACAAAAATAACTGAATGAAGCACAGTCCCCAAAGCATCCATAATTGCTTCGGTTCCAGAATATAGAATAGAGACGGGTTCCAGTACTAGAGGAAGAAAGCAGCTTTCGTCCTGCATAGTCTTCACTCGTAAATAGGGATGGATGGGAATTTACTTCCATTCAGCTTTTGATAAGACCTTCCTGCATTCACATATTTCTTTATAATGGGATAGAAAGAGCCTGAGATATTAAAAATGTGAATGTGAGAAAAAGAGGACCTGAAAGGTTCATCCATCCTTCTTAAACTGAGCGATATCAGAAAGTGCACCCTGGAAGTCTTGCCTGCCCGTTTCACATTTATCTGAGTTAGTTTAGCGATTTAACAACCAAGGGCGGAGAATTTCTTAATACTGTAACGAAGCCAAATACTGATGGAAATAATCAGCCTCCTAGTGAACAATTTCCCCCTTCCTTACTCTTAAAACTGGGCATAAGTTTGGCTTGTAAGAGACAAGGCATTGTGGTGCTTCCAATTGATACGAGCTCCTGGAACACATGTGTGTGTTCGGGATGTGAGATCGTTACAAACTCTGAAAGTGACAAGAAGTACAAACTCCCCAATCAGAAGCATAAAGCAATTGGAAGTTTAGGGAATGTCAGCCTTGTTTTAATTGCTTTTAACATGGGCACTTTTTCTGGTCTCCTTGGAATGTGCCGTATCTGATGCTTCAGGAAAGCAGGACAACCTTCGTAAATACTTCATGGAGCTTTGATGGTAAACTCTACTTTATGTGCATCAAAAGGCAGGCAGGGTTCTCATGTAATCAGTGTGGTGAAGAAGCAGACAAATGAATGAGTCAAATCTTGATGGAATTGAAATGGGGAACAAATGATGGGGAACAAAATAACAGGGCTATTCGACTTGAAATGAAAAGATGCCCATATGCAGCCCCTAGCAGATTTCATGATCCATTGACCTAGGGCAGAGGCTGCTAGATTTTTAGTGGTGTAAAAATATTGACTTGATATATCATTTTCAAGGTAGTATCTTTCCAAGGCAGTTTTCAATATTGGCAATGGAACAATGGAAGGCACTAATTAAGAGGTACATCCGAGAATGCATAGTCAGGGAAATTATATAGTGGGATCAGCACCAGCATCTAGGTAATAAAAATTAATCTTGGATGCCCTTACAGCACAAAGAAGTCTTCTCAGCATCCCCAAAGACGGCAAGATGTGGGACAGCAAGTTTTGCCTCAAGTGAAATTTTGAAGCAAAGTTGGAAGTTCCTGATGAGGCAAAATATCCCAGGAAGGGGGTCAGGATCAGTTTAAATAAGACAAGCACAAGTTTTCTGCATCGACATTGCTATGTGAATATAAGATCCTGGGGCACAGATCCACAGGACAAATTAGAATTGACAAATCAGTGTGTGCAGATTTGCATATATTCTGAAATGTCTCCATGTGTATGTCTTTAAAGGTCCATAAAGGGATGTATGGAGAGGAGAGGGGGGATTTGATTTCAAGGGGAAGAGAGGAGAGGAGAAAGGCTTCAGGTAGAAGGAGTCAAGGTGTGCTGGATGAAGATGAAGCACCTGTGGGCAAAAGGGCCGTTCTTTCGGAGGGATCGGATGCTGCAGAGATCTTAAGGGCCCCTGGACCTTCCTTTCAGCCAGTGTCCCTGGACAGATGGGTGATGGGCAGATGGTCCCCCAAAGATCAGGTGCTCCAATGAAAGATCCAGGTTTCTAGCCCCTGTGGGCTGTCCCCAAAGACACCTTGAGTTTTCTGTGTGACCCTACATAACAACGAGCTCCTAATAGTCAGAGTGGATCTGGTATGGGTTGACAAAGCAGGTCACCCACTTCATTCACACCCTACCACTTCCTAACAGCCAGGGTAGAAAGCAGAGTAGATTCTGTCTTCTTTTTCTGTTATTCCCAAGGAAGTTCAAATTTTACTTCCCTGGAGTAAGGATGACACTGGTTAACTGTTGGGAAAATTTGAATAAATCCTGTCTGAAAAGCATTACTCCTGTGTGCCTTTGCATTGTGGGATCAAAACCTGTCTTCCTTTTCAAAACCAAGCTGTCACTGTTTAAAATGACATTCCCCCCCCCCCCCGCTCCTTTCTCTCACCTTTAGCTGTGGGCTACAGCAGACAGGCCATTTTAGCCCAAATATACATTGTAAATAGCCATTGTTGGAATTCAGTTTACAATAATCTTTTGATAGCCCAGAGGGCTTCATGTGCCCTGATCATGCAGAATGTTTAGAGTCGAGATAGGGGTCTGAGCTTATCATGAATAGTTTCTAGTATTTGAATCTGCATGTCTGAGCAGACCTGGAGATGGGTTCAAGTTACTCAACTAAAGTGTCAATACAGACAATTAGAAATATTGTAATCTCATTGTTACAGTGACATTTCTTTATCTGTTCTGTATGTGAAGACCTCAGAATCTTATTGTAGTCTCTGCATTCTGTCATCAATTGCCCTGTACCTGTGTACCTATAAATGCCCTTTAATGGTATCGAAGCTTTGCAGCAGGGTTCATCTCTGCGTGCCCGGTAATGCAACCTGCATTGTCGTGAGTACCGCGGGAACCTTGGGTTAATACAATAAAGCCTCAGATGGTCTGGACGCTTGGTCTTTCCCACAAACCCGAGTTTTACTCCCTCTTCTCAAATTGAGATTCCGGGATTCTGACAATCCTCTCAACTTTTGGAACTTATTTTCATAAGGGACTCTGTGTTTCTTGCTTTCCTTTTTTTCCTATTGAAAAAATAACAGTGGTCTGACATGTTAGAAAGATCCTCAGCTCCAGACTTCAAATGCCCCCCTCCTGTGGTTGGTAATGAAAAACTATCTTGAAGTCCTGACACTAATAGGCCTGTTGTGCAAAGGTCACCTTTGCGTAGGAAGACTTTATTGTCAGTGGAAGAGAGGACGACTGAATATGTAATAGCCTTTATCTGATCATGACTCCATAGCTTATTCTGAGAGATGAACACTTCTGATAATAACAATTTGCAAACACTGTGGAAGGAAAACCAGCCCTTCCAGGGAAATTAATTATAAAAGTTGCTTGACTCCGTTTCCCTGGACTTCTCTTGTTCTCTGGCTTTGAAAGTGGCACAGAACTTCTCCTGCTGGGCCGGGCGTGAGGCAAAGTCTCTGCACTCTGCTTCCCACCAGCTTTCACCCCATAGCACCGTTCCTGGGAGAGACTGCAGCCCCTTTTCACACACATATCAGCCAAGCTTGGCAAAATTAGAGAACAGCAAAAAGTCATCGATCTGTTTCATCAGTGGCTGCAGCGAGGTCCAACACTACCACCCACCAGAACTTCCATGCACTGCCTGAAAATGCTGTATTCCAGAAGTTTCATTTACAAGTTTTTTCACAGATTCACAGCTGGGACAGAAGGAACTAGGAAGACCATCAAGTCCAACCTCCTGCTAGTGCAGGACACTGGTTAAACCATCCCAATTAGATAATATTCTCTCTCTCTCCCCCCCTCTTTCTTGTGCACACGTGCGCGCACACACACACAGAGTGGGCTCTGATACTCAGTTGTGCCAAAATTCTTCCTGGGGTTTCTCAAAGGTTTTCCTATTTTTTTTTTTTTTCCAATTTATATCCTGCCTTTTTCCTACAAAGGGCTCATGGCAGCTTACATCTCCTCCTCCATCTTATCCCCACAACAACAACCCTGTGTGGTAGGTTGGGCTGAGAGTCTGTGACTGGCCCAAAGTCACCCAGTTGGCTCCATGGCTGAGTGGGGACTAGAACCCAGATCGTCTGAGTCCCAGTCCCATGAAAGGTTTTCCTAATGCTTGCAAAGGAAGATTTGATTCCAAACAGAGCAACATAGAGAAGAAGTGGGAGCAACATTTCTCCGCAACTTAGTTCCCCTTGGCTTCTCTTCTCAGCTTGGGAAGGTCCTTCTGACTCCTATCTGACTCCAAATTTTTATTTTATTTTTGGTGTTGCTGTCAGAGCACACCATGTGCTCAGCTGGTGTTGTGCAGAAATTTGCCCTCCTTTTTCCCGTGCTCTTTCCCTTCCAAAGAGGCTCTTGCTTTCCTCCTCCTTTCTCAGGGTGCTTTCGAATTGCTCTTGGTGTTCTTCTCGAGATTACCTTATTGCTAGGAGAAAGCAAAGTTTGACTTTACTCTCCTTGATTGCACAGCTCCTCATAACCTGGTAGCCTCGCTGAGCTCGTTGAATTTCTGGTCTGAACAAGTCCCCATGGGAAGAGTTATTTTGCAGCATCTGTCCCTGGAGAGCTTGCAGAATGCCAGAGAGCGCTATGCAAGTGAGGAAGTGCATCCATGCCTCTGGGTCACCCTGTATGTAATGCAAGCACAAGAACTCTGCAATGCAACCGCAAAAAGTCACTAAAATTTGCTCGTAGATGTTTTTTTAAGGCATGTCTTTTCTATCAAATCAAAGGATGATTTTTGGGCAAGAGTTCACAACATCTGGATCTGAGGTCCTCAGCTGCAAGTGAGAGGGGCAACCTTATCCACCGGTCTTAACCTCTCCACTCTGGAATTTCTACATATGTTGCAAAAATAACCAATTTATTTTCCAAATCTGTCAACAGACGAGGATAAGCCCCATTTCTCGACTGAGAGTTTTTGTGAATCTGGGCATGTTGCAACTACAATATCAGCAATAGTGGATGCTGTATCTTATTCATTTATGTTATTGTCACTCTAAGGTACTGTAAAGGGCAGGATACAAAAATTTTAAATAAACAGAGAAACAGAGCGAGTCAGAAGGGGTCTCCCAGGCCATCTAGTCTGACCCCCAGCCCTAGCCGGCTCCGCTCACGACATGCCCACCATGTGCATATCTAGCCTATCCTTGATATAAATAATAGTTGATTGTAATATTTGCCCCCAAGGCCAGGCCAGACAAATCTCCCAATGCTAACATCCTATCTTGCTTCCATACACCCCTCTTGGAGATGCAAATAGGACCACAGAATTGGAAGGAGTCCTTTAGGCTGTTGAGCTCAACTCCCGCTTGGTGTGGGAACCCAGTTTAAAGCTTCCTTGATGGGAGGGTACTCCCATCTCTTCTTAAATATTCTAGCGATGGAAAGTCTACCTTCTCCCTGGGATGTTGGATCTGACGGCACTGATCATTACAATTTTCTGATGTTCAACCAAAATCTGCCACCTTTTTTCTTGGCCTGCATTTCTGGATGATAGAGCACCGGTTGTGTCTGTCTGCTGAGTGATGACTATTTATTTATTTGATTTATATCCTGCCCCATTAGCTGGAAAGACTCTCCGGAGTTACTTGAATAGCACGGCCATATCCATTCCTAAGAAACATTCACCAAGGCCAACGTCTCTTAATCGTTAGCCTATCTCATAGAACTGGCCCGTTAGACATTTCTCTGCACCACTGAAATCTCTTGCAGTTAATCACTCCCATTGACAGGTTCCCAATTAAGTTCACATCTATTAAGATATCGTTTGTTTTAAACTTGAAGTGATGCGAATTTTTCCTCCCACCCCTTGTCCCAGTAATTAAAACACACTCTATTGGCAACCAGGGAAAACATGTAAACTGAGATCCATTGGCAAAATTGACTTGGGAAAACAAAATTGTGTTCTGGTTGCGAGACGGAGATACACAAATAATGCATCGGGGTAGTGCATAAATTGATCGTGTTGGCCGCATCAATCAAACCCAAACAAGTGGGATTAGATGTACGTTCCCAAACACTCTCCCTACTTGTTCTACGAAGGTGTGTAAGACAGGAAGGAAAAGCTATCCCTGTGTTGCCCTTCCCAGGTCTTTCCTGAGAGCAATTGATAATCCATGGGCCGACATGACCCGACATGGGCCACTTCACAGGTATAAAAGAGTCAGCTGCATTTCCTTCCAGCCCCTAATACCAATTCCGGTTTATGTATTTATTATTTGTTGTGTTTGTATGTCACACCACATGATCCTCTCTCAGGGGCTTATATTACATTAAAAATAACAATAAAACACATCAATACAAACAATGAATAATACATCAATAAAAGTGAGACAATAAAAATGATAAAATCAGCATTCACATGATAATAAAATCACATTAAAATAATCAAGGTAGAACAATCCTATGCATAAAAGTGTCTGGCAGCTAAAAAATCTTTTCTCTTTTAACACGGCAGTAGCGGCAGTGAAACGTATAACCATAATAAATGCTACTCTCCCTACTCACCAAACAATTACAAAAAAGAAAAGATTTCAATAGATGTCTAAATATAAAAAGAGAAGAAAGACGCCTGGTGAATCTCAATCAGGAGGGTGTTCTGTAGATACAGTGCTACTCCAGAGAAGGCCCTTCTTCTTGCCATTTCCCCTCTTACTTCACTGGGGGAAGGGATTCAAAGGAGGGGGTCCAATCAGGATCTCGGTGATAGGCCCAAGACAAATGGAGAGGGGTGTCTTGCTTCCCATCCCCAAACCTGAATGGAAGTTGAGCTCCCTCTCACAACTCTCTGTCCCCTGTTAGTTTTCCAAACACTGAAAAAACATTTCCCTTTTCCAGGCGTTTTAACAATACATTTTAACAACTAATTTGGATGTTTGTAATATGCTGCAAAGATCTATACTCCATAGGAACCTGGAATGTAAGATTCATGAATCAAGGCAAGGTGGATGTGGTCAAACAAGAGATGACAAGACTGAACATCTACATCTTAGGAATCAGTGAACTAAAATGGACAGGAATGGGTGAATTTAATTCAGATGACCATCAGGTACACTACTCTGGGCAAGAATCCCTCAGAAGAAATGAAGTAGCCTTCATAGTCAATAAAAGAGTAGGAAAAGCAGTACAGGAATACAACCTCCAAAATGACAGAATGATCTCAGTTCGAATCCAAGGCAAAACCATTCAACATCACAATAGTCCAAGTCTATGCCCCAACCACCGGTGCTGAAGAGGCTGAAGTTGACCAGTTCTATGAAGGCCTACAATACCTTCTGGAATTAACACCCAAAAATGATGTCCTTATCATCATGGGAGATTGGAATGCTAAAGTAGGAAGCCAAAAGATAACTGGAACAACAGGCAAGTTTGGCCTTGGAGTACAAAATGAAGCAGGACACAGGCTGGTAGAATTTTGTCAAGAGAATACGATGGTCATAGCAAACATTCTTTTCCAACAACCCAAGAGACGACTCTACACATGGACATCACCAGATGGTCGACACAGAACTCAGATTGACTATGTGCTCTGCAGCCAAAGATGGAGAAGCTCTATACAGTCAGTAAAAACTAGACCAGGAGCTGACTGTGGCTCAGATCATGAGCTTCTGGTTGCAAAATTTAGGCTTAAGTTGAAGAAAGTAGGGAAAAGCACTAGGCCACTCAGGTATGACCTAAATCATATCCCTGGTGAATATACAGTAGAGGGGACAAATAGACTTAAGGAATTAGATCTGATAGACAGAGTGCCTGAAGAACTATGGACGGAGGTTCGCAACATTGTACAAGAGGCAGCAACTAAAACCATCCCAAAGAAAAAGAAATGCAAGAAAGCAAAATGGCTGTCTGAGGAAGCTTTACAAATAGCTGAGGAAAGAAAGGAAGCGAAAGGCAAGGGAGAAAGAGAAAGATACAAACAATTGAATGCAGAATTCCAGAGAATAGCTAGAAGAGATAAGAGTGCCTTCTTAAATGAACAGTGCAAAGAAATAGAAGAAAACAACAGAATAGGGAGGACTAGAGATCTCTTCAAGAAAATTGGAGATATGAAGGGAACATTTCATGCAAAGATGGGCATGATAAAGGACCAAAATGGCAGTGACCTAACAGAGGCAGAAGAGATTAAGAAGAGGTGGCAAGATTACACAGAAGAACTATACAAGAAAGAGCTTAACGTCCCTGATAACCACGATGGGGTGGTCACTGACCTCGAGCCAGACATCCTGAAATGTGAAGTAAAATGGGCCTTAGGAAGTCTGAGCAACAACAAAGCTAGTGGAGGCGACAGTATTCCAGCTGAGCTACTCAAAATCCTAAAAGACGATGCAGTAAAAGTGCTACACTCAATATGCCAGCAAATTTGGAAAACTCAACAGTGGCCACAGGATTGGAAAAGGTCAGTTTACATTCCGATCCCAAAGAAGAGCAATGCCAAAGAATGTTCAAACTACCGCACCATTGCACTCATTTCACATGCTATCAAAGTTATGCTCAAAATCCTACAAGCTAGGCTCCAGCAGTATGTGGACCAAGAACTACCAGAAGTACAGGCAGGATTTCGAAGAGGGAGAGAAACTAGAGATCAAATTGCCAACATACACTGGATCATGGAGAAAGCTAGGGAGTTCCAGAAAAACATCTACTTCTGCTTCATTGACTATGTGAAAGCCTTTGATTGTGTGGATCACAACAAACTGTGGCAAGTTCTTAAAGAGATGGGAGTACCAGACCATCTTATTTGTCTCTTGAGAAACCTATATGCGGGTCAAGAAGCAACAGTGAGAACTGGACACAGAACCACTGATTGGTTCAAAATTGAGAAAGGAGTTCGGCAAGGCTGCATACTGTCGCCCTGCCTATTTAACTTATATGCAGAGCACATCATGAGAAAGGCGGGGCTAGATGAATCACCAGTTGGAATTAAGATTGCTGGGAGAAATAACAACCTCAGATATGCAGATGATACCATTCTCATGGCAGAAAGTGAAGAGGAACTAAAGAGCCTCTTGATGTGGGTGAAGGAGGAGAGCACAAAAGTTAGCTTGAAACTCAACACTAAACAAACTAAGATCATGGCATCCAGTCCTCTCACTTCCTGGCAAATAGATGGGGAAGAAATGGAGGTAGCGACAGATTTTATTTTCCTGGGCTCCAAGATCGCCGCAGATGGGGACTGCAGCCAAGAAATTAAAAGACGCTTGCTCCGGGGGAGGAAAGCTATGGTAAATCTAGACAGCATACTAAAAAGCAGAGATACCACCCTGCCAACTAAAGTGTGTATAGTCAAGACTATGGTTTTCCCAGTTGCAATGTATGGCTGTGAAACCTGGACCATAAGGAAGGCTGAGCGCAAAAGGATTGAGGCCTTTGAATTGTGGAGCTGGAAGAGACTCCTGCGAGTCCCTTGGACTGCAAGGCAATCAAACCGGTCAGTCCTAGAGGAGATCAACCCTGACTGCTCTTTAGAAGGCCAGATGCTGAAGATGAAACTCAAATACTTTGGCCACCTAATGAGAAGGAAGGACTCCCTGGAGAAGAGCCTGATGCTGGGAACAATAGATGGCAAAAGAAGAAGGGGATGGCAGAGGAGGAGGTGGCTAGATGGAGTCACTGAGGCAGTTGGTGTGAGCTTGAGTGGACTCCAGAAGATGGTGGAGGACAGGAAGGCCTGGAGGAGTGTTGTCCATGGGGTCGCGATGAGTCGGACATGACTTTGTGACTAACAACAACAACAATAATTTATCATCTTACAGTGGATTCATTCTGCTGATCTATTTATTGTTGTGATTATGATATTTGGTTGTTTTTATTATTGTATGTGTGTATGATTGATAGATTTTTAAAATTAGTTTTATTTAGCTCAGAGACTACACTTGGAGTAGAAAGTGCCATACAAATGTAAAAATAAATAAATTGGCCATGGTGTTTTGGCCATTACACTTTCAAGAGTGTTAGAGGGCAATTTAAAAAAAAAGAGTCCATTCAATCTTCCAACTCTTCTTTCGTAGCAAAAGAAAATTTCCAAGGTGCCAAAACATCATTTTACTCGATACCTCCTTATTAAATTTCATGGCAAGTCTTAAAAGACTAATGGGGCTGTGATTCATTAAATGAATGGGTGAACTTCAGGAGAGCAATGGTCCTGTGAAGTTTAGTGAAGTTTCGTGAACTTCACATTCAAGAAAATTCATGCACATCCCATTAAAGGAAAGATTTTGTGCTGGGCACAGGTATAGCTTTCAATTTCTGATCTACACATGTTCACCCATAAGTTCTCTCCATTCCGTTCCTGCATTAACTGTGTTAAAAGTGCATGAAATTTTTCATTTAAATTTTAATGCATATTTTAAAACATACATTTTAAATATATGTTGATACATCGAAAGTGACAAGAACTGTGTCGCAACATTTGGAAAAGTGCAAACTTCCATGGACAGCTGAAATCTAGTCTGCATGTTAGCCTGAGCAATTCAGCTGTCCCTGGTTAGTTCATATCTGAATTCACGAAGATTTAAATTCTCCATCCTTTGGGGCATATGCTAAAATCTCTCTCTTTCTTGCTTACTAATTGTATCTCTTCAGTCCCAATCCTATGCATTTCCTCTGGGGGTTAGTCTCATGGAATGCCATAGGACTTTTTTCTCATTAGACATGCTCATGATTATACTATAAGGCAGAAAGTAAAGATGTATTTGTGTGTTACATATAATCAAAATTTCAGTATTAATCATGGATTCCATTAGTTCCTAATAAAAGAAAAGAGACAGTGCATTTCTTTGATGAATTTTATCTATCAAAATAGCCATCTCAACAGTCCGTAGGACCCAAGTACACATCTTCCAACTGGGTGGAAACATCTTTTCTGTATCTATCACAAACACTTTCTTGATGGTTCTAAGAGATTTGCAACGCAAGGCTCCCTAGATTTCCTTCACTTCAAACAATACAGTAAAGGCATAATTCCATAAATGTTTGGAAAGAAAAAGACCTACAACTCCCAGGAAGGTGTGGGCTTAAAAAAATATCTAAGTAGGCATCCTGGAAACAAAAATGACTTAGCTAATGCAATCGTACTTTGGGTACATCGTCTTCTCCAGTGGGTCTTGTCTTCCCACAATCATGCCAGGGAAAATTGAAGGAGGAAGAAGGCAACAATGAAAAAGACCAGCTAGGAAATGGATCATTCCATCAAGGAAGCCAGAGGCTTGAGTTGGCAAGAGCTGAGCAGGGCTCCTAAGGACTGGGCAGTTTGAAGGGCTTTCAATCAAAGGATCACCATAAGTGGGAGATAACTCAGCAGCGCAGAACCAGAAAACATCTGCAGAATCTCAGTTTTAAGGGGCTTAGATTTTATCCTTTATTGTTGCAGAAACAGTAATAGCAAGATTTCAAGATTTTGAATCCATGCAACCTCTGGGAAAGCCATAGAGGAGGAGCCCAGTCATTCAATAGAACAAACCAGAATAGATATTCAGTTGCTGTTCTTTAAATCACTGGACTGAAAACAACAGAATAAAATTTAATAGGAACAACGGCCAAGTTCTGCACCTAGGAAAAGAAACCAAAGGCACATTTACAAGATGGGGAATACTTGACTCAGCAATGCTGCAAGTGAGAAGGATCCTGAAATTGTTGTCAAACACAAGCTGAATATTGAGCCAACCATGTGATGTGGCTGCAAAAAGGGCAAATGCTATTTTAAGCCACATTAATAGAAGGATCACTTCCAAATCCCCTGAAGTCCTAGTTCCCTTTTACTCAGCACTGGTTAGGCCTCATCTGGAGTCCTGTGTCCAGTTGAAGAAAGATGCAGAGGACCAGGAAAGGGTTCCAAGGATGATCCGGGGACTGGAAACAAAGCCCTGTGAGGAGAGATTGCATGAACTGGGCATGTTGAGCCTCAAGAAGAGAAGACTGAGGGGAGCTTAGATAGCCCTCTGCAAGTACTTGGAAAGTTGTCACAAAGAGGAAGGCCAGGACCTCTTCTCAATCATCCCAGGGTGCAGGACACGGTAGAATGGCCTCAAGTTCCAGGAAGCCAGGTTCTAGCTGGATATGAAGAAGGACTTCCTGTTAGAGTAGTATGATGATGGAACCCAGGACTTATGGAGGTGGTGGGCTCTCCCACACTGGAGGCATTCAAGAGGGAGGTGGACAGCCATCCCCCGGGTGCTCTAACCCACCCACCCACCCAACCCCCGCATTGAGCAAAGGGTTGGACTTGATGGCTTTGCAGGCACCTTCCGATTCTACAGTTCTATGATTGAATGAAATGTGGGACAATCAGAGTACATCAGGAGAGGAAGGGCTATCCGGTACCCAAGTTTCAAAAAAATATATAATATTAATCACCGAACACAAATATGTATTTCTATGGTAGACATTAATATGAAATATTAGAAAAGGAACTCTCACAAACATTAATTTAGCATTTATCCTCAGTCCAATTTTTATATTAAATACCAAACAGGGCCTTCCATTCAATAATTTATGCAGCAGCATCTTTATATTAGGTTTAAAAATTGAGCTGTCAGCATTAATATCATAGCAAGACAAATATTCTCTCACAGATCTCCACATTTCACAAAATCATTTATATCTTTCCTTTTAGATCAGTTTAATCTGAGATAACGTAGTGTAGGCATATATACCAAATCTAGCTGGGATGGAGGGTGAGGGTCACTAATTTGGTTTCCAAAATCTTGGTTAAGTTAGCGGTGCTGATGAAGTATGCAAATTATAGGCTAGCAATAGGAACTCTCACCGCTCAATTTTATTATGAATCGGGCACTTTTATCCGGAAATTAAACAACGGTCAGGAGATACTCTGCACTCACTTTAATGCCGCACTTCTCCCAGTAACAAAATGTCCTTGGTTCTTTAAAAATGGGGTTTCCTCCAATCGTTACGTCCCCTTTGCTGGCTTGATGGCACTTGCACCATCCGCATCTCATTCATAAAATCACCAAAGAAGGTTGGAGGTCACCAGTGACGGCCTTCTTAGGCCAACCAAAATAACTGACATGTCCAAGGGTCAAGATGTGGGTTGGAGTATAGTCGTCCTTATGATGTCTTGGAATGTTGGGTTGGCCTTCTCCTGTGATTCTCCTGGACTTCAAAGAGGCTTCTTTCTCAGGCCTACCTGACAGTGTGAAGAACTGACCCTGGGCTTGTGCAGACAAAATTTAGCTGAGCAGAGAAAGGCTAACACACTGAGAACAGGAATCTGCAGAGGGAGAAGTCAGAGACGGCTGGGAAACATCCCTGCTCACGATTTGAAATGGGCAGGCCAGAAAGCCAAGTCAAGGAAGGAGCGGTTCAACAGCAAGAGAGAAAGAGAGTTGTTTTGACCTGCATTTGGTGATAGCAGCGATATCTATTCTCTCCCCATCTCTTCCCTCTACGGCAGTGTGAATTTCATGGAGAGAAATGATCCACGTCTCCCTCTTCAGCATCTATTCCCAAGGCAAATTTAGTGCGACAGCTGAAGTTTTCCTGGCCACTTGGGAAAGGGCTGTGTTGTCCCAACTTTTTGCACAACCCAATAAATCATCTGAAGGTTGCCCATTACAGCTGTCACTGAACTGCTATCCAAATACACCACTATTTTAAGACATTCCAGGGTTACACAATGCTATTTTATGCTTCATTTGTCTGTTTTGTACCGGAGGCCATAGAGAAATGAGGCATAAGTTGTTTCCTCATGGAACAGTGGAAACAAACAAAAAGATGACTGCTGGAATGGTACTGAGCATTTGTTGTTGCAAGAGTTAAAATATAACGCATAAGGAAATAAATAGAATGTTGCATTGTCAAGGGCACAACAAAGCTTGATTGTCATTGACCAAAGCTCCGTTTTCCTGATTAGGACGTTCTCTGATCATGCATAACGAAGCAATAAGGGTTCCATGATGGCCCAACCTCATGTTGGATGCCAGTATGGTGTGGTGGCTAAGAGCACAGGACTGGGACTCGGGAGATCTGGGTTCTAGTCCCCACTCAGCCATGGAACGTATGGGTTGACTTTGGGCCAGTCACAGACGCTCAGCCTAACCTAACCTACCTCACAGGGCTGTTGTTGTGGGGATAACAGTGAAAGCAGGAGGTGCTTTGAGTTCTTTAAAAGAAAAAAGGTGAGATATAAATCTAAATAAACAAATGACCCCTGCCCTTAATCATACTAGTGTTCCGTGGCTCCACTCTGCCTCCATTTTTGATCATCTCCCTTGTACTTGAAGTCCCACTTTAAATCTGAGCATTGATAGAATCGATGCTGGAACTGGCACATTCAGTTCTTGGTTTGTATCTTCTTTTTCTTTTTTTCTTCCACATAAATGATGAACTGCACAGGAGAGCATCAATTAAACCACAGTGCAAGAGGAATTTTCAATGTGATTGTGCAGTCCCATTGAGGGATGTCTTTCGCCTGGATTTTATTCTTCCTTCCTTGTTCTTTCTCCCTCCCTCATTTTGTATTATTAGTTTTGGGGGATTCTGTAATATCTTTTAAGTTGCATTGTGCTGATAACCTTTATTATTATTATTATTATTATTATTATTATTATTATTATTATTATTATTACATTTCTATGCCGCCCCTTGCCGAAGCCTCGGGGCGGCTTACAACACAATAAAATACATTGAAATACAATAGAACATAATAAATTACCATTAAATACAAAAATACAAAAAATACACTGAGTTACAAAATAATAATATAAAATTAAAATTATCAGTATAAAATACGTGCTTTTAACGTGCTTTTTAAGACCTTAGTGATCATGCTTAAGCTTGTGGGAAAGTTGACGGCAAAAGAAGGAAAGGAAGACCCAATAGGAGATGGACCACCTCCATAAAGGAGCAAATCTCCTGGAAGTTAGAGCAGCCAAGCAGGCCTGCCAGCGACACACATTGACAAGGTCTCCATAAGCTGGAGGTGACTGGATTACACATGACGACAGCATCAACAAATGTGAGCAACCGTGCACCTTATTATTGCCGAACCTGATTTTATCATCCCGTGTTCTGGCCCATGTGTACATCTCTGGACAGGAATGGGAGGGGAATCCATTCCATGACATTTTGATGCACATCTGCAAATTCACAGATTGGGCCCCTCTGGTCCATGTGTATTTAGTGGCAATTAGCCTCTAAATCATTCTGGAAGGGATCCAGCCCTTGCGAGGAGTTTGGCAGGCAGAAGGCTTGTCTATGTGTGAGCAAGTATGCAAAGGGCTGATATTTGTGGTCCTGATTCAAGATTACTGTTGAGTGATCGATCTTGCTTGCTTCTTATTATTTATTTTATTTTTATTATTTATTAAAACATTTCTATGCCGCCCCTTGCCGAAGCCTCTGAGTTGCTGGGCAGAAAATGTGTCCTTTCTATTTCCAAGTATTTCTTAAAATGAGAGCGACCATATCTGTTTCTATGGCCCGACCACTAAAGCATATGGCCACCAGATTCTTCACTTGTTTCAGTCTGGCCCTTGGGCTGAAAAACATCACCCACCCTTGCCGTCCATAAGCCAAATTGCAGCGGAATGTTAATTTTTGTATCAAGAAGTCACATATCAAAATATACTCAGAATCTGCATCCATAGAAAGTGGATGTTAGAATGCTCATATCGCACACAAGTATTCACAGGAATGCTTTATCAGGGACAACCAGCTTCAAATCCACATAGATTTTGAAAAGGCATATAAGATTACACGAAATTTCATCCCGGATTTTTTAAAAAAGTGAACTGGAGATAACAAATTGAAACTGTACTCGGGAAATTCATCCGACTCTATTTTTAGTTTAGATTTTGTCAAACGACATGTTAAGCGCTTGACAGTTAAGATAAATCATAACTGAGCATACATTAATTTTGCAGCGTTCTACGCACACCAGGTAGGGAATTCCATTTGACTCAGTGGGGCTCACTTTTGGATAGATATGTATAGGATTGCACTGGTATGGCTATATTTATCCTAACAGTACAGTTGCTACACTAAGCTGCAAAATCTCGGCTGGTGTGAGGTGACCTAGTGTGGCTCAGGGCTGAGGAAAGATTTGAACCCAGGTATCTAGCTTGATAGCACATCCCACTGGCTCTGTCTGTCTGTCTTGGCCTTCTAGGTCAATGTCCAAGATTACAAGATGTGCTTTCACTTCCTTCCCCCTCTTTCCATTAACTTGTTCTTCTATTCTTCGGCAGTTCAGGCAGTCCTAGCTTTCCTCTTGTCAGGGATGTGAACCCTGGTAAGAGACGAACTGTGGAGTAGTTAAAAATAAAGGTTTTGCTGTTCCATTTGGAGATGCCAAAACACCTTAGGGCTTTTCCTTCTGACTGGAGCAATTAGAGAAAGATGAGTTTAGCAGAGGAAGCCGATGTCCCCAGAGTGAACAACCACCGTCTGCAGCATCAGGAAGGCAGGATGTGAGCCACTTCAGCATTTCTCACATGGCCACTGGGATGGTAGGAGACATTTTTAGAGGCAAGAGAGAACTTCCATGGAAGTTCTCGGCTTCCCCCCAGCCCATGTAGCACAAGCCAACTGGATTGGGTTTCACTCGGCTGAGCAAACTAGATACTCAGTGTTATTTGTTTTTCGGCACTAGGTGAAGACCTTTTTATTTAAACGTCATTTTAATTGTTAACAGTATTTGCTTATTTATCTGGCCAGGGCGACTTCTTTTATATTTTTTATTTATTTTATATTGTTAATTTTAATTTTATATTGCTATTTTTGTATTTTATTGTATTGTATTGTGTTGTAAGCCGCCCCGAAGCTTCGGCAAGGGGCAGCATAGAAATGTTTTAATTAATAAATAAATAATAAATAAATAAATTATGGAAAGGATGGAGAACTGATTGGGTGATGACATCCAGACTAAAACAGAAAGATGTGTGAGACCCATCGCCACTGTGCCGGGATTAGGTTTCTCTCTTTCATTGCATTGCATTACAGCCATTTTGGCTAATAGGGAGGATCAAAATTTAATTAATAAATACATTCCTAACCCCATCCATCACATCACACTTGTCTCATACTGTGTCTGAAGGCTTCACATTTGTTTTCTTCCATTCTTTCATCTTTGCTTCCTCACCAATTTCTTGAGATGCTTTTTGGTGGGGAAGGGTATCAACTTTTCAGCCAATTTTGCTAGCCACACTTTTCTTAGAATGCCCTGTACTTGGCATTATTTTGATGCATTGTTGGAAAAAAATGGTGACCACTGATAAAGTGAATGCTGACTCCTTTGGGCTGCTAACATGGCCTCCTGCCTCCAGGAATGTTCCAGAATGCCCAGGTTATTCTGGGGAAAAAATGGCCGGAGCCCGGCAGAGCGCCATGATGTTCTATTAATATCAATCTTTGTTTTTCCAGTTTTAAATATTTAGGATTTTGGTTATCAGAAATGTTAATCGATTAGTTTATAGAAACCATAGTGGTTTTTAACTGTTTTAATCAGTTTTAATTTCATAATGAAAAAATGAATTAAAGTTATCTCAGTTAAGAAGGCTTGCAATATTAGAAGTTCATATTACCAAAATTCTTGTTTCAAAATATGCCCGTATAACCAGATGTTAAAAAATAATAAAATTCTGGCTAAAGGAATTGGGGAGGTTTATAGTTGGGACTAATGAAAGCTTAAGCATCATAAACAGTGTAAATTATAGATCTGCTCCAAAGAGGGGATTGGCAATTCCAGATTTAATAAAACATGATGAGGCTTTTCAGATAGTGAAAGCTGTTTAACTCATACAACTGAATAACTTTCCAAGATGGACTTGGATCAAAGAGAAGAGGAGACTCCGAGGGGATCTGTTGGCAACATACAGATATGTGAGGGGATGTCACAGGGAGGTGGGTAGAGACCTGTTCTCCCCTGCAGAGGAAGGCAGGACGCGCTCCAACGGAGCAAAGCTCAGGGAGCCAAGGTTCCATTTGGATGCCAGGAAGCATTTCCTGACAGTCAGGACCCCGAGGGTGTGGAATGGGCTTCCCCGGGAGGTGGTTGTGGCCCCATCGCTGAGGGTGTTCAAGGACAGGCTGGACATGCACATGTTGGGCATGCCGTGAGCAGAGCCGGCTGGAGCCGGGGGTCAGACTAGATGGCCCGGGAGACCCCTTCTTACTTGCTCTGTTTCTATGTTTTTATGACATGGTGATACTAATTTGGTTGTTTCTTCTTTATTTACTAAAACTCCCATGAAATAATGTTAAGAGATGTAATCCTTGCTGTAGTGAATTTGGTCCAAATATGGCATAAATATACAAAATTCCTGATGACTCCTCTATCCCCATTATTTCTGATTTGGAGTATCCCAAATTTAATTTTTATGATTTACATATACTGTGGGAGTTATGGAAAGATACTGGAATTTATAGACTTGGAGATCTATTGATAAGAGGAAAGCCAATTTCAGTAAGACAATTAAAAGATGAAACTGCCCCAGTAAGAACTTATTGGTTCCATTTAGTACATTTTTTAAAAATAGACCCATTTGTATAATGCAGGCTCCATAAGAGCTCTTACAAGATTTGATAACTATTATATTAAAGAGCTTGGTGTAAAAGATGCATTTTATCCAGAAGACTATTAATGAAGAAGAATATGGTGATAACATGGAAGCCGAGATGACTTAGGAAACAAATGAAATATTAGTATATCAGAAGAATCATGGTGATAGTGTGATCTTCAAAACCATCTAAGTCTGTAAGAGTTTGGTCTAAAGAATGGTATTAAAAACCATTCATAGATGGCTTTTCTTTTGGGAAATTATTAATTATGTCATATCTGTTGGAGAAACTATAGCTTGTTGAGGTCATATGTAGATCTTCTGTTTGAAGTCCAAATCATCCTTACATTAAGTAGTAGAGTGCTCGACAAACCTAACGCAACAAAAGATAAATTCTAATGAAGCTTCATTACTGGGGAAGGTAAGAGGTTGTGTAATAAAGAAAGGTTAGCAGGACTTTTAACAACTTCAAGAGCCTTGACTTCCTTGATCTGCCAGGCCCTATTACAGAAAGCTTTTAAGAAGGCCCTGGAAATACACTATTTTAGTGTGGCCTTCTCTTGATACCTTTGCTGCTGCTGCTGCTGATTTAATTTCTGGTTTTATTGCTTTTGAAGACCATAGTGGTTTTTATTATGCATTTTATAATTGTGTACTGCCTTGTAAGGGCTTCTGAGCTGAAAAACAGCCAAGAAGTATAATGATAATGGGAATGATGCATGTGGCCAGTTGGCCATCAAGATGATCAGCCACTGGCCATCCTGGGAGCATTAACCCCTCTAGGACCATCACAAGCAGGAGGACCTGGGGATTCCTCATGCCAGTGGCAGTGATGTGGAAAATGGGCTCATCTCTGTTGTTATGTTCAATTAAGCCATCTCTTTTTTCTCTTTTATTAATTAACAAAAGCAATGCAATTAATATAATAGTAATAAACATAATTTTTTTGCAATCCAAGGGACTCTTGGGAGTCTCCTCCAGCACCTCAGTTCAAAGCATCAGTTCTTCAGCACTCAGCCTTCCTTATGGTCCAACTCTCACAGCCAAACGTTGTTGTTAGTCGTGAAGTCGTGTCCAACCCATTGCGACCCCATGGACAACACTCCTCCAGGCCTTCCTGTCCTCCACCTTCCCTCAGTCAGCCCAACCCCACACCCACTGCCCCAGTGACCCCATCCACTCACCTCATCCTCTGCCCTCCCCTCCTTCTTTTGCCATCTACTGTTCCCAGCATCAGGCTCTTCTCCAGGGAGTCCTTCCTTCTCATTAGGTGGCCAAAGCCTTTGAGTTTCATCTTCAGCATCTGGCCTTCTAAAGAGCAGCCGGGGTTCATGTCCTCTAGGACTGACTGGTTTGTTTGCCTTGCGGTCCAAGGGACTCGCAGGAGTCTCCTCCAGCACCACAATTCAAAGCCCTCAATCCTTCAGCGCTCAGCCTTTCTTATGCTCCAGCTTTTCACAGCCATGCATTGCAACTGGGAAAGCCACAGCCTTGACTATACGAACAACATTCCTGCTTAACCACTCTAAATTCAGGGTTGCAGCTTCCTCTGTGGAATCTCACTTTTTTCCCCTTCTTCGGCCTTCCCTGCATCCAGGGAGTGTGGCCTTCTCACAACACATTTGAAGTGGGACAGCACGCTTGGTTGTGTCCTGTTTACTTCTGGGGCATTTATATATTTATTTCAAGGTGGGCTGTAATGGATGGCAACCTTCACTCCCATCTGGACATTAGCCTGGGAGGTGTGGATCCTGTCCACTGGGTTCGCCCAGTTTGGAAGCCGCCTTCGGTGCATGGCTTGGGGAGCCAGGAGATGAGTTTGTGCTCTCCCATGACATTCGTGGCTGCCCAGCCTTGATGCAGTCACTAACAATGCCCTAGTCAGAAGAGGAAGTTGCTCTGAATTATTACGAACAAGCGCACACTATTTTAATTGGCCCCCTGGTGAAGAGCAGCTTGAGAATGGAGGCAACTAATTACTGCCCTTTGTAAAATGTCTGTTCTAAATTCAGTGATGGAGAGTCACGTTCTCGGTGCTCTTGGGGGACTTTGCAAGAGGCCCTCTTCAAAGAACCCACCGCCTTCATGGATGCGGCATTCAGATGGCCGTGCCCATGAAAAGCAGACATAATTGTTTGTGATTTTCTCTTCTCGAGCAAAACCTTAATGAGCAAAGTACAGTTCAGTTCCAGTATGTCAAGAACAGTTTATTCGGTCGTTGAAGGTTGATGTTCATTTCCTGAAAGAGCAGCAAAAAGCAATCAGCTTTGACTTGCTGGGCGCAGTCTCCTGGCTCAGAATAAACTGTGATGGGGGCCGGAGGACGCAGCTGAACAAGGCAGTTGAGCAGACCGTGGCACAGAGCTTTCACTCCCTGCTTTGCTTCGGGTGCTGCTTTGCACCGGCACACTAGCTCCACACTCCCTTCCAACCAGGGGGAAAGCTTTGTGCTCACCAGGCTCCTTGCTGTGAGAGATCAACATGTGTGCGTGATCAGCTGTCACCTGCTGCTTGCAGCCCGTAAAGTCTTACATGCTTTGGGACCACAGTGCATGACAGAGTCTCTCTCCCGACTGCTTTTGATTTGGGTGCTCCTCTTATCATCTGGGGCCTTCTCCTAAGCAGCAGCTCTGAAAGAGGCAGCAAGAATGGGGGAGGGGGGACTTCTTAGTGGCAGCCCCCAATTATGGAATGTATTTATTTTTAAAGTATAGTCCTCTGAGTAACAGGGCTCTCTAAGCAGCATAAAACAATAGGATACAAGACATCATGTTGCAATTCCTAGTAGCAATTTTTAAAAAATCTAGTAGTGCATGATGTCTTAAAACAACCAATTATTAAAATCAAAATGTCTATGGAAAAGAAGAGTCTTCCCTTTGGAATACTTTCCTCACTGAGGTCCACTTGGGACTGATCTTTTGGGTGGTGGCTTAAGATGACCCCCTGTAGCTTAGCTTTTAAGAGGATCCAAGGATATTTAAGGGCTTCAGGGAACTACCTTCCTCAAGAGTTTTATAGGTTCAGTCTGCAACCTATATTACTTTAGTTATTCTTGGTTTATATATTTTTAGTTTGGACATGTTTATGGTGTTTTATTGTATCATTAGTTCATTAGAGCTTTTTTTTAATATTGGCTTCTTAAAAGAAATAGAATATAGAAAAGAGGAAAGATAGAAACAGAGTGAATCAGAAGGGGCCTCCCAGGCCATCTAGTCTGATCCCCAGCTCCACCCACAACATGCCCACCATGTGCATGTCCAGCCTGTTCTTGAACACCCTCGGTGATGGGGCCTCAACCACCTCCCGTGGAAGCCCATTCCACACCCTCGGGGTCCTGACTGTCAGGAAGTGCTTCCTGGCATCCAAATGGAACCTTGGTTCCCTGAGCTTGACTCCATTTGAATGCATCCTGCCTTCCTCTTTAGGGGAGAACAGGTCTCTACCCATCTCCATGTGAATCCCCTCACATACCTGTATGTCGCCAACCGACCAAATGTAAAATAAGAATGCCAAGAGAACTTATGCAAATGTAGGAGAAACCTGGCTGGCTGGCATTAGATGGGGCCAGCTGGTCACACATCAACACAATAGAGAACTTCCAATGTAGCTATGCAACAACAGGGAATTGCCAGCGGTAGGCGAATGACCAATTGCTTTCCTAAAAGCTTTCATCACAGCCCTAAACTGACCCAGGTGCATCCAGTGACCATGTGAATTTGCATGTACTGATCAGAGGCCTGGTGTGAATTTCAACCCTGTACAAGACTACCCCATTACTTGGTCATCCAGGGCATAAAAGTGAACTGCATTGTGTCAACTGCATCACATATTTTCCAGGGAATAAAAATTTAGCTTCTTACTTTCTTACTATTATGCTTTACTGGGCCAAGGCCACCATGGTCCAGATCTCTTGTGTCCCACACAAATGTAACATACAAATTCATAACTTAGCAAATTTCCCCCAAATCCCTTAAATTCCTTGAACTGTTGTCGATCACCCAGAAAGCTTGGGCGATTGGTCAGTATAAATTGAGATAAATCAAGAACTCCTTGGTGGGCCAGTGGGCAAAGACCTAGCGCAGGGCCAGTTCATCCCAAAAGCCATTAACAGACGTCTTGGCACAGCCTTCTGTCTGATGCTCACCCTGGAAAGCAGTGACATGCTCCGCAGCAAGGACGGCAGTGTGCGCGTAACTCCACAGCCAGGCCCAGAACGCAAGCACAACAAACACATATTGAAACATTTCGATTTATATACTCCCAACAGATTTTCGCAGCGCAGCTGGAATAATCTTTTCATTACTCACCAGAGCCCTGTGAGCAAAAGCTAGCTCTTCCTGAAAAGGTTGTCAGGGTTCATCACGAAATGGAAGCGGTTTTGGGCTAGCCATAGCTGTATTTTGATGCATTTCTATTCCGCTGCCACGGTGCTAATACCCAATCCATATTCTGCTTACTGCAGAGTGTTTCGCTTTTCCATGACTTCTCCAGAGTCTCTGAGGAGGGTTGGTTTTCTCCTCCTGTGTCAAAAGGTGCTTTATCTCGAAGGGCTATTAAAGGAGGTTTGACTTACTCAATTCAAGGCTCAGAAGGATGTTCCAACTGAACTGGCCCTGGTATTTCTTAGAGGGTCCAAGCTGCAGAATTGGAGATGCCTCCACATTATTGACCTCCACAAATTTGCCAAACAACAAAGGGAAAGGAGAAAAACTGAAGTTCCAAAGGAAGTAAGGTTTCTAGAAGATCTTCATGTCCTGTCCAAATTCTCCACTACTTTGTTGGCATAAAAAAATAGGCAATCATTTTACAAAATTTATCCAGGGGAAGGAGAGATTTTGCCACCATTTCAATGAGGGTGAAGCGCACCATTGGCAACAGGACAGTGTCTTCCCTTTTTGTCCTAAGGTTTTGGTTAGTTAATCTCTTTCGTGTTCATATTTAGTTTATGTCCTCCAACATCACTGGGGAGGGTTGTTTTTCTTGGGTTCTAGTCCCCTCTCAGTCATAGAGTTCATTGGGTAACTTTGGACCAGTCACAGACTCTCAGCCCAGCCTACCTCACAGGCTTGTTGTTGTGGGGATAAAATTGAGAGGAGGAGGAAGAGAATAAGAACTGTCTTGAGCTCCTTAAGTGGAAAAAGGCAGAACAGAAAAAAACAGTAGGAATAAATAAACATGTTTAGCAAATTAGAACCAAGTAGAATAGGAATCACTGATTCAAAATACCTCTGCGTCTCTTCTTTTAAAAGGAAAACTTCTTGTTGCATAAAAATGCCTGGGCCATTTTCTCAGTGCTAACCAATCCTTCTCTCATGAGCATAAAGGTGTGCTGTAAATAGACCGAGCATTTCCATGACTAAATGCCAGGTTTTCACATGCAGGTCACACTTTAATGAACTTGTACTCAACAAAGCCCCGAGAAGCAAAAGAGAAAAGCAAAGGCCATTACAATGCAGGCTCCCGAAGCCTCAAGTCTGTTGGTAATGAGAACCACCAGGAAGCACATTGATTTTTGAGGTTATTCTGGCCATGATGCTTTGACATGAATGTTGGCTTCAGGTAATCCTGTCACCTGATGGCTCATGAGCAGGGCGGAAGCAGACAATTCTGGCACGTGAAAAGGAAGTTGTTTCATGGTGAGTGGCGACCATGTGTGCTGTCCTGCTGAGATCGGGCCACTGGCGGAGGCCAGAAGCAAGCTGGGCCGTGATTCACAGCAGGCAGTACAGTTCTAGAATGAAGGAGACGAAACTCTAAGGCAAAGGTGAGCGACAAGGTTCCGGTGGACATCTGTGCCCTGCCAAGTCACCCCAATATGGCTTGGCAAACCCCTGGAAACCCCTGCACCCTTCTGGAACATCTTCCACCATATCTGCCCTTGGCGCATGGCCCCTGATGGGGTCCACATCCCCCCCATCTCCTCTGCGACATCTTCCATCTTCACCCAGCATGAGAACAAAGCAAAACCAAGAGGTCGGCCTTGAGAGGGAAGGAGATGGCAGGAACAAAGGACCAAGAGGAGAGTGGTCAGTGACTCGAAGACAGTCCAAGAGTAGCTGGGCAATTTGGGGAGCTGTGGTGGTGTGAGAGTTGAGAACATCTGGAGAAGGTAAGCACAGGTGCTTCTGTTGTCCTCCAGCAGCGGTGTGTGTGGCACCTGTTTGAACAGTCGCATCTTCTGGGCAACATGGGAGGCAGGCGTTGCCCAATGTCCTGTGTGTACTTGAGGAGCATCGCTGGCTACCTGGTCGGAGTCCCTATGCTTTATTGCCAACGTGAAGCAAAACACAGGATCAAACTTCATGTTAATAGCTGTTCGAACCATTAGCACGCCTGACAGAGATATGTTACCGAGGACAGAAAGCTATATAAAATTGTCCTTTGGTGGATTTAAAGTCCTGGGACACAACCTATTTCTTCTTTCAGGAAGGCAATCTATAAAGAGATACCATTAATGCTATATTTCAAAAGGCCCATAGTGGCTTCATAAATCTAGCTTTTACATCTCTTCCTTTGCAGCGCTCAAAAGATATTACAAAGCCAAATGCCTTCTTCTCTTTGCTGGTCAATTGGGCAAGAAATGGCAGAACTGAAGGCTGTTGTGGACTGGAAAGCTTTTTCATTAAGAAGATTTTAGCTGGAAAAGACCCCAAAGACTCCCCCAACACAAAAAAAAATCATTTACGTCTCACAAACAGCTTGAAGATGTGGATCCAGCTAAAGCTAAAGGCACTGTAAATACATCATTTCTCCAACTCGGCGTACAGAATACTCAGAGGAATATAACCTCTGCAAAACCACTTAATTATGTACACTAGGCTTTCTATAAAATTACAAATGTTGTGAGAAAAAAAAGATTTACTTTCTGCTGATGTGAAACATATTGACCACTTTGGGAGAACGGGGACTGTGTCCATGCCAGTTTTTCATGTCAGCATTGGCTGCATGTGGCATGGGAAAGGACCTTCCGTCAGGCCAGATTTTGTGTCTGCCTGGCCCACTAAAGCCTATGGAGAAGGCACTCTCCAACTTCTCCACCACAGTAGGACCATAGGTAGGACAATTCAAATGAGTTCAGAGGAATGAGATCTTCAACACTGGTTTGCAGATGGGACCCACCATGAGCTAGGACATCCACCTCGTTTCTTCTTTTCCCCAACTTGTGTGTGTGTTTTTGCATGTGTGCAAGTCAGCATACATTAAACAGCCTTCCCCACCCACCCCATCTTATAATATCCTTCTTGACTGTGGCAATCAAAGGCATTCATGATATACTGCAAGTGTGCTAGGAGTGCTAAAGATTTAGTGTGCAGTGAGTGGACTAGGATTCACTCTTGGTGGACATTTCAGAGTCATCATTCATTGGATTCAGAAGAAACTCAGTGATGAGAGGGATGAGAATTCAGAGGCTAGGAAGTTCCATCAGCCTCTATCAGCTAGCTTCCATCAGGCTAGCTTCTTGCAGCTTCCCACGCCAACTGTGAGAGCAGGCATGTTTCGGAAGAGATGGGAGCGGTCCAAGAAGAGGATGCTTTCTGCATGTAAGAAATATGTCTTGCTTGGGAAACCATCTGGCCAGGAACAATATAAAGTACATTTTGGCTGGTGGTGTTAGGACTATGGAAAAGGAGGTTGCATACAGAGGGGGTTGAAATGCAGAGGGGAATGAACTAAAAAAGACAATGGATTAACTCCTGGTTACATCTGAGGACTGCATGCTGGGTTTTTCTGCCCTCTACCCCACCCTACCCAGCATGAGATTGCTGCCTTGCTCATGTCTGTGGTGAGTGAAACAAACACCACTCTGGGAGGGCCTGCCAGGGGCATCAGGGCTGGGATTCCGAAGAAGATGGAAAGCTTGATGAAGCAGAGTTTGGAATGCTGGGAACCACCGCAAGGTCCCCAGGCTGGCCAGGAGAGTGGGAAGTTTTGGAAGAGATGGAAGGCATCAAAGAAGGGGAGGAAGGAGAACCATTGCCTCATCTGTTCATGACCCTGTGATGAGGCATCAGGAGAGATGACCTACCAGTTGCGTAGGTCTCCCAGTTGACCCTGCACCAGTGGGAGCCATCCTACTGTAGTCCGCAGAGTTACTGAAGGGGAAGGACTTGGGGGAGAAGTTTCCAGTTTGCGTTCAACACTCTGGACATGGAGGCTGATGTTTAGGCTACTTAGAGGGCTTACTTTAGAGTTACATTGCCCTGTTAGCTGCAAACTGCCCATTGCATAAAAGCAAAATTAGTCTCATGCCTTTCCCTACCTGCAGTTGTTGCACCAAATATTTATTCCCTCTGCTTCAGTGTTCTGAAAACAAAGACATTGCATGGGAAGGATTTTGGTGTATATTGAACAGTTCTATCCAAGCAAGAGCAATCTGGCTGCAACTGCAGCAGTGACCACCAGGGTTGATTTGCTGGATCTGGCCCTCTGCCTCCCTCGCAGCTCCATGTGCATCTCTCCAGAAGCTGCATGTCCAGTGGGACAACCATCCTAAATAAACATCTCCCGTTCTTCAGTCCAGGGTACTCATTAGCCGCTCTCCCCTCCAATGTTTTAGCAAGTCCTTGTAGAAACAGAATTCCTGACTTAGAGTTACTCTCGGACAGCTATAAGATACAATTTGCTTTTTCTCACAGCATCAAGAGTGAGGAGGAGGAGGAGGAGGAGGAGGAGGAATGGACAAAACTGATAGCACACAAACTCAGTTCAATGCGTGTTGACTTGGGGGAACTTGCCACCATATTGACTGTGTCCCAATGGCATTGCCTTTAGAATGATAGGCTTGCCAGGGTGGTGATGTGGAGACATAATGAAAAATACCCCAATCCATGTGTGCACCCTGTGGTCTGGAAGGCTGCATCCTCCATAAAACTGGGGTTAGAATAGGTCGTTGAGGTCATCTCATCAAACTCCTGTTGAATGCAGGATCTGCAACATAGGACACAACTTCTTAATTTTATGATTGTTGTTATGTGTGGTCAAGTGCTGTCCACGTTATGGTGACCTTACAGATGAAAGCCCTCAAATGTCCTATCCATGACAGACCTGCTCTTCCGCATTCAAGGCTCTTCCCTAACAGAGTCAATCCATTTCATACCTGGCCTTCCGCCTCCTCTTCTGCCTTCAACTCTCCTAGCGTGGAGGTTTTCTCCAGCGAGTTTTGTCTTCTCATGATGTGCCCAAATGTGACAGACCTGGTCTTGTCACCTTTGCTTCAAAGAAAAGCTCTGGCTTGGTTTGACCCAGGAGCCCCTTGTTCATCTTTCTGTCAGTCCAGGGTATTCTCAAAGCTCCTCCAGCACCATGTTTTGGATGCATCAACTTGAATTCTATTTTATTCATTTTAAAATGTTCTGAGGAAACTCTGCAAGGTTGTCTTGTTTTCCTAGAGAGGGCAAGAGCAAGAGGTATCTTAGAAGTTGCTCAGAAACCATGTCTTCGAATTGATTCTGTCTGAGCCCTGGTTGAAAAGGAACTATAAAGAAGTGAGGGACAGCTATTGAAGGAAAGTCACGTCTGTAGCTTTGCCTCAATACACACATTAGTTGTCCTTTGCTATTCCACTGATTTTCTGATGGTACCGTAACGACTCTCCCCACATCTCCCTGCCTTCTCTCTTGTGCCAGTTCCCAAATTTTCAAAGTGTGGTCTTGTTGTGAATGCAGCAGAGATATTACTATGGTTGCTTAGCAACTGGCCGTGACATTTCAGAAATGCCTTGCTTTTCAATGAAGCTTTCCAAACTAATGACTTTGAAAGGGACAGTTGTTCTTTCAGGATAATTTTTTTATATATCCATTTAATCCTTATAGTCACATCTGGGTCTGAAAAGAAATGCCTCTCTATTGGAAGGAAACCTTTAAACACACACACTCACATGCACGTTGAGAGCTGATGACCTGCCATTCAAGAGAAAAATAGATGTTTCATCCAACTCTCTTTTTCATCAACGCCTCCTTTTTGTTTCCTGAGGGTTTTCCAGATTTACTGGTTTTGGCAACTATAGAAAGGGGTAGCAAACCTTTTTCTTGTTCCTGCGGACTGCATTCCTTCAGTTCTTCAAGGGCAGGAAGGCAGACAAGTCAGTGCCGGAGAAGGCCAGAGACAAAATCCAGCATGCCCTTCCCATACTCGCTCATTCTCCCAATGCGATCCTCCCAATGTCACCCGGCTGCCTCATGGCATTACTGCCTTTATTTACAAGGCAAGCTCCCATGTCACTGAAAATTCCCTAAATAGGTTCCCCACCATGGAATGCTGTGGATAGTGCCCATAAAACTCAAAATGGACTTTCCAGTAGATAATTTCCACCAGCATGGAAGCCATCAGCTTCCTGGGGACTTAACCTAAATTGAGGGCCACATGGAATTCGGTTGATGGACCCCAGGTTGCCCCCTTCCTGCTCTTCCTCAATAACTGTTTATTTTTGTTTCATGTAATTTGTTGCTGTTCGGAGTGCCTTTCAAGTACGGATGCTTCCAGCATACGAGGAATGAACTGTTGAGTTTTCTTTCCTGGATTTACCTGATTCACACAATCCAGATCCAAATGTGGACCAAACCAGCATTTTTGAACAGAGTTCTGTACATTCTAAACCAGCTTTCCCCAACCTGGTGGCCTTCAGAGGTATTGAACCACAGCTTCCAGAATCCCCATTTTAACTGGGCCATTGACTGGGAAGTCTGGGTGCTGCAGTCCAAATGTGCCTGGAATGCTGTTCTGAATTTTCAACACATACCAGATAATGAAACATTGGGTTGGACAACATGTTCCCAGTTGAAAAATGATTGCATTTCCCAGTTAGGCCCAAGCACACTTTAGATAATGAATCCATGCGTACAAAATGGGTTTGTTTCGGAAAGTGTGCAAGATGTAAATACTGTTTATGAATCACTGTGCAGATCTTTCCCTTCTTTGAAAACCGTAATCTTCCATAGAAAGGGTAGAATTTGACCTCGAAGACCCAACAATCTTAGCATGACTGAGGATAACAAAACCTGCTTCCAAAATTGATATCATCCAAATGTTTCCAACATCGGTGCTTTAATTATGGGGGGAAAGACAGAGCTCATGAAAGGTAGATGGTATAGCAAACTTGCACACAGAGAGAAAGAGAGAGAGAGAGATCCTGGGCATCTGAAATCTAAGATTTGTATCTTGTATTTAGACTGACTCATCTAACTCTGATATTTTGCTTCCAGTGGCCTCCACGTGCGTTTGTTCCTCTCAGAACTACTTGATCATACATGTTAAGGGCTCTCAGCTCAATCTTGTTTCCAATGTTTCCTAGATTTACCCGATTCACACAATCCATTTCCTAAAATTAATCAATTTAGGATCCCGCTTTTCTCATCCTTGTGCATACAGTCTGAAAATTCTAATTTGTTGCTTTTGTCCTTTAAGATTAAAACTTTTTCCCAAGGAGCAGGATGTCACTCCTAATTGGCATGACTGCCCTGAAACATTATGCTAACGAAACTGAAATTGGCCACGACAGACTAATTGCCATGTCTCCACTATTTCTGCCTCTGATGCCGGAGAAGAGGGGAATGCTAACAACAGGAGCTGACCCATGAAGGAGCACCGTACATGGTCACCCTCTAATTTGGAGGCTCGATCTCAGCGTTCAGTGTTGCTCTCGGTGCCTTCCGCTTGCTAATTGCTACTGTCACTTCCCAATAATGAATGACTGAGTCAGCACCGCACTAAAAAGCAGTGTGATTTAATGCTCTGCCATTGTTTTGCCACACACTTGGCAAAAGGAAGATGGGCAAAGTTTGCTCCATTGTCCCTCCAGGACACTGAAGCTGTTGTTTACCAAGCCTTAGATTCAGAGTTGATTTATTTATTAGATTGCTATACCACCCAACAGCCGAAGCGCTCTGGGTGGTTCACAAAAAGGATTTTTATCAGCCAATAAAAGATATATTATATATTAAAATGGAATAGAGCCTCTGTCCCCAGGGCTCTGTCCTGGGGCTGATCCTGTTTAATCTTTTCATAAATGACATGGAAGAAGGTGTGAACAGTCTGCTGATCAAATTCGCAGACGACACTAAAACTGGAGCAGTGGCCACAACTGAGGAGCAGGTACTCTGGATCCAAAAGGATCTGGACAGACTATGGAAGTGGGCAGGAGACAACAGGATGGCGTTCAATGTGGATAAGTGCAAGGTCTTGCACTTGGGGCATAGGAATAGCTGTCATGAGTACAGGTTAGGGGACAAGTGGCTGGAGAGCAGCACTTGCGAAAGGGCCCTTGGGGTGCTGGTTGACTGCAGGCTGAACATGAGCCAGCAGGGTGATGCGGTGGTCAAGAGGGCGAACGCCACCCTTGGTTGCATAGCCAGAAGTGTGGCTTCTAGATCAAGAGAGGTATTACTACCACGCTATACGACTTTGGTGCGCCCGCAACTGGAGTATTGTGCTCAGTTTTGGGCCCCTCATTACAGAAGGGATATAGCCAGGTTGGAGTCAGTGCAGCGCAGGGCCACAAGGTTGGTGGCCAGTTTGCAGGGGATGGGGTATGAGGTGAGAGTGAGGGAACTGGGTCTCTTCAGCCTGGAGAAGAGGAGACTCAGAGGGGATATGTTGGCGACATACAGGTATGTGAGGGGATGTCACATGGAGATGGGTAGAGACCTGTTCTCCCCTGCAGAGGAAGGCAGGATGTGCTCCAACGGAGCAAAGCTCAGGGAACCAAGGTTCCATTCGGATGCCAGGAAGCACTTCCTGACAGTCAGGACTCTGAGGGTGTGGAATGGGCTTCCACGAGAGGTCGTTGAGGCCCCATCGCTGAGGGTGTTCAAGGAGAGGCTGAACATGCACATGGTGGGCATGTTGTGAGCTGAGCCAGTTAGAGCCTGGGGTCAGACTAGATGACCCGGGAGACCCCTTCTGACTTGCTCTGTTTCTATGTTCTATGTATGCACGTATGTATGTATTTAATTAAAACTTTTCTATACCATCCCATCACAGATGTCTTGGGACGGTTTACAACAGAGTAATAGAATAAAAATAGAAATAAGAGTAATAGTTGGAGTTGCACAGCATCCAATGCTAAAACATAAAACCACTAAATAAAACAGTTTAACCATTAAAATATTGGGAGAATAAAAAGGTTTTCACCTGACGCCAAAAAGAAAGAAGCTTTGGCGCCAGGAGAACCTCTCTGGGGATCGTGTTCCACAATCGGGGTGCCACCACAGAGAAGGCCCCCCTCTGGCATTAAAATGTCATTAAAAGATTATAAAACAAATTTTTAAATCACCTGTTAAGCAGGTTAAAAATACGGAATGTTAACTTCTTCAAGGAGAAGGGAAATACTAAAATCCATAGCAACTAGCAGGCCGTAACAGCATTGGTAGCCTCTGACCTGCCCATCTACCATGACTGTGTTTTGGTCCCTCAAGAAGGTCCATGGATGGCCAGATCTCCTGGGTCCCCCTTCCCGCAGGCTTAACCACTTATCAAGGATGCCTATTTTCTGCTGGGAAACGTTCAAAATAATGCACATGTTCATGCTACGCATAAGGTTAGACTTGAGATGATCTTAGATTCTGAACGGAACACATGCAGAGCTGATGCGAACTAGGAAAAGAGTGATTAGGTCTTCCCCACCAGCATTCTGCTTTTTTGGAACGCCATGAAACACGGTTGCTCACGAGCGCCATATGGCTTGCAGGAGGCTGCGTTTTTTGATCATTCAAGAACGATACAGACTTCCGCTGAGATCAGAGAGTGCCGTTGTCATCAGCAAAACACAAAGAGACAGGCTGATCAACAAAAGCAAAACCACACCAAATGAACTAGGTGGCAGCCACTGAGGAAAGAACTCCAGGCCAAAACTTAAAAAGGAAGAGACGCACCCTGCCAATTATCCGTGGCAGTCTCTGGACCCACTTCTGATTATTTGATTTGGCCCATGAAGCAGGTAGATGTGAGGCGTGGCTGCCCCCCTTCTTAGCTCTGCTGAGAAGCAGCAGCTGGCAGAATGGAGGGATTTGTTCACTAAGCTGACAGGTGCTGGATAGATCGAAACCCTGGATCATTTTTGTTTCCCTCTGCTGGACCCTTTCTAATTTACCTGCATCTTTCTTAAATCTTGGTGCCCAGAATTGGACACAGAGTTCCAGGTGAGGTCTGACTAGTGTGGAGTATAGAGAAACTACTACTTCTCATGATTTGGAAGTAATACTTCTGTTAACGCATCCCAAAATAGCATTTGCCCTTTTGGCAGCTGCATTGCATTATTGGCTCATGTTTAGCCTATTGTCCACAATTACTCCAAGACCGTTCAGTCCTGTTAAGCCACGTATTTCCCATCTTGTATCAATGCCTTTGGTTTCTTTTTCCCAGGTGGAGGATTTGGCACTTGTCCTTATTGAATTTCCTTCTGTTGGTTTCAGTCCAGCATTCAAGTTTATCAGGAGTTATTTATTTATCCATTTGGGTATCCAATTAGTACATATATACCCATATAATACAAATAATACATGAACTGAGCATAAAACACAGTTAAAATATTAAACATTAAATATTTTCATTTTTACCCCACCTTGTTTCCTTCCAAGGAATGCAAATCATCTTCCATCCCTGTCCTCTCAATCTTTCCCTCCCAACAACAACCCTGTGAGGTAGGCTGGGCTGAGAGTCAGTCACCCAGTTGGCTCCATGGCCAAGTGGGAACTAGAACCCAGATCACGTGAGTTCTAGCCCAGCACTCATAACTACTGCATCATGTCAGCTTTCGTAGTTGTTATCATGATAACTTGCTTTAATAATTCATAGGAAAGCAAAATTGTTCTTTTTGTAAGGAAAAAATAGGACATGTGAGGAAAACCATCCTGGAGTGCTGTCCTGCCCAGTGTGATCCATCTCCCAATTGCCTGTGAAGCGGCTGTTTGGGGAAATCAAAAATTCAATTCTAGTGGTACATGCAGTGGAGCAGGTTGGTGGGGAGAGGAGAGCAATGCCCCCATCAGGTAGAGAGGGGAGGTTTAAAATCCACATCTCTGACCCCTTTTTTGGGACAGGTGGTATGTGTGGACATATGTGCTCATGGGGATTCCCGCAGGAAATCTCAGCTGCCACCCCCTTCCCTGAGAGCATCTCTGGGAAAGATGCATTGCTATCTTGCATTCCAATTCTGCCAGTTGCAAAGGTATTTATACACTCTTGGAACGCCACTAGTTTGAAAGTGTGATACACCTGCATAAACATCCTTGCACATTTATATGCATAAGTGTACAGCATTTTCTCTGATCATGTTTGCAATGCTCAGTCTTTTTTTGGTATATAAATAGCATTTTAATTCTTTGGTGCCATCTGCCTTGAGAGGCCTACCTCTCAAAAGTGATTTATAGATCTTAGACATAAAATAGATTTTATTCCTGAAATTGCTAGGATGGAGAAACCTTTTAAAAATAGCACAGACCCTGCCTAAAGGGTCTCCATCTAAAAGTAAAGACCAGGCACATGAAGGAGAAAAGGCCAAGTGTTTTGATGTTAGGCATACGAAGGCAAACATACACTCGGTTTTAAGAGCTAAGAAAGGAGAAATCAACATGAGTCGAAAGGCAGAAGAAATGAATTTAGCTGTGTAAACAACCCAGGAGAAATTTCTTGAGAGCAAATCTGGAATGATCCTAAAGGGAAGGATGGGCAGAGGTGTGTGGAAGGGAAACTTGGAATTGCAACATCGGAGACAGCCACTGAACTGCCGGAAGAGTGCTTTTCTCTGATCATTCAGAAATGAGTCACCTGCCTATACTGCAAAGGTTTTGGAAGCTGGGAATCCACACCAGAGAAAAAGCCTTCAGGTGGGTTCTCACTGACTCACTCTCCATCTCTGTTGCTTCTCCATTCGCAATAGGGAACTTTTATAGTGTAGAGGTCTGTGGTCCGAGTCACCAAGTGAATTACCCCAAAGCTTTTCTTGGGGGGTGGGGGGATCCTGGAAAATGGCTAGATGCAGAAGAACAAAATATAGCAAACCATTACAAGCACAGCATAGTTTGGGCGGTATGACATTGTTCCTAAAACGGCCTCCTTCGGCAGGTTTCACCCGGAGCTGCCGATCCACTGAGAAGAAACCCTGGTCCTACCAAGAGGAACGGTTCGCAGCTTCTTGAGGTGGCTGCGGGGAGGCAATTTGCAGGGAGGGGGCCCTTCTATCTCAGCAGCCAGATTCCTGTTTCCGATAGAGACGCCGCTCCCGGGCTTGCAGCCTGCAAGCCAGGTCGCCAGCTCGTTTCCCTGACTGTTGAAACCAACTGGGGTGATATTTTGCATCGTGTGCAGCCGATCAGTGGCCGCATGAGTCACTTAGGAACCCGGAGAGCTCCGGTTTGTGCAGTAGCGAGAGCTGGCGTGCACTGAGCATGTGCGGAGAGGTCCGTTCTCTTAAGGCTCCGTTAGTTACTGATATAAACAGCTGGAGGTATTCAAGTGCTGAGCTTAGGGACCAGTCGAGCTGCGAGAGGGGGGAATGTGAGAGGATTATAGCTTCTCTGTCCTGAAATCTGGGTGGCAGAAGCAGGATTTGCAGAGAAGGGCACCATGCGACGGATTGAGCTGCCTCTCAAAGCTGCATTAGAGGTCTTGCTCGTGGGATTTGCCGAGGACTTTGTCTCCCTGGAATTGGAGTTGTGATGGATTGATTCTTCTGGAGGTGAGTGTTCCTTTCCATTCTTATGGGAACATGGGGAAGCTTTTGGAAAGAGCCATCCATCAATGCCTCGGTCGCAACTGGACAACTTTTTCTGTTTTTTCACAACTGCAGTTGCCAACCGATTTGCAATTGCATGCATAAATGAGAGAGGCGCCTGTTGGGATAATGGAAACAATCGATGGGAGCTCAGGCTTGTGGGCTTCAGTGGGATTGTGCTGTGGGGATTGTGGCTGTGGGCTGCATTGCCCTAGATAGACCAGGAAACTCTGTGTGTGTGCGTGCGTGCGTGCGTGAGAGAGAGAGAGAGAATTATCATCTCTGTGCGTTATTCTCAAGGCAGCTAGTAGATTCCGGTGTTTCCTTCATGCTCTCCATGCATAAACACTCCCAGTCTGTTATAAATAGCATCTATTCCATTTTTACTGGTCTGCTCTTCGGCTCCTTTAGCATTTTGCAAGCCCTGTGTGGCCAGGCCTCTTGTAATGTACGTTTGATGTGGTATTTGTTTGTGCCGAAAGAAGCAACCTCTCTGAAATCACCATTGCATGAAGCATTTTCTCCTGGATTCTCTCTTGGCTGGGGAGTTGGGGGTGGGGGTGGAAACTTACTTCTCCTTTCTTCTCAGAACTATATTGCTTTGCAGAGGTGATTATAGAAAAAAAAACATCCTGACCTCCAGTTTGAGGACATGCAAAGTGAGGAATGTCTGCTACTGGGATCTCTCTCCCTCTCCCTGATTTGTAACATCTATCATGTTTCTACTTTCTCACTCCCTCCTTTTTAAATTACAAGGTAGAAATCAGCATCTCCTTGCACTGGTGCAAGAGAGATTGCCAAAGCACCTCGTAGCTGTGTGTTTTCGTTTATCCCATAATCTGTTAATTCTGACCTAGAAAGACAAGTGTTTACTGCATAGTCCAGAAAATGGGCATATCATTCCAATTCAGTTCATTTTGGAAAGCTTTTCAGGAGAGAGAGAGAAGGAAACCCCTCGTCTCTTCAGCTCAGAAATATTAGTTTCCCTCCTCCTTTCCTTGGGGGATCAGTCTCCACAGTGGCCTGGAAAGTAATTTCAAGTATTGCAATGGGATATCTGTGAATGGACCCATTTGGAGCTGCAAATGACTCTGTGCAATTAAACTTGATTTGTTGTGGAAGCGCAGGGCTGAGAGAGATGAACTTCAGTTTTCCCGAAGTGAACAGATAAGTAGCTCTGGTTAAAGGGATCTTGTACGTGGGGTGAGTCTGGGAAGGGATGGATTCTGGCTGGGTGGGAGAAGGGAACTGTTGCCCTGGGACCTCTCCGTCAGTTGCTAGACGTTGCTTTGCGTCAACCCCCTGCCCTCCATACACAAAACAACATTCCTCCGGTCACCTCCATGGGTGTCCACGTATCTCCTCCATTGCCTGCATCATTCTGATTCCACATATGGCGCCTTTTCTAAGGCTTGGTTGTGCTTCTCCACCTGGTTCTCTGTTCCAGGCCTTACCTAAACTTGCAGCCTTTCCCCCTGCCCTTTTAAAGCCTTGTTGCTTTGCCAGCCGCTCTGCTTTCTGCTAAGTGAAAGGGTGTTGCCAGGTTGAAGAGGCACCTCTTCTCTGTGTCATCTGGACAGAAGAACAGAAGACCACAGGGTTGTACCATCAGCAGATAGTTGCTGATAGATAGGAGTAATTTCATAGCAGAGTCTCCGCATGCAACACAGGCTGATCCAAGGCCATAAGTCATGAAGACCCGATCAAATGTGGTCAGGATGCTGTTGATGGAGGGCCACCTAGAATCATAGAACGAACAGTAGGGTTGGAAGGGGCCATGAAGGCCATCCAGTCCAGCTCCCTGCTGTTGAAGGACACCAGTTTACACCATCCCACTCAGGTGGCTGTTCAGCTTCTTTCTGAATGCCTCCAGGGTGGGAGAGCCCACCACCTCCGTCGCTCATGGGTCCCATTCTTGTTCTTCTCTAAAAGTCAGGAAGTTCTTCCGGTTATCTAGCCACAACTTGGCTTCTTGCAACTTGAGCCCATCATTCTGCATCCTGCACTCCAGGATGATGGAAAAGAGATCCTGGTCTTCCTCTTTGTGACAGCCTTTCAAGGACTTGTGGAGTCCTTGAAAGGCTGTCACATCCTACCTCCCCTCAGTCTTCCCAAGGCTAAACATGCCCATTTTTTTCAATCTCGCCTTTGTTTCCAGTCCCTGGATCATCCTTGTTGCCCTCCTCTGAGCCCTTCCCAGCTTGTCTGCATCTTTCTTCAACTCCGCTGCCCAGACCTGGACACAGGACTCCAGGTCAGGTCTGCCTAGTGCTGAGTACACTTAGAGACTACAAAAAGGAGGGGGTTTTAGGTATGAATATTATCATATTCCATTTCTACTCCATTTTCCTCTTGCAAGGAGCCCAGGATGCTTAAAAGTTTGGCTTGTTTGTTTTAATTCTGTTCCATCCAGCAGCTCACCTCTTCCTCACCACAACAGCCCTGTGAGGGTTGAACATCTGGGCCTAGGGGCTGTATGGCTGAGTGGGGACTGGAACCCAGATCTATGAAGCTCCAGTCCAGCACTCTTAACTATGATGCCACATGGTATTTGCCTGCGGGCTTCCTGGGTGCCTCCAGCCCAGCCACATGGACCTTGAGAATGACTTAGCAGAGCTTGTATCTGATGAACCATGAATATTAGCAGTAGAGCTTCCATGTCCAGACACTGTCTACCTTAGAGTCTCAAATGCCAAGAGCAAACCACCAGGAAGGCTTCTTGCCTTTGAGCTTTGCTTCTGGGCTTCTCAGAAGCATCTGGTTGGTTATTAATGGAAATATGGGGATGGGCTAGACAGACTTTTGGCTTAATTTAGGAGGGGAGCTCTATATTCATATATTCTCACATGCAATGATATTTTCTTTTCTGTACAGAGTAAGAAATCCCCCACTCTGCCAAGGGTGGGTCAGGAGGTTGGCTGAGCACAGCCAACTTGGCAGACCCCTTTCAACTTCTCCTTTGCCCTAATATTGTACAGAGCCGCAGTCACTGAGTTTGTCCTTACCCTAAGGAGGAGAACGAGCAACCTGCCACTTTTACATGTGGGAGTACAGGAACAGACAATCTGAGCGGTGAGAATTTAGAGGGTCAGCAACCCTGGGCCCTTGTCCTCCTAAATTCCAGTCAAACTGCGGCATGCAGAACTCTCTGCCCCTTCTATTGACTTTTTGACCCTCCTGTCCATTACCCATAACACTGTCTAGATTGAAACCACTCTCAAAAAGCAATCTAGATGGCATCATGCTGATTATTTTGGGGCGGTGTTTCACAGATGGATGCACATCCTTGTGCACGCTTGTGAAGCACAGTAGTAAAGAATTGTGGTGCAGAGAGAGGAATTATCATGCCCAGATTGTCCCCAACCAGCCCTTCTTTGCCATAGTATGAATGGATGAGCACATCGTCAGACGTGAAGGGAGTGAAGCAAGGAGCTGTGTGGCAAGTCTTGGAGGCACAGAGGTCAGCGCAAAATTAAGCTCAAGGTCAAAACAGACATTACTTTAAAGCTCTGTCTAGTAACTGCTAGCGGCATCCGTCTTGGATTTTTTATTTTTCACATTTTTACTCTAGAGTAGGTGCAGGACACACACACCCCAGTCTGGAGAGGGACCCTCACATGGCTTTTAAGATCTGGATTGGTCTCCGTGTGCCTAATTTAGAAAAGTAATGGGGAAAGTCAGCTGCTCTGCAAGGGAGCTTACTTCGGCTTCAAGGTGCTACTTTTCTTCCAGAAACGGCGTACTTGGATTCAGGTATTTATGTATGTGTGTAATTTGTTTAAAGGCCACTCATTAGCACCACACTATGAATCCCTTCAGATAAACGCCTCCTTTGCTTCGTAGTTCATGCCTTTCCGTTCCGTGCCATCCGCGCTTCATGGCAGGGCAAGAAGATCAGGTTTAAAAATGGCTAGCGTCACATCCACTGGGAGGGGTAGGGCTGGGCATCGCAGTGGCGACAAGGTTGGAGGACTCCGGGAAGCTGAGCAGGTCTGGACTGGTCAACGCCTTCATGGGCAATCTCTCCTGAGTCCCACAATAGAAAAATAAAAGACGGTGATCAAGGCAATCCAGAAATAAATGGAGATGGGAAGCAAGTGTCTCTGTGGGAAAGCAGGCCTTTACCAAGTACTTTGCTTTACCAAAGCAGCTTCCGGGGGGTTAAATAGACAGTGTGGAAGACCTTAGCTTGGTCCGTTTGACTTCCCTGCTCCCTTGTATGTGAGAGAGGAGATTTCCTTTTCTAAGTTTTATTTTGAACAGTTCTGGGAAGACTATAAGTAAACCTTTTCTCTATCCTACCTCCTGAAGCTGCTTTTGGGTGTGCATTGGCTGGAGAGGAGGGCTCTAGACCCCAGGCATGGTGCCATCATAGGGATAAATTCATTGAGATCTCATTTTAGTAGAAACGCTTCAATTCATTCCCCCTGAACTAATGCAGTGTGCCACTGGTTTTCACGCTTTTCCAAAAGCTGCGATGCACTTCCTTGGTTCGACAAACAAACAAAGCGAGTGGTATCCACGGAGTGAAATTGCAGACAAAACGGTGTTCATTGGGAAAAAGAGCGTGCTCAAAAGCATGCATTTAAAGAAGAGGCTTGTAAAATACACCAGCGGGGTGATTTTTTTAGAAGATTTGTTATATGCATGAAATTACACAGTGCTACGAGAACTTAAAAGCATACCTTCAGAAATGGGTGGGAAGGAATAAATGTGTCTGATTCAACGTGCATGTGATAGAAAACGATATTCCTGGCCCTGGAATAGCATCAGTCAGGAGAGGAACTCACTGTCAGACGTGATGCCCGCAGCCTCTTGCCAACGTGGGCCCTTCTAGCAGGTGAAGTTCAAAGGGCCCCATCTGCAAGGATGGACCGAAAGACAAATGAGATCCAGAGCAGCTGCCCAGAAAGACCCTGTTAGCTCACCTGCAAAACATCTACTCCTGGTTTTTGAGTTACTTCTCCATGACAAATTACTGTCCCTACGGTAGGATCCATGTTAAGGGTGCCCTCAGAAATCCCAGTGGTCCCACAAATGCACCCAATATTCTAGCTGGCTGTGGGTGCTGGATTCATGGCAAGAAGCTAAGCGGAGCAGCTACAGTTCAAAGCCCCATCTGGTCTGGCACTGCTCCCGCAGTGGCCCACAAGACACTTCCGGGAAATCAAGAAACGGGCAGGTACAACAGCACTCCTCTCCTAGCACAGTTGCACATGCTGTGAAATGCACGTCCTGTTGCACTAAGACACTGCATGATAACTGTTGCAGGATCAGAACGACACCCATGATGTGGCAACCGTGCTGTCTTCTTTCTTAAACCCTGAGTTTAAAACTTAAAATAAGTGTCTTGTTACGAGTTGGAAAGGACAGATATAAATATGTGAGAAATGAATCGCTCCACAAATGCACACGGGCCTTAGAAACGTGTGCGTTCGAGTTGGTCATCAGTGCGACCTTTTATGGGAGGGAGATCTGAGATGCCAAACAGATTGTTTGGAAGGGATGAAAGGGCAGTGAGAAACATTCTTCAAGAGCGCAGCACAAATGAACTCTTGACATTCTCGAGAGAGGGACTTGTTGGCTGGATTTCATAGGAGAAATAGATAATTTGCAAGGTTTCTTGCAGTAGAGTTCATTAATAGCCATGGACGTCATGGAACGTTTTCCTTTTATTTTCCACTTTGGTTCTGCAGCGTCATTCTGGGCTGGCCATCATTCTGCATCCTGTATAATTCCCTGGGCCAAGGCATTGGTACTGGGGAGAGCTATGCAAAACCTCAAAGAAAAATAGTAGAGATTATTCTGGAAAAAAATCTACATATTCCTTCTTTAGAGTTGGGGTGGGCTGGAAACTCAAAATGGCAAGAGTGTATGAACACCCAGCCAGCTCTCTGCAGGCCAAGCAACAGCGGAGGTGCGGAAAGTCTCCTGATCCAATTTGTTCCCAGCCTTCCCAATGGGAAGGTGCTATTTAGGTAAGACCCTCGGGTTTTGTACTCCGTGTGTTGTCCCCATGGGGGCTGCACACAAGTCACTCAATCTCCCCTCACACCAGTCAGGTGTTACCTGCATCTTCCAAACTTATTTTCCCCAGAGAGGTCCGCCTGGCGCCGTCGTTATTTGATTTTCGGCGCCAGGTGAAGACCTTTTTATTTAAGCAGTATTTTAAATGTTAATATTATTGAATTTTATTTGGCCAGGGCGGCTTGTTTTATATTGTATGTTTTATATTATATATTTGTATTTTATTGTATATATTTTAAAATGTTATTTTAATCTTTTGTTGTAAGCCGCCCCGAGGCTTCGGCGAATGGGGCGGCATAAAAATGTTTTAATAAATAAAATAAAATAAAAATAAAATAACACCAGGAATTCTTTCAGGGTACAGGTCAAGCCACACTCCATGGAGCACGTCCATGGTCCAGACAAAGCTCATGGGTCAAAACTCTAAGCAGGGAGCAGTGGGGGCAGCCCTCCCATGTTAGTAGGTGCTGTTGCATCTGGACTTTGAAGGAGCTGCCCATGCTTCCAACCCAAGAGGGGGTTCATGTGAAGAACCGTTTGTTTATTTATTTATTTAGAAAGCTCCTATGCCGCTCCATTTGCCGAAGCCTCGGGGCAGCTCACAACAATAAATAAATAATAACAATATAAAAACAATATAATTGGAGACGTCCTGGCCAAAAAAGTAAAATAAATAAATAATATTAGCAGTTAAAATGACGTTTAAAAAAAAAAGGTCTTTGCCTGGTGCCGAAAAACAAATAACAATGGCACCAGGCAGACCTCTCTGGGGAGCACATTCCACAGATTGGGCGCCACCGCAGAGAAAGCCCTCCTCCGAGTACTTAAGTTCCTAATATCCTTCACGGACGGTTCCCGGAGAAGGGCCTCTCCCGCAGATCTCAAGGGGCGAGCGGGCACATATGGACGCAAGCGCTCCTTCAGGTAACCAGGACCCAAGCCATTAAGGGCTTTATAGGTAAGCACCAGCACCTTGAATTGGGCCTGGACTTCAATGGGGAGCCAGTGAAGCTGATGGAGGACTGGAGTCATGTGAACATAACGCCCAGTCCCCGTCAGCAGCCTAGCAGCTCTATTTTGAACCAATTGAAGTATCTGGACCATCTTCCAGGGCAGCCCCACGTAGAGCACGTTACAGAAGTCAAGTTGGGAAGTCACCAACACGTGTGTCACTGTTGGGACACAACTGATGGATCAGCCGAAGCTGATGGAAAGCGCTCCTCGCCACCGCTGTCACCTGAGCTTCCAGTGAAGGCTCTGGGTCGAGGAGCACTCGCAAGCTGCGGACCTTGTCCCTAAGAGGGAGTGCAACCCCATTCAGGACTAGGTCAAGGTCCCTTCCTCGAAGCCCGATCCGCCAACCAACAGGACCTCCGTCTTGTCTGGATCGAGCTTCAGTTTATTGGCCCTCATCCAGCCCATTACCTCAGCCAGGCACCGGTTCAGCACAGCCACTGCCTCACCTGGATTGGTGGAAAACGAGAGGTAGAGCTGGGTATCATCAGCGTACTGATGATTCCGCAGCCCACACCTCCTGATGACCTCTCCCAGTGGTTTCGTGTAGATGTTAAATAGCAAAGGGGACAAAATGGATCCCTGCAGAACTCCATGGCATAGCTGCCATGGCGCAGAGCCATAGTCCCCCAGCACCACCTTCTGGAATCGGCCATTGCAGTGCCTCCAACTCCCAGTCCTGCTAGCCTATCCTGAAGGATACCATGGTCGATGGTATCGAAAGCTGCTGAGAGGTCCTTGTACCACCCAAAAAAGCTCTGCGGGACGGCATTGTGAGGAGGCAATGGAGAAGAATTTCTTTTTCGCCTCCCTCACCACCACAGCATAGGCCTGACAATGGGCTCTTAAGTGTGTTCGGTCAGATTCATCCCGTAATTTCCTCCACCTACGCTCTAGACGTCTCCCAACCCGCTTCATCGCCCACAATTCAGGTGTATACCAAGAGGAAGAGTGGGCTCTGCCCAGTGGGAGAGGACGCTTAGAAGCGATCGTGTCAATAGCCCTGGTCATTTCCCCATTCCATAGCTTGACCAGAGCCTCAACAGGAGCACCAGTCTTGTCAGCCGGAAACTCCCCCAGGACCTTCAGGAATCCATCCGGATCCATCCGGCTCCAGGGGCGGACCTACACAATCGGGTCCGCACCCTAACAGAGGGAAAGGCCACTCTCGAGCACAAACCTCACGAGGAAGTGATCTGACCACGATGGGGTGTCAGACCCAAATTCCTCACCCTCAGACCACCCTCTTCCTGCCCCGTCGAGCACCATGGACAGTTCCTTTAATGGTCTGGCTCAGAATTCAGCAGAGGCAGCAATCCTCTGAATCTGAAGCTGGAGAGGAATGTGGAAGGAAGGAAGGAAGGAAGGAAGGAAGGAAGGAAGGAAGGAAGGAAGGAGGGAAGGAAGGAAGGAAGAAGTGAGAAATCGCAGAACAAGGTCAGTCATTTTAGAGTTGATGGTCTTATGGATGGGGAGCCAACTGGAGTTAACGATCTCATGCAGCCTTCACTTAGTTGGTAATATAGCTTACCTCAATGGTGTAATCTAGTCCTGGTAGGATTAGGAGGGGCATATTTGTCAAGGGGCACCTGCCTGAGGGAACCACTGAAGATCACAAGCTTGGGAAGTGCCATTCATGCCAAAATATGCAAGAGTATCTCAAACACCAAACTAGACAGAGAATGTTTTTGAATAGTTTCCAATGCTGGGACTGCTCAGGGAAAGGTGGCTGGAACCCTCTTTGAAAGAGGTCAGGAGATAGAGCCCTCAGAGGAGAGCTTTCTCCGCGATGGCACCCCAACTATGGAATGCGCTCCCTAAAGAGGTCCACCTGGCGCTGTCAGTATATGCTTTTCGGCACAAGGTCAAGACCTTTCACCAACATTTTAAAGTTAATCAATTTTAATGGTATATTTATTATTTAATTCATTTTAACCATGTTATTTTATTCTCAGTCATGATGTACCCAATTTATTTATTTGTTTAGGATTGGTGGGGTTTTAATGTTTGTAAACCACCCAGAGAGCCCTCTGGGCTATTGGGGTGGTATATAAATGCAATAAACAAATAAACAGTCATGAAGTCCAGAGTTGCTCTGGGCACATGCAAAGTATTTCACAGCTAGAATAGGTGGGAGATCTCTGTCAGTTCTCTGGCACTTCGCATGAACATAGGACTTAAGCACGAACAGTTATAGATCACAGCAGCATTCATGGAAACATCTCTCAGTTATTCCATTCCCTTCCACCCACTCTGACCAGGCTTGGGTGATTCATGCCGTGGGGGAAGAGACACCTCACTTACAATACTTGTCATGGCCATTCAGATGGGAAATTTGTCATTGTCAGTGCTTTCAGCATTTTCCATATCTCAATGGATGGTGTGATATATCCCGATAGAGGCAGGCAGAGGCAGGCAGAGCAAACATGCTTACTTGGGATGTGCAAACAGAACGGAAATTAGAGTTGTAAACAGTGTGATCATGACAGAGCATTTTCAACATAAAAATGGGGCCTAGGGTAGCCTCCCCCAAGTCAGTGACTCCCCAGATATTTTGGACTAGAACTCACATCCTCCCCATCCAGTGATGGGAGCTGAGATCCAAAGCATCTTGAGCAGTGGTGGCGAACCTATGGCACGAGTGCCGCAGCGGGCATGAAGAGCCCTCCCTGGCGGCACATGAGGCAAGGCACCCCAGCATCGCCCCAGCAGCCGAGCAATGGATAACAGTGCACATAGGAGCCATGCGCATGCTCGGAAAGGAGTAGTGGTGCCAGGCGATGATGTCACAAGCCGCGACACATTAGCCGTGACTCATCCGAGCTTTCACATGGCCGGTCAGTGCGCTGCCAAGGATATATACATACTTGCTTGGACTGGCTGTGAGTTTTAATACATTTATTTTTATTAACACAAGATTTTAGCTTTGAGTTTTGAGTATCAGCATGCATGCAACAGCAAAGATCACATTAACTGTGCAAAAGCACGGCAAAAGCAAACTTTTACCTTTCAATGAAAAGCTGTTTGTATCATTGAAAGCCCTGCTATTATGTTTTTCTTTTAAGACAAACTATGTTAATGTAGGAGTTGTTTTTTCTAAACTAAAACCTCAGTGTTCCGGTTTTATTGCAGTGTTGGCACTTTGCGATAAATAAGTGGGTTTTGGGTTGCAGTTTGGGCACTCGGTCTGTAAAAGTTTCACCATCACTGATCTAGAGGGTAAGCCTGGTTGGGTGATGGTGGTTTAGGAGCTGTGTGTGTTCTCTAGACTTCCCAACACTGTCCCGTTGGCTATTTGCTCATGTTTGCTCAAATCCCAAGTATTCTTTTAAAATCAGCATAACTCTAATGAATGTGAGCACGGCCTCTCGAGTTTGCTTTTGGTTTCATGATCTGCATGAGCTGTTATATTAATCCTGATTTTTCTTTCCCCAGTAAAACTGCAGGGGGGAGAAAATAACGTCTCTATCCAGAAGGCAGGCTAGAAGCCAGAATCTATTTTGGTCTGGTCCTGAAATTATTTCTAAGCATGAATACATTGTCCTCAAAGAAAGCTGACCAAGAATAAAAGCAACATTAAACAGATTCATGGAACAGCCCCCCCCCCTCAGTATTTTGTGAATAATGTTTTAATGTGGATTATTCAGTCATGTGAAACTTTAATGGCAAGGATGACAGTTTTAGGAAAAATCTAGTAGGAGTAAAAGATCTTTGGCTAGTGGGCCCTGCAAAAGGATGTAGCGGTGTAACCTAACTAGAATGGGTGATGATACTTTTTTTGTTGGACCCTAACTAAATTCACACATTTTCTCATACATGTAAAGGAAAGTATTGGAGTTTTTCAAAACAAAAGGGATAGATTCATCCATGCAAGCAAAGCACTTTGAGTGATAAGCTATTCAAACTCTTGGTTAGAGTCCCTGGGTCACCTTGGTCACCGTGTCCTGAGCAGCTACAAAACAGATCTGGGAATAGTAACACCTAACAAATGTGGACAGTGCAGATGAGCAAGGATTTTGTCCCATTTCTTTTTTGATGCAGATTGACCACATCTGTACATCCCTTCATAAATCAAATGGAATTAATTTGAGATTGTAAGCAGGTGCATTGGGAGCAAAGGACAGACTAGTTCATCCCTAAACGTTCCTAACATCATTCATAATTCATTTCTCCTATTCTGATTTTCCCCTTCCTTCCTTCCTTCCTTCCTTCCTTCCTTCCTTCCTTCCTTCCTTCCTTCCAGCTCAATCTTTTCCTCATGTCAACGACCATCTGAGATATGTTGGGCTGAGACTAGCCCAAAGTCACCCAGTTAGCTCCATGGTCAAGTGGGGACTCAAACCCAGATCCCTGGAATCCCTGTTCCTCTTTCTCGACCACTCAGGCTGTCCAAACATCATTTCATGTTTTCTTCTCCTCCCTCCTCCTGAGGTTGTGTCCATTCTCTTTGTGAAAGAGATTCTCTGCTCATTGGCATACCTTGAGGTTCTTCCCAAGGTGTTTGAGTGTCACCAAGCCAAGCTGTTCTCCACTTTCCCCATATTCTGCTTCTGCAACTGCTCTCTGCCTACCTCGCACTACTCTGCTCGCTTTCCACCACCAAACACATTTTCTTTAGCCCCACAGGATGCAAAATTGTATCAGGCTGTGGAGATGAGGTGGGGCTGATCACATTGCTACTGGTGACCTAGCTCAGCAAGAAAGGTTTGATAAGTATGGTATTTCATCATGCTAAATTTGGCCTTTAGGAACTGCAATAAGAAACTGTGCTTTGTTCTAGGTTTATCATATTGTATGAACCCAGGATTGTGGTTTCTACAGTCCTGGTAGGCAACTACAACAGAGTCCTCTGGAAAGAGCAGAAACTCAGGCAGTTGCTCTAGCCATTCCAGACCCCATGTGTAGGCAGTGAGGAAGAGGCAGGTGACAATAATGGGAGTGATTTTGGGATTATATTTCAGTTGTAGTGGCTGATAGGATACCTGCCATCAGCAGGAACACTGATCAGAGAGGACAGAAAACAGAATAATTTAGAAAGCACTTGACTGGCTGTTGGGTAGATCGTAGTAAAAAGAACTGAACCAAGATAACCAAGCTAGTGGCATTGTGTGAATGCAACCATGGGACTGTGGGATTGTGGCTGCTGGAAGTCCCAGTTCAGGGAGCTCCACGGTGCCTCATAACTGACGCCCGTGCCTTAGACCAGAAGACTCTAAACCTCAAAACAGAACCAAACGTCTCAAAACAGAAACAACTTCTCTGCAGTCTTGCCAGAACCTAAGTTCGATGGGCTTCTTTATCACACCCATCTCAAATCTAGGATCAGACCATGAACATTTCCATCTCAAGGCAGCCATCTCATAAAAAGGAGGAACAGTAATCTATTTGGGATATTCCCTTCCCTTCTGGCTTTACATGAGGAAAGGAAACATTCTGTTCAATCTTTTATAGAGGCCAATTTAATTATTGCAGTAGATTAAAATTAAAAAAGAGGCAATAAAACAAGTTTCAGTTCCTGAGTTTGGCCATGGCTGCTGTTAATAGGAGTTTAGCCCCCTATGATGTCATGATCAGGGAGATCTAACCAGAGGCTCAGGGGATTTATCCTCCGCAGTTTCCAGAAAAAAATATTCTCTCTTAGGACATGTAGACATAAAAGGACCCAAGTGACGTGGCATGAAGCTCTCTGGGTGACTTCGGGCCAGTCACTCCCGCTCAGCTCGACCTCCCCCACAGGGCTGTTGTGAGGACGGTGGCAAATAGGGGCAGTATGTTAGCCACTTGAGTTCCCTGCAAAAGGGGACAAAAGGCAAGGTAGAATTGCAATGTAATAACAATAAATAATAAAGGTCTGTGCTTTGCAGTCTTTGGCCCTCTGGGTTCCCCACTCTTTGGAAAAGCCTCTTCTTACTGGCAAAAGGAACATGAAGTTAGAATAAGCTGGCATTTTGCCCTGGTTCTGGCCATCCATGGAATGCAGGCACTGAGATTTCTGAAATGAAATTTGGCCCTGGGGCTGGAAAAGATTGATTTTCCCTGAGATGCAGAACACGATAAACCAACACAGCCACTCCCACTGCCCCGGGAAGGAGCTTCACCAAGCCTCCGGGCTCGCTTGTCTGAGCCCTTGGACTTCCTCCTCCAGACCCCAGCATGAAGCTGGGTGCTAGAGGCCCTGAAGATTGCAGAAGACCATCAACTATTTATTTGCTGATTTAATGGCAGCGTTTTCCCTATCCAATCTCTAGGCAGACAGAAATGTAGCGGTTAGTCTGTTGGACTGGAAATGTAAAGAGGCAAGTTCAGGTCCCCACTCAGCAGCAAAACTGACTGAGCTAGTTAGTGGTTCTCACCCTAACCTCCTTCACCGGGCTGTTGGGATGAAAACGTGGGGAGAGAGAGAGATGGTAGGGGACAACGACTGGCTCATGAAACAGCCGTTCCCATCTGTCATAATTCAGATGAAAAACATGTATATATTTGGCTTTGCTTGCCCATTCTTGCCTACATGGATCTGAAGCCCTGCATTATACAACCTGCTAAAAAAAGCCTGTGCAGAAGACAACACTGGAGTGTTATTCCACAATCAGTCGTCATCCTGTCTCACTCATCCTTTCCCATGGCTCCGTATGAGGCATAGATGTGCATGGAGGGGGATTGATGTTCTTTGGTTCTTAAGAGAGAAACTGACTGGACTTTTTTTAATTACATGAGGCATGTTCACACAAGTGGTCAATAGGAGCAGTTGTCAAGTGAGGTCCTCTGGGTAGCACCATATTGATCCTCTGTGTCTTGCGCTAAGCATCTTGATGGAAAGGTTCTAGCTCTGCTAATATATACCTTGGATGCAAGAGAAAATAGACGCCCACGGAGAAGAGTTGCGATGACCTGAAATCACACTTCCTGCATGGAAAGCATATGGTTGTCTTCTCTCCATATACTTCCCTCCCTCTCTCTGTTGTATCCCCTCGGTCGAACTCTAGATTGTAAGCTTCTCAGGGCAGGGACTAGCCTCTCTCATGCTTCATAAAGCATCCAGTCTACAATATTTGCTTGATACTCAAGCCTGGATACATTTCTGCAAATCTAAAGCCAGAGTTGGCTTTAGTATGGCCAAAGTATGGCTTGGCCGGACTGCCATGAGATTGTGAAGCTTCTTTGCAAGGATGTGTGTGAGTGTGTGTGTGTGTTGTGGCATGTGCTTTCTTCCGAAATTTAAAAATGCTTCTGACTTCAGTGCAAACTGGGCAAAACAATCCGTTGACTTTCTTGTAGAATGCATGTGTTGCTACTGCATTGTTCTTCACTGGATGAGTCTGCTATTTTTACCCAAAATGTTATTGTTCTTAGCCGTAGTTACTAGGTAATGACTTGATTTCAAATGCACCATGGTAAAACTGTGGGTTTTGACTTGGGGTCAACAGCATGGGACCCACAGGCCCAAGACCTAGGTGTCTTCACAGCCATTCCCCCAACCCCACAAATTGGAGAGGAGAGGAGAGGGGGCAAATGGGCTGTTTTTTGGTGGTGTGTCTTTATGGTCTTTGGGGTCTTTTGGGAAGGGGTGTGTGTTTTGAGAGAGGCCCTTTGGGCCTACTCTGCTCTTGTTTTCCTTTGAGGAACCATCGTCCTTGCTCATCTGCTGAGGGGCAGTTTGGGAAGTGAGTTTGTCTGTCTGTTCTTTGCCACGGGGGAGTCTTGCCTGTCCATTTGCTTCCAGTTAATTTGGGGGGCATAATTTGAAGTGGGGGCCGTTTTGCCTGCTTGCCTGCCTGAAATGGGTGGGGGCAGTTTTGCTCACCTGTTTGGTGGGGGGGAATTTCAAATGTACTGGGGGAATCTCAGAATATGACCAGCAGGCTTCTTATAGTTGGACCTTTCCCTGCATATGCTCTGCCAATCCATGCAAGGGGCATTTCATCTCTCGCTAATGCATCTCCCCCATGGAGAGATCTTGTTCCACTTTAAGTCACTGGTGCCACTTCCCCTTAATGGAAATTCTGTGTTTCATTGTGTGAAAGATCCCCTTTTTAATGCAAGCGACACACTTACAGTAGTTCTTCTGACTAAGTGGTTTTGTTTGTCTGTTTTTGATTTTCGGAATTGGATTACAATGTTCTTAGATGACAATTGTTCTGAGACTAAATCCATGTGAAAATAATTTAGCCCACTCCCTGGAAGAGTGCTAAATGGTGCTAATGGAACTTGGCACTTTCCTGACAATAATATGGAATTCGCTCTGCTTAGTCCTGGGGCAGCGGAGTGAAAAACCGGCTCCATTGGACACACCGAGAGTCTCCTCTTTCACATCAATTCAGTGTTCTCCAGCAAAGTGGAACTGAATGTTTGTTCTGTGCTGAGAGCTGGGAGGATGGATCATTAGGTCAGCCCCTTTAAGTGATGGCCTGCTTGTTCTCTCCGCTAGGAAAGCAAGTAGATGGATTTGAAAGCCGTGCCTATCTCTGATTATGGCCGAACGGTTTGGTTCTCCAATTGCTATTAGCTGGTTGTGTCTTTGTCAAGAGGCAATGAATTGGAATGCATGCCCTGCCTTGATCAATCCACAGGAAAAACATTTGGGAAGTGAACGGTACTCCTTCTGTTCCTTCGGTATGTTTGTGCCTTCTCTGAGCCCTGCGTTGCATCTTTAACTCATGTGGGGCAGTCCTTCCTTTAGGACGAAAACGGAGGATGCTGTTGGGAGGGGGGGAATTGGGACAATGTGTGAGGAATGGACCCCTCCATCTATTCCTGGCCTGTGTTAGTTGCACAGATATTGACTTTGGCTTCTGCATCACGATTTGCATGCATTTTTTGAGCATGGTTAAAGGCATGGGTCTACGACTCAGGGTTCGAGGCCCCGCCATGGAGCCAAATGGGTGACTTTGGGCCAGTCACAGACTCTCAGCCCAGCCTACCTCACAGGGTTGTTGTGGGGATAAGATGGAGGAGGAGAATGATGTAAGCTGCCTTGAGCCCTTTGCAGGAAAAAGGCAGAATATAAATCAGAAAATAAAATAAATAGAAATGAAAATTTGTAGCCGATTTCTCAGAATATACACAGTTTTTGTACATGTTTTTAGGCCATGAAACACATTGTGAAATTCAAAGAAGTGCGTAGACCAAAGGATAATTGGATTCTGATCTACCCTTCTATCTGGCAAGGGGAGAAGGACATAGAACAAAGCTGAGATTGTTCTTATTTTTTTGTTTTAGTTGAATGTGGGAGAAAAATTGGGGGCAGTAGAATCATCCCTTTAGGCCCAGGATTTTGCCTGCTTCAGTCTTAGACGTTTGAGTTGAGCTTTGAGTATTTAAACCCGTTTGGGGTCAATAGGGTTTCCTCGTCCTGATGGAAATATGGATCCTAGAATCATAGAGTAGTGGAGTTGGAAGCGGCCAGAGGGCCCTCAGGTCCAACCCCTGCTCAGGGCAGGACTCCCAGTTGAACCATCCCTCTCAGAGGGTTCTCCAGTTGCCTCTTGAATACCTCTCGTGTGGGAGGACCCTCCACCTCTCTCCAATGTCACAGTTCTCCGTCAGGAAATTCTTTCTGATCTCTAGGTGGAACCTGTCTTCCTGCAACGTGAAGCCATTATTCTGTGTCCTGTTCTCTGGGATGATTGACAAGCGATCCTGCCTCCCCACTTGTGACAGCCTTTCAAGTACTTGTGGAATGTCATCCTCTCTCCCCTCGATCTTCTCCTCTCTTCCTGAGGATGGACGTGCCCAGTTCTCTCAATCTCTCCTCACAGGGCTTTGTCTCCAGTCCCCAGATCATCCTTGCTGCCCTCCTCTGAACCCTTCCCAGCTCGTCTGCATCTTTCCTCAATCCGGATGCCCAGAACTGGTCACAGGACTCCAGATGAGTCCTACCCAGTGCAAAGTAGAGGGGAACCAGAACTTCATGTGATCGGGAAGTAATCCTTCTTATTAATGTAGCCCAAAATAACATCTGCTGTTTTTGTAGCTACATCACGTGGTTGGTTCATATTCAGCTTGTGATCGACAATCATTCTAGGATCCCTTCTCACCCGCATTATTGTTGAGCCAAGTATTCCCCACCTTGTAATGATGCGTTTGGTTGCCTTTTCCTAGGTGCAAAACGTGGCATTTGTCCCGACTGAATTCCATTCTATTGTTCTCAGCCCAACGCTCCAACCTATCAAGATCACCCTGAATCTTCTTTCTGTCTTCTGGGATATGAGCCATCTCACCCAATGGTCACATTACATCTGTCCCCTGCTTTTTCCCTCTTGTGAAGAACCCAGGCTGGTTTTCAGAGCTGCATTTTATCTTCACGGTAACTGCCTTGTGGGATAGGTTGGATTGAGAGTCTGCAACTGGTCCAAACTCAGTCAGTGAGTGTCAAGGCTGAGTGAAGAGTAGAAACCAGATCTCCAGAGTCCCCAGTCCAACAATCTAACCACCACACCATACTGGCTCTCAATTTGTGACAAGCTCCTCATCTTTAACACTACAGAGCCAGCAGGGACAATTTAGTCCTCTCCATGCTGGGAATAGCCGCACTTATTGAATTAGGCCAGTGCAGGAGCAAAGAATTTAGCTTCAGTTCATTTTTTCAAACACTTTACTAAACTGTGCACATGTTTTCGTGTTCCAGTCAGAAATGCCCTGCGATTCAAAGACAGATGGATGTGGGAGAAGCAAAGCCAAAACGTTTGAATAGTTTCTACTCTTGAAGACAGCCTAGACATGATTTCAAATATCATTGCCCATCTCTACTTTAGAGTCTGCTGACAGATCGTATCCTTCTGCATCAGTAATGATGGTGTTTGTCATTTCTCTTTCTTCTATCCAACATGTATTAGTGATGCTATCCTAACTGGAGGAGCTCGCACACACAACACACTTACTTCCACACCAAGGATTTCTACCTAAGCTGGTCTCAAAAGCATTACTGCGGCCTTGGGGCTGAAATGAACAGAAGGAGGCAGCCTTGCAGGCCATCTTGCTCGCCTCCGTGCATTGCTAATGGACATCCAACCGGTAGCTTTTCTGGGTGAAGACCTTCTGTGAAGAGCAGCTCCTTGGCTCCAAGGCCAAACTGCTCCTAAAACCGACATTTCCCCAGGTTATCAAATTAAATCTCAATCTTTTAACATTCAGATTGTCTTAAATCTCACTGACCTCAGTCCATGAGAGCAACATCCTGCCTTATGGGGCAGCTAAGGTCAAGTCTTCCCCCACTTGCATGTGGGAGACATAGAAACATAGAAACAGAGCGAGTCAGAAGGGGCCTCCCGGGCCATCTAGTCTGACCCCCGGCTCCAGACAGCTCTGCTCACAACATGCCCACCATGTGTATGTCCAGCCTCTCTTTGAACACCCGCACCGATGGGGCCTCAACGACCTCCCGTGGAAGCCCATTCCACACCCTCGGGGTCCTGACTGTCAGGAAGTGCTTCCTGGCATCCAAATGGAACCTTGGCTCCCTGAGCTTTGCTCTGTTGGGGCGCGTCCTGCCTTCCTCTGCAGGGGAGAACAGGTCTCTACCCACCTCTGTGTGACGTTCCGGTATCTGAAGATGCCCTCCCTCCGTTTTCCCTTCTGCATACAAACATGGCCAGTTCTTCTTGTTTCCCCATCATCTTAACTTAGTCCAGTCTAGCTATAGCCTTCTTAAAGTGTGGCACACAGGAGTGGAGCTCACGCTTTAGTACCCTGCTCTGCGCTGTTTCAAAGGACAAGGCCATGCTTGTGTGTTCTTTTGGCCAAAGGTATTTTAGAAGCAACATCACTGTCCTACACTCTGGGCTATGTGTGCAGCATCACAGCGAAGGGCACACTGTCAATGGAGAGATGGGACATACACCCGCCTGGCTACCTCTTGACCTGGTGCTGTCCAACATTTCAGCCAAAATCAGAGGCCGAGAGGGACCTCACTGTCTCCTGCCATCACACACGCCAAAGAAGAAACATAATGTTTTCTTTTTCTTCTTCAAAGCTGCTTTCATAGCAAAGAAACCCAGGGAGAACTCTTGGACAGAAGCCGACTTTCTTTTGCCTCAGGAGGGGAAGGCCTCCCAGAGCATGAAAAGTGCTTTTCTTTTTAAGGGACAACCCTGTCACTGTGTACTTTCCCATAACAAAGAGGCCAGTGATGCCCCCGAGCTGGCAGGAGATGTCTGACAAGACCCTGAAAGCGAGAGAGGAGGTGGATTTCTAATTACTGACTTTGGATGCCTGCAAATTCCCACCTATTCAGATCTACGCAGATAGCTCAGCACCCAAGCCACGGTGCAAAACTTGATTCAAGACCCCCTTGCTGTGTGCTTTTGGATGTAGCATGGGACAAATCAGGATGCAGGGCAGACACATCACACTGGACCATTTCTTAAGCAGTTATATAAATTTCTGTCCCCCCCTTCCTTACCATAAGGAAGGCTGAGTGCCAAAGAATTGAGGCCTTTGAATTGTGGTGCTGGAGGAGACTCCTGCGAGTCCCTTGGACTGCAAGGCGATCAAACCGGTCAGTCCTAGAGGAGATCAACCCTGACTGCTCTCTTGAAGGCCAGATTCTGAAGATGAAGCTCAAATGCTTTGGCCACCTAATAAGAAGGAAGGACTCCCTGGAGAAGAGCCTGATGCTGGGAACAATTGAGGGCAAAAGAAGAAGGGGACGGCAGAGGATGAGGTGGCTGGATGGGGTCACTGGGGTGGTGGGTGTGGGCTTGGGTGGACTCTGGGCAATGGTGGAGGGCAGGAGAACCTGGAGGAATGTTCTCCATGGGGTCATAATGGGTTGGGCGCAACTTTGTGACTAAACAACCACAACCTCCCTTCCTTCCAGATATATTTTTTGTCAGTCGAATTTTTTAGGACTCTGTTTCATTTTATATTGTTGTATTGTTAAACCATCCCGAGGCTTTGGTAAGGGATAGTCTAGAAAAGTTTTAAATAAATGAAATAAATAGTATAATGCTAGCTGGTCACATCATGTACTGCATAGGGTTGCTTGTAACCTGAGCACGAAGTTAATGTTTCCGGGGTCTTTTTAATGAGCTGTGTATGGTGTTTGGGCCTGGTGTTTGTCATGGGTGTTTATGGCAGGGACTGCCATTAAAATAGGTGTTTAGGGAAAATAGACCATGCAGGGAAAAAGGCAGAATTAGTCAAGGTTCTGATGGGTACTCAGAAGCAAGGGGGTCTTCCTGAAATGCTGTGAGGATGAAGGAATTAGAGTACCCCTTCAGAGCCAAGCTAAGGCTGATGTCATAGGAAAACATTGCAACTTGGGCTGACCCAATATCTCATCAGATTGTGGGCAAATCCTGCTAGGTCCTGTGCCTTGTCTTTGAAGGAAAAGAACTCCTTGGGTTCCAATTACAGGCAGCAGCATATCCTGACCATGAGGGAACTGGTAGGAGATTGCCCCCCTTAAAATTAAAATTGAAAAAAGTCAGGTGTTGGAATCCAAGCTGCATTTGTCTATGCAAAGCAGATTACTGATGCAAAAAAAGTTGAATGAAACTTGAAAGTACATCTTAAAAACTTCCATTTGCTAAGAAGAAGCAAAAGCCTTCCTTTTAGAATTCCTCCTCTCTCTATTGCTGTGCAATCAATATTTGTGTCTTAAATTTATTATTAGATTTTTAACCCAACCCATTGACTCTCTGTTCTCATACTCTACAGTTATTACTCTCTCTAGTCCTGCTTTCTTCCACCAAGTAGCCTCCAGACTACAACTCCCATCAGCCCCAGCCACCTCCCCATCCTTGGAAAATTATTGTTCCCTATGACCATTTTCCTTTTGGTAATATTCTGTTACTAGTGTTCAGTTTTCTCCCAGTCTTTCAAATATAGAACCCCTAGTGGAGAGTTCATAGAATCCTAGAATTGTAGAGTTGGAAGGGGCCATGAAGGCCATCCAGTCCACCCTCCTGCTGTTGCAGGACACCACGTTACACCATCCCACTCTGATGGCTGCCCAGTTTCACCTTGAATGCCTCCAGTGTGGGAGAGCCCCCCACCTCTCCAGGCAGCTGGTTCCACTGCTGTATTGCTCTGCCAGTGAGGAAGCTTTTCCTGATGTCCGGCCTGAATCTAATTTGTCGCAACATGAGCTGATTATTCTGTGTCCTACACTCTGGTATCAGCAAGAAGAGATCTTGACCTTCTTCTTCATGACAGCCTCTCATGTACTTATAGAGGGATACCATGTCCCTCCTCATCTTCTCTTCTCAAGACCGAACATGCCCAGTTCTCTCAGCCTCTCCTCATAGGGCAGTGTTCCAAGCCCTGGATCAATTCTGTCACCCTTTGCTGGACCCTTTCTAATTTACCTGTATCTTTCTTAAATCTTAGTGCCCAGAACTGGAGGCAGTATTCCAGGTGAGTGGATGCATCTTGCACGAATGTGCATGCATAGAAATGTTGCACAGAAACAACAGGGTGCTTCTGAGCCAGCTGCTTCTCTCACTGCAGCTTCAGGGCTATATTTTAAACCATTTATAATACATAACAGGGTAATTCTATCTTTAAGCAAAGGAACTATTGATTAGGCTTTCATACAAGTGGGAAACCTCTGACAGAACAAGAGAGAAGCTGCACAGTCAACTTAGCTGCAGAAGAGATTTCTGCTCAGGTGCTTACTGAAAATGCAGGTAGAGAAATAAAGAGGCACTGTTTCACGAATTTCCCTAGAGAGCTGAGAAAATGCACCAACGGGTCTGCAGGGCTTAGCACCAGCCTATACAGGATTACTTCTTTGTCTTAATGTTAAGGTGTGCTATAGAACCACATTAGCAGCCTGGTCAGAAGTTTGTGTTCGTCGAGTGTCCTAGATCAGAAGTTCTATTGTAGAAGGTGGGGAAGGTTCTCTGCTGAGTGGAGAATTCTGAGCACCAGAGCTAGTAGGAGATGCTTTGAAAATGAAGAGCAGATTGAGAAAAATAAAAGTCTGACATTTGAGCAGAGAATGTCAAGAAGGATTTTGGCTCCATGCTGGTTACAAGTAAATAGGAAGGAACAGATCTCTGTGTCAGTTTTGCATATGTTCACTCATGAATCCATTCTGAATGGCTTTACATTATCTTTTAAAAGAGCAAAAATCTCCATGTAAAGTGTATGCATTTCCCCTTTTTCTTTGCCCGCCCAATTTCACATGTATTCCTATGTCTCCTAAAACAAGTTTATTTTTGCTGCATTTCCCCATAAATTACAACCCTGATGCATTTTTACAAGCGGAAACATGAGCAATGCAAAGGGCGTAACTGTATTCCAATTCATGTATTAATCTTGGAACTACAAAGTTGGGCAGCTTGCTTAAAAATTCTGAGAAGTCCAAATCTATCCACAAAAGCTTGTGTCCTTGTTTTAAGCCATAATGCAAGGGTGGAAATGAAGTTTAATATATTCCAGAACTTTCCCATTGAAAATCTTCCTTTTCAGTGAAGGCAAAGCTCCTTTGGATAACTGAAACTGTGTAGCTTGTTTGTGTTCCACCCCAATCCACAATTTGCACAGGATTATTGTTTAAATGTGTAAAATGATAAACAACAGATGGGGGAACATTAGCTAAGAGGAAAGGAGCATGTCATGAAAGCAAAGATGGTTAACTGGAGTTCAACAGCCTTTGCCTTATTCTTGCAGGCTGGGAGATTTTGGCATGAGAAATGTGACTGTCCAAACTGAAGATGCTCACAATGACCATTGGTGGTAGACCAGAATCCCTGAACCAAGAGAACCTGCTTTAGAGAGAGGATAATGGATCCACACTCAACAGCAGCAGTAGAACAAATCGTTCTTGAGAGAGGGGATGTTCTAAGATAATGGAATGGACCTCTGGGATGAACCAGTGAGAAGCCCAGCCGTGGTTCTGAGGCCATTCTGAAGGCATAAGGAACCCCGGGTCACAGTAAGGGTATGGCCAGACCCTTCTTTAGACCACAGAAGTTTCTTCGGAGGACCCAGTGCCTACTCTTCTTCCTCACGGCAGCTTATCTGATGGCTGGCAGCATCCTGCTCCTGCAGAGATCCCGCTTGGTCCTCCAACAAAGTGTCCGAGGGACCTCCGGAAACCAGGCCCTACCTGTTGCAGATATCTTGCTCGGTGCTGGGAGCCCAGACAGCAGGCCGGTGCAAAGTTCCCACTTGACTCCGGACTTTCTAGGGAATATGGATGTGCGCCATGGATCAACGCCGGAGCAGAAGTATGGTCCAAGGTGGCTGATATCCAGAAACTCAGAACTGAGGCAGCTACGAAGGAGATGGTTCCTCCGCTTTGTCAATGACCAGGAACCAGCGCAGGTGCCAGGGGCAAAGGTTCTGAAGCGCAGATCTGAGAGCAGAGGTGAGTGCCTTTGGAAAGTTCCCTATAGAGTGTGAGGGGGGCGTTATTTTCAGCACTCGTGGCCTAGGGAATTTCTTGCAGGGATAAGCTGTTCCCCAGCATTGCTTCTTATGAAGTTCAAGGGGTTCATTAGCAGCAACATGTTTAGGAAGAATGGCAGTGTGGTGCTATGGTCAGAGCACTGGACTGGGACTTGGGGGAACCGGGTTCTAGTCCCTGCTCAACCACTACATTTGCTGGGTGACTGTGGGAAAGCTTCTTAAAGTGGGTAGGTGCAAACGACTCTGTCTGTCTGTCTGTCCATCCATCTATCCATCCGTCCATGCCCATATTTATATGCTTCCTATAACTGCCAAAAGGCTCGCCAAAGCAGCTTACAACCACATATTAAACATATCAAAGCAACATATTCAACATATGTATAAATAACAGCATATATAAAAGCTACTGAAACAATTAAAAGATTCGAGCATCACTGTACCAATAAAATAAAAAGGCCGCCAGCATTCATAGTGCTAGTTTATTGGAGGGTTTTAAGGTAAGTCCTCGCCTGGTGCTGAAAAGAAAACAAGGATGGCGCCTGGCGAATTTCCTGAGGGAGGGAGTTCCAGAGATGGGGGGCAGCAGCAGAAAAGGCCCTTTGCTTGGTGGCCACCCCATCATCTCCCCAAGGGGTGGCTCTCGCAGGAGGGCCTCCTGGGCTGATTTTATGGGTATAGAGAGTCGGATAACCAGGCCCCAAGCCTTTTGGGGCGTCATATGTCAAAACAAGCATAATTCATTCATTTCCCTGGTTTTATTAATTTTCGTTCCAAAAGTTTGGCTCTTTTGTTGAGCCATCTAAGGCACAAACTCATTTCCAAAAGGCACCCGGTAAAACGCAAGAAAGCAATGCATTGAGAGGTGCAAGATGCTTTATCCAAGCTCCAGGACTGGGACGCTCCCCAGCAGATCAGGCGTTGTTTGTCACTAAGGATTCTCAACTTTTGCTGCTTTATACCACCCAGAGAGTTCAGCAACTGAGTGGTACAGAAATTTAATTGGGCAACAAAGTCTCACCCCAAATAAGTCCTCCTTTAACTTTACCCTGTGTGTTTGAGATCTGTTTTGAGTTGGGAAAAGCTGCAGTGCTTAATAGCATGTGAAGTAGAATAGACTGAGATCACAAAAATGCTTTTTTTTTTTTAAATTATATTCCAACAGTCAAATGAGCCTTGATGTCTTGGATTTTCCAGCTGCAATAGGTGAAAAAAAAATAGTGAAAGGAAGCTCATGGAGGCTTAGAAACATATTATTCATGTCTTCTGAGTGGGCTATTGTGGGTGTGTGTTCACAGCTTGTGAACTTCCTAATTGCATATTTGCAAATTGCCAGTGCTCACCTCTTCAGGAGAAACATAGCATTCACCTTGTCTCAACTTCTTATTTCAGATTTCTGACTTTTCCTTCTGCATCACTTATATTTTTAAAGTAAGATTTAGACTATTATTCTTGAATCCTGAAGCCAACATTTTAGCTGTTTGTTGGCAATCCATCTGTGAAAACCATCACTTCTTTGTGTTGAATAAATGCATAAGAAACCAACAAATAGTTTTTTAAAAAGCAGAGTTCCTGGTTATATGGAAAGACCATACACTGGGCAATGTTTTCAGGGCTTTGACAAGTATTGCTAACCTGCCTCCTTCCTGTGTGGGTTTTGTGTGCTGCTGCTTGTTGAGTTTTAGCTGCAACCGAACAAGAAGGGGGGTTGTCCACCCAGCTGTCAGCTCTGCTAGTGCTGTCTGATTTCCCTTTGCTGATGCCCCAAGTTTTAGCTCCTGTCTCGGTTTGAAAGAATGAAACTAGGAACATTTGCATGAAAATGTGAACTGGCCAGGTTTCTTTCTTGCCTTCAACATGGAACCATGGAATCGAGAGAGCTTAGGAATTCCTAAAACCCTTGCCCCCCAGCTGTTCCCATGCAGATGGAGCTTGGGGGAGGGTGATTCTCAAGTGAAAAAATACCGAAGGTGAAATTCTTCATGGGCCTTTCTTCACACTCTCTTCCCGGTCTCAGCTCAATTCCTGACCAGGCTAGCTTTGGGATCCGTGGCAAAGGAAAGGGATTCTCTGTAATTGCTCTTATTTTTTCCCTTCGCAACTGCTTTTTGTAGGATGAAACTTTCATTCTGCACATATGAAACAACAGCAAAAACTCCATGGCCTTAGTCACCCAATGAGAAGAAGATGGAGAAAAACATAACTTGTAGTCTAGACGGCATCATTTCCCTCCTGCTTCCCTTTCTCCTCAAATTCCCCGTCTTCCTTACAGCCATCAGAGGCTGAACTGAGTGTTAATGATTCAGAATTCATATTTCCTTGTACTTTTTATCTTTTCTTGTTCAGAATGGCAGATAAATTTAGCTGTGCATTCATAAAGCACTCTCCGTCTTCCTTATGCTGTCAGATCCTTTGCTGTGTAACATATTAACTTCTTTTTAAAATGGCTCATTGTAGCAGTTGTGGAAGGGAAAGAACGTTCCGTCTTGGTCCACACAGTAGTGACTGGCAGATCCATCGGGGTCCGTCTAACAGTACTCTCATTTTTCCACCACCATGCCTGTTCCATGCTGGAAGATCCATACCATGGGCATTTTCATGTGTGGTTTTCCCATGAGCATCCCACCAGAGAAGCCCTCGCCCGCAGTCTGAAGTGGTACAGTCCTTGCAGAGTGTTACCACCCTGGCAGGAACTAACTCACACCTGAGCCCTCCATGTGTAGAGTTGAAGTGGGGAAGGGAACATGTGCTCACATCTGCCCACAAGACCTTCCAGCATTGAGCGCAAAGGTCTGGAAGGACTTCATTGACCCATTTAGCTGAAGTCACATGGTTGTGTGCACTTTCCCCAATATCAGAATTTCTGTACACGTCCCCCAATATCTGAATTTCTGTACACTTTCTCCAATATCTGCAATTCCAAACACTTCCATATTGGAGAACTCCATTGCAAAATTTGGATAAGGGGTACATCTCAAAGGGTGGTTGAGTTTGGGTTCACGTACTGGTTCACATGGGTGGGCCAATGAGGAAGAGGCAGGCAAGAAGTGATGCACCTTGGGATTGAATTTCAGGCACAGTGGATGATGGAGTACCTGTCAACAGTAGGAGGACTGAGAGGGGAGGATGGAAACCGTGATAAAAGTAGAAACCAATCGATGGTCTGTTGGGTAGATTATGTTAAAAAAAAAACCCTGAACCATTCTAACATTGTAGGATTGCTTGTCTTATTGTATGAATGCAGACACACAGAGAGAATGAAGGATATTCTACAAAATTCTGCAAAGCAGGCTTTTTTCTAAGGGGGCAGTGTGAAAAAAGAAACATCTCAGAGTATTTTCAGGGGAGGGGAGTCTTCTGAGAAATTCCTACTTTTAATGCCATATATTGTTGGGATGAGGGGAGAAATGGACATGAACATTACAGCCCAGAACAACAAGATACCCCTATTTCTACCACCACCCCGGCTTTTTATTTGCCTCCATTTACAGAATGCTCTGTGTTTTTATCTGAATGACAGTGCGGGCTGCAACAGGCCAAGAAGAGCCTTGACTGTTTGCACTCAAATATCCCCTTCTATAAGATCCTTTCTCACTGTTTCTACCTTTCTTGTGTGCTCAAGGTACTTACATTGGATGCTTCAGTGGCAATTCCAGAGAGAGGACCCTGAAAGGTGCTGTGTTTTATGACTTGAGGAAGATGACTGTTTCACACTGCCAGGAAGCTTGTGCTGAGCGGTAAAAATCTCTCTCTCTCTCTCTCTCTCTCTCTCTCTCTCTCTCTCTCTCTCTCTTTGCATGTGTGTGCGCATGAGTTGTTTCCTTTGCACTTTGTTCTCTTCTCTAGTCTGGAAAAATTGATCTGGCCTTAAGCCTGCTCTGTTGAATGCCAAATCAGAACATTTATTTTCAATTAAAACAAGAAAGACCTGAGAACTTATACGTTGAGACATGCACTGTCGGAGCCAAGAATTGCATCACAAAATTTGCAGAAATACATACCCCAAAGAATTACTCTGCTTTGATATGCGTAAAAGCCCAGGAAATGCAAAACAGTCTAGTTTACTTGAAGAGGTGGGGAAAGAAGAGGCGGTAGCTTAAATTAGGCATTCAAGTGGCTAAATATAGAGGGATCCAAACCTGGACTTCTAATTGTTATTCACTCGAAGATGTGGGCCTTCATGGATGCATGTATCAGTTTTAGTTTCTTTCACATTCAGATGTTTCAAATCTCACATTCTTCCTGTTCCAATTATGAAGAATGTTGTGCATTTTGGTAAAATCTTACCAAAAGAGAATGCAGAATTCTCACCCTAAATAAGAGTTAAAACTCTGCACTTGGCTAGAAATTGCCCCTGATATCTTGTTCTAGAAATGCATTTCTTGGAGTAAACTCATTCACAGGATGGCCATGTGGATTAATGGGGTGAGATTTGAAAGAACTAAGCATGTGCTGGTGAGAGGAGAAAGAATCAGATTAAATCAACATCAAAGTTAGCATCATCCTGGGACATGGTAAGGACTGCCCATGACAGCTATCCAAAAGGAGAATGAGAATGGGAGAAGATTCAGAGAAACATCTGCAAAGTGGTTCCTCCTTTTTAGGGGGACGAGAAGGAAAATTTCAGATTTGTTGTTAGAGAAAAAGTCTTTGGAGAAATTCCAGCCAGGTTCAAATTCTGGCCAGACAAATGCTTTACCAAGATTGTGAGGGATGGGACAGAAACAGAAACTGTGTTCACACAGAACTCCTTCTTCCGTCTGACGCTGCCCTCACCCCTAGACTAATTTGGCTGTATGAATTTCTCTTTGCTTCGGAAACCAGTGAATTTTGCTCCAGGACTTCCCACCTCTTCCAACAGGGAAATGGTGATTCCGAATGAAACCTCGGGCTTCTATTTCACATCCATGAACATCTCAGACACAGAACGAAATTGTCCCAGTATTTAAAACTGCTGACAGTTGTGTGGATGGTTTGTGCTTGCAAGGTGAAAAGCTTTAGGTCACGCCATATGCAACCTTTCTAGATGTACACCCAAAGTGGAAATTGGGTGCAACTTCTTGCCGTGTTCACACTTCGTGGCAAACACAAAGGTTGACCTCTGTGTACTGTGTGAAATAGGGGGGCAGTCCACCAGGGATGGAGCCCCAAATTTTTCATTGGGAGCCCTGAATCCTTGGGATTGGATTGTTGTCCATGGACTCATGCTGAAATAAAGTTCCAAATGTCTTGAGGCTCACCTGGGCTTGTGGCACACCTGGGCTTCACCACCTGCAGGTCCCCACCCTTGAATCTTTCCACCAGAGCTTTTCCTAAAATCAAATGCTTCCTAGCCACTTTCCATGTATCCCTTTTCCCAACAGGGCTGTGCATGGGAGACAGCCTCCCGTAAAGACACACAGTGAGACAGAGGCTCTGGCGACAGGAGCACGGCTTTCTCAGTGGTGGCCCCAACTATGGAATGATATCCCTACTGAGGCCCACCTGCCACCAACATTGTCATCCCTTCCCTGTCAGGTTAAGAGAGCCCTTTATGCTGAGGTGCATTATTTATTATTTATCTGTAACGGGCTATATCGGCCCATAGCTCACAGGGCTCTCTGAGTGGTGAACAAGTTGAGAATAAGTTTAAAACATACAGCAGTAAAATGAGCACTCAGGGATAAACAGAATACAACAGAACTTGACAGAACATAGATATCCTGGGCTACAGGGTAGCATATCAATGTAATAATGTAATGCACATGAAGGAGCGCCTTCTTCCCTGTGTGCCCACCTGCACCTTGAGATCTGGGTCAGGGGTCCTTCTCTGGGAGCCCTCTTTGAAGGAAATTCAGAGGGAAGGGCCTTTTCGGTGGTGGTGCCCCGACTTTGAAACATGCTCCCCAGGGAGGTTTGCCTGGTGCCGTCGCTTTATTCTTTTCGACACCAGGCAGAAACCTTTTTATTTACCCAGCATTTTAATATTAAATGGGTCTTATCTTTGATCCTATCACTAATGGCCGGATGCAGTGTGTTGGCTGTTGGTATGTTGTGGTTGTTTTTCGCAAACCATTCAGAGACTGTGATATTGGGCAGCTGATGAAAACTTTAAATGAATAAACGATGCATTGTATTTCATAACAAATGCCATGAGGGGTGGGGAACCGGTCTCCATAAAACGGAAAATGCTCTTCCGAGCTATTGAGGGGTCTCACTTTTTGCAGGGCTTACACATACGCAGGGTTGGAGTACGGAGCAGAATGCTACTGTGGAAACACGCTGCCAGTGAACGTGGCAAAGCAGGAGGAGTGCAACAGCGAATGCAAGGGAGAGAAGGGGACCGTCTGTGGAGGCATTAACAGGCTCTCTGTCTACCGGGTGGAGGAGCCGTGGGTTGGACCCAAGCGCCGTAAGTGACGCAAGGTGCCCAAGGGACCATTACCATCCACACTGAGTAGTTGAACCCCCATTTCTTTCTCCCATCTTTTACTTTGAGCATATCCTTTTTTGTTGCTTTTGGCATCCCTCACTAGCCTCATTTCATTCCTAGATTAAGCCCTCCAGGCACCATCCCTGCAATGCCATGCTACCTGTCTGTATTCTTCCTTTGTGGCCGCCTTTTCACTTCCTATACACATCCTTGTTTGTATTTGACTCATCTCTAATTCTTTTGTGAACCAATTGAAACAATGACCTCAATGCTATCAGATTAAGAAACATAGAAACAGAGTGAGTCAGAAGGGGTCTCTCAGGCCATCTAGTCTGACCCCCGGCTCCGGCCGGCTCCACTCATGACATGCCCACCATGTGCATGTCTAGCCTGTCTTTGAACACCCGCACCAATGGGGCCTCAACCAGCTTCCGGGGAAGCCCATTCCACACCCTCGGGGTCCTAACCATCAGGAAGTGCTTCCTGGCATCTAAATGGAACCTTTAATATACGGTATGTTTAACTGGGAAAATTGACAAGGAAGCCCAACTCTGTCACATTCACCAAAAGAGAAAACTTCTCTAAAATGAAAGCACTGGGGTAAAGGAAGTTGAAGGGTGGAGGAAAGGGTTGAAGTTTTCTCAAAAGCGCAATATGGAGCAACAGGTTAGGAAAGAGAGCACCATCATGGTTCATGAAGCTTTTGGAGAGAAGAAGGCTTCCTTCAGAACATGGCAGCCTTTCTGTTAAAGAGATGCAAAAAGGAAGCATTTTGAGGAAACAATTATGAGCAACATCAAGACCAAGATAGAGAGTAAGTTGAGGGCTGTAGGTTGATCACACCCAACTTGAAGGATGGATGGGTATGATAGCCCCAAGCTGGTCAAAGATAGCCTAGCTGAGTCCTCGAGAAAGTGCAGAGGAAAGCCCATCCGAGAGAGAATTCTGAAGATTTGCAATGGATTCTTGATGGAGAATTCAAGCTGTGTGTTGCATATATTAGGAATTACATAAGTACTCTCTATCCTCTAACTATCTGCAGCAGTTCACTGCAGCAGTTGTCATTTCCGGCTCCTACTTCTATCCCATCTGGCCACAGTTTTCCTTTCATGCCTTGAAGAACAACTAAAGCATTTTTAGGGCAAGCCTTTAGAAACTGCAGTCAGCATGACAAAGGATCTTAGCAAATGCATGATACTCGCTGCTTGGAAACAGAAGATGTGGCACTCAGAAATCCTTCGCTTTTGGTTGCTTTTGGCAGCATGAAAATCTGTGCGATGCAGATTGAAGGAGGCTTACTGCTCAGCAAATGTGTCTCGGAGCTCCTGTACAGAGCATTTATGAATGGGTCCAGGTAGGGGATGCTAAAATACATGAACTATACTGAATTCTCTCTCTGGTCCTGCCCAGAGCACCAACTCTGACTTGTTTCTGCTGAATATCTCCCCTCCTGGCAAAAATTTTGCCCATTGCTGCTCTAGAGAAAACATGTGTCCACCTATCCAGTCTGTGATTAAATTTCTAGGGATCTAGAGGGCATCAGTCTGAGGAATGATGCCAACAGCGGACATTAGCAGAATTTCAAGAAGGCAGATAACAGCAACAAAAGGGGCCAAGCTCTGATAAGTAGGGAGAGTCGTCCTGTATGCAGCAAAGTTATCCAAGAACCAGGCCTGGGAGTAGATTGTGTGACAGCACTCTGTGAATGCAGGGATGAATTAATGATATTAATTAATTGGAAGCTGAGCTCAGCATCCTCAAACTCTTATCTGGGACCTGGAAAGGAGACAAGCGCTCTGCTGCTGGCAGTGAGGCCATGGAAAATTTGATGTGTGGGTACTTAGCACAGCTGTCTCCATAGCCATGCCCCCTAGAAAAGCTGTTCATCGCCCTCCAAAGATTGACAGCCTAAGCATAATACCCAATTTATTAGGATCAGAAAGTGGTAAGAGGATTAGAAAACTCGGCCCACCTTGTTTCCTTACATTCCCAAACGCAAGCTTTGTTGTTACTGCTGTTCGAATGGAAAGGTGCCTGTGTAAATGAGCAATCTGCTCTGTATTCACCTCCCGTTAACTAAAGCATGAAAATGCTGTTTCTTTTTTCAGAATGATAAGGTGCACATCTTCCTGATGAATGCATTTTTTAAATGTGAATGCCAGCCTGGGAATACCTTTGCCCCCTCTGTGTAGGAGGTGTGGTCATGTACTGCTTTGATATGAAGGGTACCGGGATCCTTGTTCATCCCAAGCATGGGGTGACAGGAGTAAAATACCAAGCTTGCAAAGGGCACTGTCATGGTTTGAATGTTGGAAAGAACAGGGTCCACCCGCTTGGTCTGACTTCAGCTTCACAGGCTGACCTTGGGCCGTTTGAACACCTTGGCACCGTGGGCATGAAGTGTATTTACTGACACAACTCATGTGTGTCAGTCCAAGCTTAGCAGGGAAGGGGTGAGATACAAATGCACAAACATGAAGGACTGTGTCGTGCCCATTGACAATGAGGGACAGAGTTGTGTAGAACACGTAACAGATTGTAGGGTGTCCACGGAACCTTCCAACATGCCCTTCAAAAGCAAGCTTCCCTTTATCTCTCCCTCTTCGGTGCACATTAACTGGAAGCAAGCAATGAGCAAAGAAACCCTTGCATCAAATCATGCAGACTTTATGTGTTACCTTCATTATCAGAGGCAGCACACCTGTGAACACCAGTTGCTGAGGCAAATGAGCAGGTGGAGGTCTTGCACCCATTCTGCTGGAGGAATTCTGTGAATGGAGTGCTGGACTGGATACACCATTGGTCTGATCCATCCCTGAAGCCATCTAACTCAGGTGCAGACAGGACTGTCCCAAAGGAAACGAGATGACTGACAGGTTAGCCATCTGGGCCTCCTGTTTTCATGGGGGAAAGACCCCATGAGAAAGGGAAAGAGGAGAGTACAATAAGGTACCCTGAAAGCATGACACCAAAATGTTCTGTTCCCGGCATCAGAGAGAGAAACATTTTTTCTTAGGGTCGACATGCCATTTACAGTGGTTTTAATTGACAACAGAAACTGGTTCTCTGTAAAGTGAAAGGGTCTGGATTTCCCGAGCAAGACCAAGCCACCGTACTGCACATTTCTGCAGGGAATAATAAGTATTGTTGGTGGGAAAATGCAAGTCCTCACTCCCACTTGCGGCTAAGCTTGGAGGGGACAGAGGGGAATGCCCCCATTATTCCAAAAGTTCCAGTGCTTCTACCTGGACTCCACTAAACTACCTGCCATTCAGCCTTTCAGTTTGGTAATGAAGGTCATATTCTGTCTGAATATAACTGCCCCAAGTCACCCTGCTTTTGGAAGGAACTCTAAAAGATGCTGAAGTGCAATCAGACAAACCATTTGCCTGCAAGGTGGCACAGCATTCGCCTGAACAGCCAAGCCACAATACCTTGGAAATTTATGTGGACATCCTATTTTGACTTCTGGCGTTGGTTGAAGGACTCCATCTTGGCTTCAGATCAAAGCAGGCCTGCTTTACCATCGTCTTGTGTTCCCATTCTGGCATGCCTGACTTGGCATTGCTTGCAAGACTTGGATTCTGTTTGCAGACGGATTCTTGTTGGAAGACTCAGCATTCAAACACAATGTATTGCAGGTTCCCATGGTTACAGACACTCTTTAGGCAGGTATGAAAGAGTGAAGCAAGTCCATGAAGCTGGATTAAAAGATCATGATGGGGAAGGATATTGAGGTGGGGATGAAATGAAGGAGGATCATGATCCAGTTGGTGGCCATGTATACATATGGACAAAGGAATTCGAACAAAGCTGCAGAGCCCAGGGAAACCAACACATTCCTGCCCACTAAATCAATTTCTCCACATCCCAATTTGTAAGTTCAGCTAATACAATTGGTGATCACTATACATTTATCTGTATGAGATTTCATTGGGACCTTTTTTACTGATTTCCTTGCTAATTCCCCACACTTTGGTAAAAAGCAAACAAAAATATATTTAACTTAGATTCCACATTACAAGCTCCATCAGACTCTCTAAGTGGATTACAGCAACATGACTCTATTTGTGCCAAATACAACTCTATTTGTGCAAATTTCAAGATCCGGTTTGTGCAAATTACTTTCATTTAAAACAAATCAATTGTGCATGGGAGCAAAGCTGAAGATGGTGTTTTGCATGAAAGCTTTTTTCTTCATTTACTGTAAAGAAAGGGGTGTTATTGATTAGTACTCTTTTCAGCTTCCTCTTATGAGAAGTATTGGGAAATAGATATGTTTCAATTTGTATGATTCATCTCATCATTGAGTCATATTTATTTGGCTCCAACTTATGGTTCCCAGTGAGTGTTGTTTGTTGAGAAGGGAGACTAGAACCTTAGTCTGAGGCAGCCAAACTGGTGTTTCATTGCTTCTGAAAATAAGGGGTCAAAACACACCCAAAACAGTCTAACACATACCCTGGCAATTTTCCCAGGATTTACGTCAGTGCTGAAATCTACACTACACAAGAAAACTCACAGCCATTTCTACACGAATGGCAGTTTAGATATTCTTCTTTTCAAAAATACTAAAATACTATTCCCGGTGATTCCTGTATAGCACTGATTCCTAAAATGTGCTTCTGGATCTACCTGGGGTCTCCAAAACTACAAAATTAAAATAAGACTCATTTGTTTCTTGGTTAGCTTGTAGCAATGCAGCAAGTTTGAAAATGCATTGGTAAGAATAACTGAGTCAAAAGTGTGACACAGCCCAAATCAATTGGAAGCAGTTTAAAAAGTTAAGTAGCACAAATGTTGAGAAGATCTGCACAGGCAGACTAACAGGTGTAAAGAGACATCCCTTTGTTCCTACTCTCTCTCTCTCTCTCTCTCTCTCTCTCTCTCTCTCTCTCTCTCTCTCTCTCACACACACACACACACACACACACACACACACACCAGCAAATTGTGCACTGTGATGGTGTTTAATGTGCCATGCATTTGTATCATCAAAAAACAATGAATTCCATTTTTTGTCTCCCTTCCCAGCTCTCCCTTTCATATGCAGAATTCATGAACCTTAATTGATTAATCCATTAAAATACATAAAATCCACTGACTACAATCTCTATCACTGCTGAGCTTGAACCTTTCCCTCCCTGCCTTTTTCCTAACTGCAAACATGTTTTTTTAATGCTTTCCTTCCACAGGTTCATGATTTGGGTTGACATGATCTGCCATGAGCAATCGCAGTTCATGGTTTGAGCAGAATTTACCCAGTTCACAGCCCCTGGAGTGAAGCACAAATGCCCACTGTCTGCAGTCAAAATCCACGCATTTCCAAGCTAGCAATGTGATTCACAGAGTTTAAAATGTGTGTGCCTTTCAAAAATGCAGAGCAGCAATGTGTACTTTTGAAAAATGCACACATTTACTCTCTTACATGTAGGGTAATGAGATGGCAATCAGGCTGAGATATGGGTCAGAACTTTTGCTGATTCACACATCTGGAGTTTCACCAGTGTTGAAGGGCTTCCGGAAAATTCATTTGTGAGCAACCAAGCTCTGTTTTATTTATTTTTCTTTTACATCCAATGATCCCAGGCAGTTGTGAAAGGCAAGCAAAAACAGAGACAGTTTGCAAATGTAAAATTCAAGTCTGCATTAACAGCTCTGTTGCTTTGGTGATATCTGGGCAGCTTCAGAACTTCACCTGTCTGGGGCCCCGTATTCCTGGTATCCTTGGCTCACACAATGGAAATCCATTTTAGCTCTTGAAAGCTAAAATAATCTCAGAGGCTCAGAAAAAGAATGAATAGGAAGCGGTGCTGTGTATTCAGTAGTAAGCAAACACATACAACACACACATACAGAGTCCAGAATAGGCCTCCCTGAAGGTCTTTCACAGCTCATTGAAATTCCATCTCTTTCCTGGTGCAGATCATGAGAAGCTTTGTAGATTTTTATCAAGCACTTTCAAAGCCTTGCAGGGGAAATTCGGGAGGGGGTGGTGGTGGGTGGGAAGCTTCAAAAGAAGACTGACTCAAGAAAACAATTGTGCTGCCCTACGCTGGGGGGATTTAATTTCAACTTTTCTGTTCAAGCTTCACTCTTGAAAATCCAGGGCCCCACGAGCAGACACGGCATGGCTTCAGCTTGACAGGGTACAAAGCCCATTTCCTCCACTTTCTGCCTTGATGCTAGTTATTATGTCTAAACACTCTGTGTGTGTGTTACAGAAAATAATCTAAGACTAATATTATTCCCCGCAGCAGTGGGGGCTACCGTGTTGCTCTTCTCAAGAGAAACCTATTTCATATCCCCACAGAGCAAAGCATTATCTATCGAGGATGTTTCAGAACACCAGAAAATTTAACAAACACCTTACCAGCCTCTTTGATGCACTCCAATTTGACGGTGGAGATGTGTGTCGAATTTTGCTCCAAGAAAGTAAGGAATACTCTCTTCTTACCTCCCTTCTCTTCTTCCTTTCTTATTTGGCTGTCACCTTCATGTGGTGTGAGGGAAGGGTGGATCCCCAGATATTGGACTACCACTTCCACCATCCTTGTTCCTCTGGCTGGTTGGAGTTCAAGTCTAACACCATCTCCAAGGCCACCGGTGTCTATGAGGCTCATGGTGAGAAAGGCCTTTGGTGGTCCAGCATGCTTTTTGTTTTGTTGTTATGGTGATAATCTAGCAGGGATCAAGTTATTCTGGTATATGAGTTTGGGATTGCAGTCTCATTTCAGGCAGTTAGGGTACAATCTTATGCCCCCTGTTGTCTGGAGCATAGAATTGCATCCCCAGGTCCCAGGTCCCAGGTCCCAGTTCGAGTGAGTTTGAAAGACAACCCCAGTGCCCTGCTTATCTGCCATGGGAAGGTCTGCATTGGCTGTCTTTCCAAGGATGCAACTAGGTCTTGGAGAGGTCAAAAGGAGACATGCTTCCATCCTTTCTCCATGCCTCCCATCATGCTTATTCTAGATGTCCAAAAACAGCCTTCTAGGGAAAAGAAATACACAGCACAAGTCACAGTGGGGCAGAGACTGGACCTTGGCCCACGCTCCAGCTGCCTCTGAGTGGAGGTGTACATATATCCAAAACAAGGCTCTGCATTGTGCCCTTCATGACTTTCTCTTTGAGAATAGAGTTTTAAATCTAATCAGACCGACTCTTCCTCCTCCCTTCAAAACTGGGCCAAGAGTTCCAGCAATTGTTCTCCTTGCCATGGTCTGCACTTAAAGGAAGAGTCAGAACGGGATGGGTTGAACCCATTTAAGTTGACAATCTATTTGATGCCTTACCGTGCTGCTAGAACACTGGATGAGAGCCATGGGGACTGTCCATAAATTACCTCATTAGGAGTGGATCATTACGTTGTCCAACAGAGCCTGCACTTGCTGCGGGAGAAGCGCACTGGGAACCTCGCACAAGGCACATCCGGGAGTATGAACATTGTGTCAGCTTTGATCGGGCATGTTTGGCACGCATGGGAGAAAACTGATCTCAGTGGGGATGGTTTCATCCTCCAGTTCCATACAGAGGATCAGTTTTAGGCCTTTTTTAATTTTTGAAGAGGATTGAAAGTAGTTAGAAGACAAACATTTCATGTAGCATTCAATTGGTGTAATTCATTGGTGTACAGGGACTGGATCTCCTGAGTAGAGACACATAACAGAAATTTCTCCTACTTTTCACAGCTTTAACCAGGGGTGCTTGGAAAGGGCATTGGCCCACCCGTTGAAGCAAACCATCCCGGGGTGGATCAGAATGCAGCTCACTTTCTGATTTCGCTTTTTTCTGTGTGATTCTTGGCTCAAAAATGTCCCAGGAGGTGCATTTTAGGATAAAATGCATTTCAGGTACAACCCAATGGAGCTGCCTAGAATCCCCTCAAACCCGGAGGGTTATGAGCATCCTGTGTGAATGAGAGAAGCATGGGGATAAAAGGTGCTTTCATGCTTTTCCACTCAGAAAAGCAGGAAAATGGTCCATTTCAGGAAAGGAACCAAAGCATTTTGGAGGCGGAAAGGAAGAGGTCGAAGCAACATCAGCTTCTGTATAGCCTGAAGTGCTGATCAGGCATCATCTTGGAAGTTAAGCAGAGTCAGGCCTGGTTGAAATCTGGATGGGAGACTTAAATGTTGTGAACTGTTGAGAGTTTTGGCTACTGGCAGTATAGGGAGGAGGAGGAAGAGGAGGAGGAGAAAGCAGCTGATCTTGGTGGCACTCGTCTCTTCCCCATCCCACTGAACATAGATATCTGTTCACTGACCCTCTTGGGTTTCCCCATTGATGTGCTTATAAAATATCCACACTGAAAAATTCATATTTAAATAGTTGTGATACAGTTGCAGGAGAATGTTCTTTGGTCTGTATAAATGAACTGAGTATTTATGAATGAGCTGAACCAAGTGACCTAATGTGGAGAAACTGTACAAAAATGGATGTGCATTTTGTGTGTATTGTTTTTTAAAGTATGTGCAGACAGATGCAGAAATGAGATGGAGCAGACTTGTGAATGCAACTGTGTGGGCTGAATATATGTGACCAGACACAGATTCATTTGCCCATCCTTGAGTTAGGGATATATTGCCTTACAAAATATACATTTGAAACCCCTTTTCCAAGAGCATCTTTATGATCTTAGAGAAGCAACCAGCATGGCTTTTTCTGAACTGGCTGTGAAGGAAGGGAAGGGGGGATTCTAGGCAGATCTCAAATGCAAGACAAGAGTTCTTTTCCAGCCTCAGATCTGGAAATCCAAATGATCTTATGGCTCTCTAGACTTCAGGAAAGACAGATCAATCCATGTTATTTTCACAGGTAGAGTCAGAAGTCTGTTCTATTGCATTTCTATACCAGGCTGCAAACATCAAAAAGTACAAAAATGTTCATTGATTTCCATGCATAATTTCCCATAATGTAGAACTGATCAGGCCAGTTCATTTATAAATGAAAATTAATTTATAAATGAAAATTTGATCACTATCAAAAATATATGATTTTTCCTGTTTTCTTTTCTTTAAAACACACACACACACACAATATGCAAACAGGGCACAGTCACTGAATGCAATTTACTTATGACTATGTGAAATGGACCAAGATCAGAAATAGATCCATCCTTAGAATGAAAGAATAGAAATTCCATCCTTTGTAGAAGCAAATGGATTGGATTTTCATAGCCATGATACAAAGGGCAACAACCAGGAGGGGGAAGGAAAGCAAGGTGAGCGTCTCTGCAAGAGATGGTTCTGGCAGAGAAGGTGGCAAATGGTAGTTGATACCCCACGGGGTCATATCCCTTCCTCCACTGCAGCCAGGTAAAATAATTTCAGAGGTACCCAATAGGTGGAAGAACGGACCAAATGATCCCAGCTGAACCGATGGAGCTGAACCCCAACAATGCAATGTGACAACGAAGTTCTTGGTTTGGAAGGGCTGTTTCCACTGATAGCCAGCATTAAGGAAATTGTATTAACTGATCCACCGGCCGCAACGAATGCAATTAATTGCCTGCAACATCCTTGGTTAGATGGAAGCCTCATTAACCCTTTTGGTCAGGCAACCTCTGTCCTCGGAAATGCTCCTACATAGGCTGGAGCATCTTTCCCTGCACATTTGCAAGGCCATTCAAATGAGGAATGTTCCATTGCACGGTTCCATCCTGTGGCTGCTTGCTGTGTCTTCAGTTTGTTGGCGCTTCCTTCTCTACCCTCTTTTTCCTCTGCTAGGAATTCCCTTTGGCCGTCATCAGAGGACCTCAGTGCCACTGCGGCTTCCCCACTGTCCATTTCCCATTACACAACAGCTCCAATCGGTCATTTTGTAGCAAGCTCAAAAATGTCAGTCAAGTGCCACAGGAGCAGGACTTCCGCTTTGTCTATCAAACGCCAGTCCAAGGTAAGGGTGGATTAGTTATATCCATAAACAGGGGCCAAGAGCTATGTATCAAATGCCCACACCTGCTTTATTCATTTATTATTAAATTTATATTCTGCAGATCAATAGTCCACCAGGACTCTCTGTACAGAACACACAGAATCGAAACAATAAGTAACAATAGTGGTAAAACAACAGTGTGCATAATGCGACAATAAACCAGTAAGCTAAACAAACACCGCAATAAACACAACCCATAACAATATCATATACAATGTAATATGCAGCGGAGAGTTTGAATGGTAACACAAGCATTAATAATCTATTAAAAATCTAAAACCTGCTAAATTTTCAATTCCAATGTAAAATGTAGAATTTATTTTTTTTTAATTAGTTATTAAAATATATGGAAATAGTGTTTTTGCCTGGCTCCAGAAAGATTGTAGAGAAGGTGCCAGGAAAACTGTTCTTGGGAGGCTGTTCCATAAACGAGGTGCAGCCCTCTTGTTTGCCATCCTCCGTATCTCGTTGGAGGATCGCTGCTTGAGAAAGGCCTCCAATCCCTATCTTAGGAGTCAGGTAGCACATCTGGGAGCAGGTCATCCTTCAAGTATCCTGGTCCCAAGCTGCTTGGGGCTTTATATGTTAAAACAAGCACCTTAAGTTGGGCCTGGAGCTTAACTGGCAACCAATGACGTTCATATACTATTGGTATAATGTGGACACGAAGCCCTTTTCATTGGGTTCAGTCATGTCACACCTTGATTCACACCTAACAGAGGAGCACTCAAAGAAGCAATGCAAGGTGTTCCAAGGTCTGGGCTAGGACTTGGACATCCGTCTGAGGTTGGAAGCAGGAGTTGTGGGACAGCCAGTTGCCAAGATGGGGATGAAGGACAACCCAAGAGGACAGGGCAGAGAAACAAACCAGGAGCCAAGACAAAAGGACAACCAAAGGTACAGGGACTCACAAGGCTTCCATGGAACAAGAAGTTACCTCATGCTCCTTCCTGACCAGGAGATTCCAACGGCTACCTGAGAAGCTGAGAACTTTTCATTCCATGACTCCCCATACAGGAGAACTGTTCATTTATCCTAGCAGTTCCTGATAGTGTAGATCAGTCTGGATAGAACAGGAGCTGTCTTGCAACCTCCCGCTGTTGCCTGCATGAGAATGAGCTGCATCCTGCCCTAAGTCTGGAAGTAGTGCTGAAACTGCTCCAGACCCCCCCCCCCCCCGCCGACCCCAACCCCATCTTTCAGGTGCTAAGAGGCCCTCCTGAGTTTTGTCTTGTGTAAAAACAAAACAGAGTAGCGACAATTAAATACCCTCTCTGTCTGGTTACAGATACCCGTTGCACTGACCGCAAGTTTCTCCCCACCAAATCCAAATCCTTTGTGGCATTGTCAAGCTTCCCAGGAGCTGGTAACACTTGGGTTCGCCACTTAATAGAACACGCTACAGGATTCTACACAGGAAGTTACTACTTTGATGGAACCCTCTATAATAAAGGTAGGAGATGGACTGCAGTTGCCAAACCCCCTGGGTCTGAGCAGGGAACAACCCAAGGCTGCTCCTACTTGGTCCACTGAACTGGCCACCCTCTTCCACTAACTTGGGGAATAAGCATAAGGAGTTGTGGGAAAGGGACCACCCACCTAACCAGCTAGATCAGCTGAATCAATCATCCCTTTGTCCATCAACTGTCAAGAGTGAGGTTTCCCCTTTTGCACATTCAATGCAACGGACCATTCCTTTTCAAAAGCTCTTTATTCTCTGAAGGAGATCCAGTAAGCACTAAACGAGCCTCTGACCATGCACAGAGCAGTTCCTTGAACGCAGTCTAGCAGCTATGTCCAAGTACCCCCTTTTAATCACAGCTGAGCTGTGATCAAGTCTGAGAATGCCCAGGAATGCTTGCAGCTTCTTTCGGCAAACGATGCAAAGCCCTCAAGGCCTCTGCACAGAAGCAGAATTCCACTTTTGGAAAAACCAGTATGGTTGGTCCATTCATAAGGCACAAATTTGACCCGATTCTTAAGTGTATATAAACGTTTCTTCATATTAAACAGGTTTCAAAGGGGAGAAGGATCACTGGAGAAGCCGGAGGACAATTTGTGTAAAAACTCATGAGAGTGGCAAAAAGGAAATCGAGCTATTTGATTCCGCCATCTTGCTGATACGTAATCCATATAAGTCGTTGGTGGCAGAATTCAATCGGAAGTGTGGAGGTCACCTTGGATATGCCTCTGATCGAAACTGGAAAAGCAAAGGTAACTGGAGGGAACATTAGTTGTTTCAAGGGCCACAAGACTTGGCCATTTTTACTGCAAGAAGCTAACATGACTACCCTCTGGGAATGTTTGGGATTTAGGGGGTTATGTACCATATTGAGGGAGCAAGATCAGGACTTTGCTGCTATTTTGTTTTGATATTCACTAGCACAAAGTGACTAGTTCTTTTTAAAAGCTTTCTTTTGCCTTCCACCTTAAATGTGTTAAGAGACAGCCTTCAACATGGCAAAATCGGCTTCAACCTATGAATGGAATTCCATTATGGAAAAGCTCTTTGGGAATGCCAAAGGCCAGAGAGGTAGGGCCAAAGAAAAAAATGGTTTTGGAGCAAAATACCAAAAAAATCACCATATTTTATTTTTTGATATGGAAGTCAAGGGGCAAGAGAAAGGCTAGGGGAAGGGGATACAAAATGGAGGTGATTCTGGGGTTCAGGCTGGGAGATATAATTGGTTCTCCTTTATTTTCTTTCCTACCATACAGAGTGGCCAGACTTTGTGAACAGTTATGCATCCTGGTGGGCTTCCCATGTGCTGGACTGGCTCAAATATGGCAAACATCTCCTTGTCGTTCATTACGAAGACTTAAAACAGACCCTGTTCCCCAAGCTGAAAGAAATAGTCACGTTTCTGAACATCACAGTTCCAGAAGACAGGCTGATCTGCGTCGAGAACAACCGAGACGGGAATTTCAAACGGTCGGGACTCAGGCAGAAGGCCTTCGAGCCCTTCACGAAGGAAATGAAAGACTTGATCGATAAATACATTGTGACTGTGGACAAGGCCCTAAGAGAAAGAAACTTTATTGGCCTGCCAAAAGAGTATTTACCCAGATGATGCCCCATGGCCTGCAAGCTGCGTTTTTAAGAAAAGCTTAATAATGAAACAGGAAAGAAAAAAAAAGGCCAGGGATTTTAAAGCAGTGGAAAGGCAGAGTTTGCACGGAGTCTGCTGATTAATGCAAATTCTCAAGACTTGGATGCTCTTCAGGAGTACTAAGTGCTACGAAAGGCAAGCAATGAAGGATGGAAATTGGGTTATAAACCAAGGCAAAAGCCATTAGCATCTCTGCCTGTGTGTGTCCTTTTCTCTATAAATGGCTACAAATTTTAACACTTCTGTGCACTGCTAATTCCAAGAAAAGGGGAAACACGTTCCTACGTCTCATGCTAACTGCCTACTAGCAATACTTTCTCAATACTCTCTAGGCATTTTATAGCAATTTTGGCAATTCAAATATGTATTTCCCCCCTCCAGGGTTTTTAATTTGTTGGTTTTAAACTCATCCTGATAAATATTTTTAACTAATATTTTAGCTAAATATTGAATTTTAGCTAAATATTGAATATTAGTTCAATGAGAGAGCGAAAACAAAGCTGCTTTCTTTGTCTTTTTTCCTAGATTTATGAATGTATCAAAAGGGGAGTTGTGTCTATCTGGATCAAGACATGACATCTAGGATTGCAGCCATAGTTATGAAATTAATTTTGGCAAAAGAGTTTACTTTTCTGTAATTGTAAAGCTAGGAAAATGTTTCTTCCCAATTTAATTTCAAATTGGTTTGGGTTGAACCCAGACTTTGTTAACCTCCGAATAAGCACCCCTAAATAGAATAGAATTTCAGTCCTGTTGATTTCAGTTGGTTTATTCTAATCATGACTTTGCTGGAATTAAATCCATATTATCTAAATTTGGGAGTAATTAAATTTCAAGATTACCAATGATGTAGGTCTTTGGTTTTAGGAAATTTACAGGAGAAGGATTATCAGAGTAAAGAATTTGGTAATAGAATTTCACTATGTTGCTGTCTTGATATTTATCTTGGGAGGGACTTCTCAAAATTTTCTTACCACCCCTTCTTAGAGGTCCACTTATAGGTTAGGAGAAACTTCTCCTGTACATGCCCCTTCCAGAGCTCCACAATTCTGGGTGATAGAGGAGATAAGCCTCTGAGGTGATCCATCCCTTGCCCATGGGTACCACCATCCTGAATGCAAGTTTCAGGAGTTTCCTATAGCCATTCAGTTGCTCACCAACCCTATACCATATCTACCAATTTTCCCACCATGATCTGCAAGTTAAGGGATGAACTTGGCAGTTTTAAGGCTGCTCCAGCTATCAGGATAAACCAGGTGGAAAACTCTGCAGCCCAAGCAAATCTGGGGGCAAGCAAAACAATCTTACAGGCCCCTTCAGTATCAGTAAGAAGTAAGAAAGAAGTATCAGTAAGAAGGACTTACTGAGTCCTTCAGCATCACCACCAGCAGCAGCTGGGAGCCTGAAATCCACAGTGACCAGGCAGGTGACAAGGAGAGCGTAAGTGGTATTGTGCCCGAATTGGCTGGAGGCATGCCCATTCTTGCACAGGAGTAAAGAAACTCAACCTGCTTGCACTTGATGGATTTTCAGTATTTCACCGATTAAAGAACCAAAATTAGGTGGAGTGGGAGGTGGTTCTCACAGCTTCTGCTTTTAAAGTGGGCCTGTCTTGCATTGAAACAACACAACCAGGGAAATGTGCATAAATTTCTGCTGTAATCTGCGCCAATTCTGTCTGCAGCTTGTGCAACTGTCAGCCAGGTTATATGCAATTTTTTGTTTTAAAAACAGAGAGGCAGAGAGAGAAGACCCGCTTTAAAAGAAGCGGGCCCTGGGTGAGTTGGTGCCAGTGCTTGGTTGACACACTGTCCTCATGTAGATATGTCATAGGGTAGGCATGTCGTGAGCAAAGCCGGGGGTCAGACTAGATGGCCCAGGAGACCCCTTCTGACTCACTCTGTTTTCTATGTTTCTATATTTCTATATCCCATAAAACCACCATTTAGCATTATGGGATTAAACCATGATGAATTTGGACATTCCATTTCCAAATTTACTTTAACCATCATCAACGTTTAGGTCAACCTAAACTAGGTTTAGCCACATCTGTTTCTTAAAGGGGGCTTAACATTAACTAAGGTTTGTTGAGACAAGCCAGTTTCTTAAACTATAGGGTTGAAGTTGGTTCATTTCCAACAAGCTGTAGCTGGCCAGGAATGATGGAGTTGTAGTCAATAAGGGGGTCACTTGCCCTTTAGAGATGGCTGAGCTGTGAGATACCATATTCCCCCCACCTCTTTCCTCTTTTAGTGTTCTGCTGTGAGAGCATTTATTTCCTTAGAAATTCTGCTTCCTCCACAGTCCTTCATTCAAACGGATCACATTGTGGAAAGCCGGATTAGGCAATTCCATTCCCAGAACAAAATGGTGCTAAACCAATAAGAGGGAAGTGGGACATCCTTCCAAGTGAGTTCACACAGAGCTGCAGCCTAAACTACTCTTTAAAATAAAAGTTGTGTGCTCTTGATGACACTCCTAGACTGGAGCACAACTGTGGCAGGAACATCCCATTAATCCTGTTGTTGTGTACCAAAGTGCAAAGGTTCAGAATTAGTCTCAAGGTTGGGACCGTCCTGGACACCACACCCAGCCTGCCTTGAACCCCAACCATGTTCTCCTGGGTTCTCTAGAAGGTCACCTTCCTTTTCCCCTGGCCACCAGGGATTGGGTAGCTGCTCAGAGTTGCCCAGTTGCTCCCCTGGCATTTTTAAGCGACTGAAATGCTTCTTCTAAGACTTAGATACCAGCCATCAAAGTCATGATGTGCCAGAATGATTTGCTAATTCTACCCCTGTCTCTTCTGTCTTTGGTCCTTCCAAGAACAGGAATAGGATTCCTGAGAAGTTCTCTGAAATGGAAGTCAGCCCTTGGACTGAAAGAGCTTCAACTCCTTCCCCAAAAGCTCTGTGCTCTAAACAAATGTGTTACACTCATGTGCTAAGGAGGCAGTTGTGTGGACTTCTCTTGTTGTGCTGTGCTCACATGGAGATCCCATGAATAAAAGCCGTCCTGCCTTGCTCAGCTCTTCCCAGCTCAAGGTTGTGGCTTCCTTGATGGAGTTTATCCATCTCATAGCTGGATTTCCTTTGCTAATTCTGCCTTCCACTCTTCCTAGCATGATGGTCTCCAGGAGTTTTGCCTTCTCATGGTTTGCCTGAGGTAGGACAGCCTTCGTTTTGCTTCTAGGGGAAGTTCTGATTTGATTTATCTCGGGCTTACTTGTTGATGTTTCTGCTGGTGCAGGCTCTCCTCAGCACATTGTTTTGAGTGCTGTCAGCTTTCTTCCTTGTGCAGCTTTCATACCCAAGTATTCAATTGTGTGGATGATCTTGGCCTTAGTATCCAGTGAAAAATCATTATACAGTACTTGATGATCTTTTCTTGTTCCTTCATTGGACCCTAATCCATATCCCTCCAAGTTCATGCAAGGACACTGTAAGCACCCACACCTTTGCAGAAGCAAGTGTTTCCAGGACCATGCTCCATGTCAACCCACCCACACCCTGCAAATTGCCCTTTGAGGCCATGGGGTGGAGAGGAAGCACCATAATTACTGGAGAAATAAACTGCTTGCACATCCTTGGAAGATGTCAAGAGAGTCAACACATACCTCCAGAGGTCCGTATGTCTAGCTAACGTTAATGATTCCCCCCACATCAAGTTTATGAGACTTGAATCTTTGTCAACACAGCCAATAAATTTGTTCTGTTTTTTATCCCCTTCTTTTTTAATTAGTTCCACGGTACCACACTCAAGTGATTAATTACAGATCAGCTTCCACCTTCACCAGCATCGAGGCATTCATATATCAAACTTGTGAACAATGTGGTGTGTGAGAAACTGGTGAAAGAATTATTTCCCTATCGTTAGACTGCTCTGTAAGGTTTGTTCAAAGGAATTCTTTTCCTTCAAGCCCCAGAATAATTTTATCAAGGTGACAATAAGGGGGTCACTTGCCCTTTAGAGATGGCTGAGCGGTGAGATACCATATTCCCCCCACCTCTTTCCTCTTTTAGTGTTCTGCTGTGAGAGCATTTATTTCCTTAGAAATTCTGCTTCCTCCACAGTTCTTCATTCTAGTGTTCCTAGTGTTCCTCTTCCTTTGATTCCAACAGATACTAACTTAAGCTTTGAAGTCTGAGGAGAATTAGCAATGGCTCGACCGTCCAAAACTAACTCCCCCTTCTCTTCTGCAGGGAGGAAGACAAAGCAGAAAAAGCTTCATCTGTCCAATATATGGCATGTTTTACAAATGGATTGTAAGGCATAATATTTAAAAATGACCTTAGCTCCTAATAGATTTTCTTTTCATCAGACTTTGGGCTGGGGGTGAAGGAAGATGGAAAATATCATTTCCAAAAAGGTCAACACAGAAAAAGATAGTGTTGCCCCCTTCTAGTGCTTGGGGGACGCACACTGCAATCACTGGTGGATATTAACAGGCAAAATTGTGTGGACCCATGATCCAGGCCTTCTCTGATGCCCAGTCTCTGGCTGCCCTCCATTTCGGTCTTTCCCCAGCCCCAAGTCACTGGCAAAAGCATTGTATATTCATACATGATCACTCTGAGAAGGGAATGGTCAGATTTAGGGCATGGGGTGTTTTGGGGCTGGCTGTTATGGATCATCCCATTCCCTCTTTCTTTCTGGTTACCCAGCAAAAGACAGACCTTTGTAGTTCAACAAGAGGTCGTTGAGGCCCCATCGGTGCGGGTGTTCAAGGATAGGCTGGACATGCACATGGTAGGCATGTCGTGAGCAGAGCTGGCTAGTGCTGGAGGTCAGACTAGATGGCCCAGGAGGCCCCTTCTGACTCACTCTGTTTCTTTGTTTCTATGTTCTACTTTCCTCCTCCTCCTCCTCCTCAGAATCAGACCGATCGATCTGAGCAGTCTGGGGTGTGCAAGAGGTGGAACCCCTCTCTATAGGGGGAATATTTGTTGTTGTTGCAGAGTGACTTAAGGCCTAAAGGGAAAAGAAGTTGTAGTAAGAGCATTCAAGAGGGGGAGCTTCTGGTCCAGACAGTTCAAAAGCAACGGATAACTTGTGTTGCCAATGGGGAACTTTCTGTTGGTCCATCAGCCCTATGAGCATTCGAAGGCAAGACTAAGGAACTTAACCATAACCACATTGTTCATTATAACAAAAGAATGATCAAAGAGGAAGTCTGGGAGACAACGGACTGTCTGCAACACAATCAATTGTTGCAGAAGCTGCACACACACATCTGATAAGCCACATGTTATGTTCTGCTATGGCAAACCATTTCTCCATGTAGCCAGGAGCCATCCACGAGGTGGGTGATGGATCTCCAAGACTTCAAAGATGATCTTTCTGCTTTTTCCCCCCTTCTGTTTTAAGGAAAGACAGATGTGCCTGCATGTTGCATCATAGAAGACAAAAGAAGCCATTCCTGTGGATGCATCTTAGTTTCTAATCAAGAAACCACCTGTGTGACCCAACAGGTGGATAATGAACCTGCTCAAGGCCATGTTTTAAATTATGTAAACTTGTAATGAGCTCGTTTTTTTCATGCCACTGTTATAGGGCACATAACTCTGAAGACATAAGAAGCAGGTCTCACTGAAGTCAACAAGAATTAATTTAGAGAGTATTTTTGATGAGAAGGTCACAGTCATGATCCGGTGCTCTGTGCAACAGCCCTTCTTGTGTTCTCTGTAAGAAAACTTTGCTCGGTTCTTTGCAGATTGGATGGAATAAAGGACCACAGGGGCTGCTGGGACCAATTGTTCCGCAAGAGAATTGAGATGGCGTTACAGCTTTGAGTGGATGAGGTTCTGCTTCTTTCCACTCAAGGGTGGGCTACTGTGAGAGTCCCTCAGTGACCCCTCACCTCCCACAGACTGTGCAAAGAAATAGAATCGTAGAATAGTAGAGTTGGAAGGGCCCATTGGGTCCAGCCCCCTGCTGTTGCAGGACACCACGTTACACCATCCCAAATACTCTGCTTTCTCGCTGAAGTTCAACAACTGAGATTCAAAACTGACTCTGGAGTGCTCCATCACACCCATGGTCAGTGATGAGCTTCTTGTGGACCCCAAGAGGTCAGTGGGGGAGGTGGGACATGTGCACCATGGGCTATGCATTGTTTTAACTGGAGATTCAATCTCAGTTCCCTCCCTTCTGTAGTGAATTGACCTGCACATGAGAAACATAAATTATAACCAAGCAGCATTGCTGAACGAGTCTGTCAGGTTGAATACAAAAGATAATTCTAAATAAGGAAAGGAAAAGCTAAGAAGACTGGGGGAATAGGGTGTGGGGCAAGGTATTTGCATATAAATAGAGTTCTGGTATGGGGCTAAGGTACCACATTCAAGAAAATAGGATGGGCAAGTGTAAAACAGGCATTCATTTCCACTGTATGACTTACAAAAGCTTTGCACCGTCATGCAAATAGAGCTGAAATGCAAAAGGGAATACTTGAGATGACAGCAGATCTGGGCTCCTCAGTAGCAAAAGTTCTCCCAAATGACAAATTCACACTGCAATCTCCTGTCTGTCTGTTCTCATTACTTCTGATCAAGTTCTGGAAAGCATTCCCCAAGAAAAAAACGCCTAAAACTTTTCCCTGTGTGGCCTTTCCCCCTGACTACTAAACATCTTCCTCCATCTGTCCACATTCAACGTTCATGTGTGATTTGGTGGCGTTTTCACAGCATATCTTCACAGTGTTTCTCCACCCTCTGCAGAAATCTTTGCCCAAGATCTCTGGGTCTTTGGGTTTTGTTGGACAACAGCTCCCATAACCCTCAACAGCTAGCCATGCTGCCTGGGAATAACAGCCCATGGAGTCCAACAACACTAGGGGACCTACGGTTGGGCATGGCTGGATCAGCGTAATCGTGGGAGTAGAATCTGAGGAAACTCTGGATGGAAGAATGGCGTGCCCCATATTTCTTTCTGGGAAAGGGGGAGACATACCCATTCTTCCATAATGTCTATTTGGGAGAAGTTTCCAAGCAGATCCATCTGAGATTAGGATTCCCCCTTTCCTTCCCTTAAATGTCAGTTCTTGTTTGTAGCTGCAAAGGGTCTTATATAACGAATATGACTTTCTGTACTAATATAAATTTGATTCCATTTTGCTAATGAAGCAGTTCTTGCAATATGTCTGCTGGGGAGTGAGAGAACCACATTAGAAATTATTTCATTTCCAGCCGTGCTTGTTAATGGATTCTTAGTTTTTGGCCAAGGCCTATTAAATCTCTCCCAATGAGAGAAATGGCTAACCTTATTCACATAAATGGTGTCATACTCTTGCTATAACAGCAAATACAACGGGAGCGCATTATTAAAATGAAATGTTTTATGCAACAGTTACAGGTCCAATGATCTAATTTCTTTGGAGAACATGTATTTTTCTGGGAAAAAAGCAGATTTCCCCTCTTTTTTCACTGCCTCCCACTCCCAGGAACTAAGAAGGACTCTTTGCAGACCACTCACCAGATGGTTTTTGCCTGCACATTCACTGGGGGCGGCCAACATTTTACCTTCCCAGCATGCCAGCGTTGTTATTGTTTCGTTGCTAAGTCATGCCCAACTCATCATGACCCCATGGACAACATTCCTCCAGGCCTTCCTGTCCCCCACCTTCCCCGGAGTCCACTCAAGCTCACGCCGACAGCTTCAGTGACTCCATCTAGCCACCTCATCTTCTGCCATTCCCTTCTTCTTTTGCCATCTATTGTCCCCAGCTTTAGACTTTTCTCCAGGGAGTCCTTCCTTCTCATTAGGTGGCCAAAGCATTTGAGTTTCACCTTCAATATCTGGCCTTCTAGAGAGCAGTCAGGGTTGGTCTCCTCTAGGACTGACCGGTTTGATCGCCTTGCAGTCCAAGGGACTCGCAGGAGTCTCCTCCAGCATCACAATTCAAAGGCCTCACTTCTTCCGTGCTCAGCCTTCCGTATGGTCCAACTTTCAAGCCATCCATTGCAACTGGGAAAACCATAGCCCTGACTATATGCCCTTTTGTTGGAAGGGTGATAACTGCTTTTTAGTATGCTGTCTAGATTTGCCATAGCTTTCCTCCCCAGGAGCAAGCGTCTTTTAATCTCTTGGCTGCAGTCCCCATCTGCAGAGATCTTGGAGCCCAAGAAAATAAAATCTGTCACTGCCTTCGTTTCTTCCCCAGCTATTTGCCAGGAAGTGAGAGGACCAGATGCCATGATCTTAGTTTTCTTAACGTTCAGTTTCAAGCCAACTTTTGTGCTCTCCTCTTTCACCCGCAGGTATTATGAAGGCTACAAAATGGTAACCGGTCTGCTGCTAATTTTTCTTGCAGCAACAGTAAGGAAAAATAATAATACTTTAGGAGGAAAGAGCAATGGTGCATGGAGGACCTCATCCCTACGAAACTGTTGGGCAGACTTCCCTGCCCCGGCAAACTCCAGTGAAATTTTCCTAATTTCTCTGCCCTCAAAAATAGCACAGAGAATCTCAGGTTGCCCTTTGCATGGGGCTCGGAAAGCCACATGTTCATCATCTCTCACTGCTTCTCAACACGGTCAGCTTTGTTGTTCTTTGCTAGATCAACCGTTTCCAAAGGAGTGTAGAAGTCCGCTTAAAGCAGAAAACCTAGTAAAACATTCTGGGTTGCATTGCTGTGCCATGTACAACTTTGGGAAGCCTGAGACATGCATGTATCCACTACCATTTCTGATGTGAAAGCTGCATCACCCCAAACGAAGTGCAGCTATCCTTCAGTTTGCTCTTTCCAAGTACCTTTCGTCTTCTTCACACATGACCCTCCATGGGGCTTCCAACCATGCACCTTTCGCACGTAATTATTCCTTAGTTCAAAGCATGGGAGGGAGCTAGTTTAGAGTTGCTCTTGTGGCCGGGAAAAATGCGAGTCGGCTGGAGGACACCAAGCTGAAATGCTCTGGCATTTCTGCTGTCCAACGGCATTAAAATGTCAACCCATTTAATGCCTCCAACATCCTGAACATTGGGTAGTACCAACTAAAAAGGTCACAGAGCAACTCATCACTATGCCACATTCTTGGACAGCTGCAGTATAAGATGCGAGCACCTATCCTGCTCCAGCTGGATCTAGTTCAGTCCTGGATGAGGATTTTGTGTCAGTTTGCAAATCACGTTAAACAATCCTTGTTTGCAATCCTGAATTTGAGTGGGGAATTTTCCCCTTTTTTTTTTTTTTTTGTAAAAGTTGGTTCCCTGTCCATAAAATGTATACTTGAAAAACATGCAACTTTTTCAAAACACAGGCAGTGCAATCCACCCTGCTTTGGCCTATTTGGGGAAATGTCTGCAAATCTGGGAATTGTTTGCATCAGTATTTGCTTCTTAGTTGTTTGCATTTTGCTGTTTTCCCATTTTTGCCAAGTAAACAGTGATGGATGCACTGTTTACTTGGCATTCTGGCCCTGGTGTGGGTCCCCCAAAGCACCCCAGAGGGAGAAGAGGGAAAAATCAGACTTAAATGTGTACGTACCTGTGAATAAAAGATGATGGGGAATCCCCAGGTAAGGAGATCAGAATGGTACGGTGTCCTCCACTGGAATTACAGGTCAGGAAGATACTTGTTGAGAAATTTTTTGCATCCCTCAAGTCCAGAAAGCAAATGTAATGTTGCACCAAATTTGGTGGGATATGCACCTGCTCAAATCTAGTCTCTGTTCACTTGCTTTCCCAGCCTACAATGACAAGAAAGGCATAGTCCTCTATTGGCTGTCCAGATAGTTATCAGTGGATTTCAACTTAAATGGAGGGGACCTTTACCGTGCAGAGTTCTTAGAGAATTGCTTTTGCTGCTTAGTGCCAATGGAAAGAGGAGAAAGGGAAAGGAAAAAGGACGCAATCCTTTTTTTGGAGTCTTAAGAAGCCATGCTTGGGTGCCAGCTTTCCAAGGTGTGCTGGGAAGACCCATGGAGTCCCTAGACTGGCTTGGCTTGGCTTGGCTTAGCTTATTGGTGGTAGCAGAGGGAAAGGAATGGTTAAAGCTGTGAGTGAGAAAGAGAGCAGAAAAGGGAGTAGATTTAGGTGTGAGTGGAAGAAGGTATAGGGGGTTGCATAGGGGATCCTCACTCCTGAAATGCTGTAAAAGTTGCTCACCCTTGTGTGAAATCGAACATGTTTATTTATTATATGAGACAAGCACAGTGTGTGTGAGGGATATGTTTGCATGTGAATGTGCTTACGTGGGCACCTGTATGCATAGACAAACATATGTGGCCCCTGCCCCACGAGCAGGCACCTGATCATAGAATCATTGAATCATGGAAGAGTTGAGTTACAAGGGCCCAGAAGACCATCGGGTCCACCCTCCTGGTCAGGGCAGTCTCCAGGCTGAACAGGAGGTGCACCAGAGCTCCAGCCCCTGAGGGAAGCCACCTTTATGGAAGGGACCAGATGGGAATAACCTCCTATTCCTCTAATAGCAGATTTCCCCCAAATATTATCCACCAAGTATTCACAGGCTTCATTAACATCTGGAGACATCTTCTTTGAAGGAAATGCATTCAACTACTTCCTCAAATTGTCCTTCTTGGAGGCTTCATAACACGAGAAGGACAAAAAAGAAAGGAAAAGAATGGCAAACCTACATTATCATTTACACACTGGAAAACGTGCTGCCGTAATTAAAGACCAATAAAAGGAAGAAATTCAGAAGATAGCTTCCTTGATGATGGATCTTGGCTTACCAAGGTCAAAAGTAAATTGCAAGCAACACTGTCAAAAACTTAGAAGCCACTGGCTGGATAAATGTCATAACTGAAACAAGCAGTAACTCAATTTTCTATATTTGAACTTCTCATTATAGCCTATGCCACGAAAAGACGTATTAGGTTCCTGAGAGGTGACACAGAAGAGCCCGTGCTGAAAGTCTAGTCCTTAATTATTTCGTGGTGGGTAATGTGCCTAAAGGAGCGCAGCCACTTGCTCTTCAGCAGTGAGTAATAGATTTCTGTAGAAATGAGTTTAATGGGAAATTAATAAAGCAGTGCAGAATGGTCAGGTTTAAATATGGTGGCTTGTAACAACTGTCAGAAGGAGACTGGAGTTCCAGCATCCTCTCTGGAAGGAGTCAAGGTCCCACAGAATGCTTAACGTAATTTTAACACAACCCTAGATGAATTACGGGACTAGAAGCAGCTCGGTTTGATGCTGCTGTCAGTTCCTTGCATTTATTTGCATCATCTATCTATCTGTCTATCCATCAAAGACATTTCTATCCCATCCCCTACAGAACATCTTGGGATGGCTTACAGCAAATAAGTAGAATAAAACAAACCACACAACAACCAAGCATTAATATACTAAAACACCAGTTAAAATCAATTAAGCATTAAAATAGAGGGAAAATAAAAAGGGGGTTGTCTGATGCCGAAAAGAATATAGCATCGGTGCCAGGCAAACCTCTCTGGGGAGTGTATTCCACAATCGGGGTACCGCCACAAAGACGGCCCCCTCCTGATCTCCTTCAAGGAGGGCTCCTGGAGCAGGGCCTCTGCCTCAGATCTCGAGGAACAGGAGGGCACACAGGGAAGGAGGCGCTCTGTCGGGTATCCCAGACCCAGTCTTTCCTCATCTTTGCATGTAAGCATGGACATCAGTGAAATACCACACACATCCTGGATCAGCTAGCTTGCATGACTGCACTGATCTTGCTTTGTTACGGTGCATGAAGTCCTCCGTGCACAGAATCTGAAACAAGCCCACACAATCCAATGCAGGAAGATAGAGCAAGGCAGCAAGAGGCGTGCAAAACTTTCCCTCCACACATTCGCCCTACACAGTGGGATGCAAAATGCTGCAGCACTGAATTCCGCAGTGGCATCACTTTCCCCCAGAGCTAAGCTGTAATTTTTTAACATCCAGCGTGTCTTCATGTCAGGATGGCTGGCTCCTGCCGGGGGAGTTTTCAGTGGATAATCTTCTTATTCAAGGAGTTTACAACAAGATTATGTTAACATTTCGCTTGACGCATTTGTCAATTTCCACACTGAAATGTACCCTGCATTTCCTAACCTGCTTTAGGCATTGTGGTTGGGATGAACTTTTGGTCCTAATGGATGTGATTATTGGGGGTTTTAAAGAAGATGAAAATGGAAGAAGAGATTCCCATAAAAATGACTGTGCATTTGAGGAGCGGGTAACAGAATACAGTGCAAGTCTCAACTGAGAGTGGAGTCTCAGACCTGTCCAGACATCAAGTTGACCTCCTCCGAACCCCTAGCAGAACAGAGGACATGCTAGGACCAAGAGGCACCCTTTCTAGGATGACCACATCTCCTCGCTTATACAGGACAGTCCTCTACGTATTTGAAGGAGACTCCTGTTCAGTTTAAAGATACAGAAAGATAGCATGGGTTGACCACCACTAGTTAATACCTGAACAAGAAACTGAGTGGCCAGTCAGACTTCTGCATTAAGTAAGATCTATGGTTGTTGTTAGTTGCGAAGTCGCGTCCAACCCATCGTGACCCCAAGGACAACATTCCTCCAGGTTCTCCTGTCCTCCACCATCCCTTGGAGTCCACCCCATCCAGCCACCTCATCCTCTGCCATCCCCTTCGCCTTTTGCCATCAATTGATCCCAGCATCAGGGTCTTCTCCAGTGAGTCCTTCCTTCTCAAAGATCTATGGTATTTCTGTCTAAATGATCATCGCTAATTCTTGTTTTGCATCCACGCAGCTAACATGAGTCCAAACAAGTCTACAGGGCTGGCTTGTTCACACATCAGCTGGAGACTGTGGCAGCAGAGTTCTCATGATCTGAATTGTTGGATTCATAACTTGGCAAGGAAATGTTGGATTACATTGGGGGTCAATTCTCAGGTTTGGAATGCCTTCTGGTAAATGCTGGGGCTTCGAGACAGGATGTGGGATGCTTGAAGCCCCAGGGAAAAGAGGGCTAAGAGGAAGGGGTTGGAGCTGTGAAAAAATACTGCACTTTTCTAAGGAACTGCTGGAATAAAATAAGCTCTCTATTTTTGTGCAGGTGTTTTCATTGCAACCGAAACATGCAGAATAGGCAAGGAAAACAGACAGAAATCTCTCCTTGTTCTGGATTTCTTGGTGTGCTCTTTTTCCAGCCTCTGTTTTAGTGTCTCTATTCTCAGTCTGCAAAACTGTAAGGATCAGGACAGCAAAATAATATTTGCTGGCTTGTTAGATTTCCAAAGTTAATTAGGCCCTGAGGGCGCTTGGCAAAAGATCTGAATGACTCAGTCTGCCTGAAATGCAGAGTGCAAAGCGATATGGGGGGAAAGCATCCTCAAACACTAAGAGTGTGTAATCGCTGGAAAAAGGGAACAGGGTCCTCCGCTTCTTTCTAGAGCAAATGCGTAAGATGCCAAGTTCCCAGTTTGCATTTGTGAGTGCAACATCACCTTTCTGTGCAATGCTTCAATAATGCCCATGTGCACACCTGATAGTCAGCAAACACCACATCAGAAGAATCTTCACACGAATATATGGACAAGCACGTGAGGTTTGCCTTCGGGGCAGCGGCAGAGGGAAGCGTAGCTTATTATCAATACGTTTATCACTCTACTCCTGTAAAGTGGGGGTTGAGAACTGCAGGGACAGGGCCAAATCCAGCCCTTCACAATTCCCCAGGTTGTCATGCCTGTTTCCCCTGGTCCCCCCAATCACTGGGGCCAGGGGAAATTATTTTACCAAGCCCCCATTCCTTTTGCCCTGGCTCAGTCCACTGCTGGAATGTAGTCCTGCGAGTGTCTCTGACATGGCATTCAACCCTCAGCCTGAAAGGCGTTTGGTGCTTCGAAGCAGAGTGTGGAGAAAAAAATGTGGAGGAGGAGGAGAAGCAGAAGGAGAAGCAGAAGGAGAAGGAATAGGTGGAGAAGGAAAAGGAGAAGGAATAGATGGAGAAGGAAAAGGAGAAGGAATAGATGGAGAAGGAGAAGGAAAGGAGAAGGAGAAGATTTGTCATGTATTGGCACCACTTCCAAAATAAAAATAAGTAATTTGGATTCCCAAAGTCCAGGGAAACTCTTGGATGAGTGTTGTGGAAATGTTCACGGAAGCACAACAAATGAGATTCTGGCATCATAAGGGCCACCAGAATAAACAGCTGAGATGTTCATAAAATAATCAAGTTCCTTACACCCAGGTCATGGTTTCTAATGCTTTGGCTGAACGGCTACAGATGGTGGAACAGCCTCTGCTCCGAGACTTCAGCTGAGGAGACCCCATCGTTTCTCTAGAGAATGTCTTCCATGACTGAGCCACTTTTACTGTCCATAGCCTTTTCCTAATGTTTGACTAGTCTCCTGCAATGTAAGTCCTTGAGATCCAGTCTTGGGAATCTGAGAATTTTCCTTTACCCTCTTTGCTGACAGGTCCGTGAGTCTTCAGAAGTGCCACCATGCTTCTCCTCAGCCTCCCCTTCTCCAAGCTAACCATGATTGAAGAGGGTGTGGAATGGGCTTCCACGAGAGGTCGTTGAGGCCCCATCGGTGTGGGTGTTCAAAGATAGGCTGGACATGCACATGGTGGGCATGTCGTGAGCGGAGCCGTCTGGTGCCGGAGGTCAGACTAGATGGCCCGGGAGGCCCCTTCTGTCTCGCTCTGTTTCTATGTTTCTATGTGTTCTTTGTAACTTTGCACCCACAGGGTGAGTTAGGAAGAACATATTTCCAGTGTTCAGCTGTCTGAGCAAGCACCACATTAAAATGCTGAAGGGTGCACCCCAAAGCTAAATACTGGTCAGCCCCATTTTTATTTTTACGTACGCTGTGGAAACAACAAAGAGATAAAATAAATTGAAAAGAATGGCACATATTGAAATAATACCTCAAGTGTTAATTAAAGATCTGCTGCCAGCTGCGAATGTCAACAACGTGGGGATAGAATTATCCTAATAATTGCTGTTATTATGTTATTCCACAGCTACAATGCCATATTGATTAGAAATTCCTGGGATGGAACTAATTGAATATTTCAGCAAATTCAATGCCAATTGCTCTAAGAAGTCAGTAAGAGCAGTTCGTGATTGTTCAATAATACATTGCTGAGGAAAGAAGGAGGTGTTTGTGGAACATGGATGGGGAACAAACATGGGCCCAGCAGAATCCCTCGCGTCACACATCTGGACTGCACGAGCAGCTGTGCAGCAAAAGTAGTCAAATCCATTCTGCAGAGGACCTCCACATGACCACCTAGAGAGCACCTGGGGATGAAGACTTCTCATTCATTTAATAATTTTATAGCCTCAGCAAAGCTCCCTAGTCATATACCCTGCTGCAGATTCCATTGTATTTTATTTCAGTTCCTTGCAAAGGTATCTTCCTTTTGTATAACAAAAGGTCATGTGTTCCCAAGTCAGCTCATTTAGCATCAGGGCAGCAGAAGTAGATGCTTTGTATTCCCCTGCTCTGGATGGTGCCTGATTGACATGCATTTAAAATACAACCCTGTGCATCCTAGGAGTATCGTTCCCTTTTTTATTTCCCAAACAGCTTCGTGTTTTATTTTCAGGAAGGGGGAATCAGAGATGTGCTTCTTGAACTCTGAAGGGGGACCCCCATAAGGCAAGGATTCAGGAGCTGAAATGAACTAATTGAGCATAAGAATATAGGAAAAGCCCGACTGGATCTGGCCAAAGGCCGGTGAGGCTGCATCCTGTCCAGCACTCCGTTCACCAGGTGGCAAACCAGCTGCCCACTGGATCCCTCCAGCAGGACGGGTGCGGGACCTTCTCCTGCACAGCTCCTCAGCCACTGGAGTACCCCTGTTGAAAATCTTGCGACTGGGCTCCCAAGGGAAGGGACTTCTCAGTTATGGCCCCCTGGCTGAGGAATCAGCTCCCCAAAGAGTTATGCCTGGCACCTACCCTTTATTTCTTTCGGCACCAGGTAAAAATTCTTCTATTTACCCAATATTTCAATGGTTAAAAGTGTGTGGGCTTGCTAAATCTGAGATAGTAGCTTGGTAATTTCACTGCTAATTGTTTCTTGGTATGTTGTAAACCATTCAGGGAGCCATCTAGGCTGATGGATGGTATACCCTTTTCTTTGCTTTGCTTTGCTTTGCTTTGCTTTGCTTTGCTTTGCTTTGCTTTTCTTTTGGTACTCTACCCCGAAGCGTCAGTTAATGGGCAGTACAGAAATCAAATACATAACTGCTCAACGTTGAGAGCACTGTAGAAAATCACCTCCCCCACAGCAGATTAACTGATTTATTCATGTAAACATCTTCAGAGCAAGGGCTGGTCCATCTTCAGAGCCACTTGATCTCCCAGAGGACCCTGGCACTGGTCAAGATGGTCTGGAACATCTTCCTGGAGAAGCAGAGAGCTTCTGGGACAAAGGGGGATGCTGGGTCACCACATATCTGGAAGGATGGTGGCCAGGTGAAGGAGTGCTCAGTTACTAAAGAGAACTACTCACAAGGTCATCGGACAGATCTGCCTGGGAGCCCTGAGTATGGCTCAAGGAGCTCTAGCTATTTCAGCTCTCACTTGTAGCTTGCAAAATGCTGGGCGTGACATCTGATCTTCAGCTCCAATATCCACATTCTTCTTTCTCCATGACTGTTCTGTGCACTTGAACAGATGTGCTACCAACTGACCCTGAACTTCTACCTGGCTTGGCTTTGGAACTGCATTTATTTATATCCTATCTTGGCTGTGCAAAAGCCCCTGTGTTTCTCAGGCAAAGAATGTGTGACCATTTGCCCTCACCGTTGGGGCCTCATCCACCTCCTGTGAAAGCCCATCCCATACCCTCGGGGGCCTAACCTTCAGGGAGTACTTCCTGGCATCCACCCTAAAAGGGCAGGGGATAAAAATATGCCTCACCATTGGAATCATCAGCATATATGGCTGGGACTTGACTGATTCCAAGGTATGTGGGCTGAAAACCTGTAAGGGCATCATCTTTCCATGCAACCCAGCAGACAGTGCTTCTGAAAAGCACACCCAACAGGCAAAAGAGCTTCTAAAGTATTCCTAAGTCTGACAAATTTAATCCATTTCACTACTGAGTGAGCGCACAGAGATGTTTGGAGCTTTTCAAGCTCAGAAAAAAGCCCGCTGTGCTCCATTTAAGCATGCATTGGTTAATTACTATGCAGAGCAAGAGCAAAGTAAGAATGGCTACTCCAAAGATACTTGAAAGAAAGGGCACTCTTTCAACTGTCCTTGGCCAAAAATTACACCATGTAAAGCAACTTCACACTCCAGTGCTCTGTAAAATGCTGCTTCACCTTTGCAATTAGCACTGTCCAGCCCAGCAGACTCTCCCAGACGCCCACCCAAGGGAGACTTTTCTGCAGCCACTCGGCCACTCGATGGCTGAAGAACCTCCTTTTTCTCCCTTCAAAGTTCATGTCATCAGTGCCAAGCTCTGCAAGGGCCAAAGCCACTGGGGAGAGCTGATTGCAACTCCGCAAGTATCAGCCAGCAGGAAAGAAAATGGGAAAAACGCATACATATGTTAATAAGAGTCCCAATGGTTGGTTTTCCTCTTCTGGAAGTTGTGTATCACAGGTGGAGATTTAGTATTTATTCTGCACACCCAGGGCTGCAAGGCTTTCTAGAGAAAGATAAAGAAATAAAGTATACATAAATAAAGCACTCAAGAGCAGGATCGATCCAACAGCAGCTTCTCCAATGTGTGTCTCCAGCCCTACGGCACTGAAATGAGGTGGTGCAATGGCAAAGAAAGACTCCCGATGGTTTGCTCCCAAAATTCTTGGTTTTCAGTGGGAAGCCACCAAGTTTGTTTGAGATTGTCATGGTGTTACAGCATGTGTGAAGCCAGGGGCTGCAACCAGCCTGTTTCCAAGCTGTTGTGTGACAAGACACCCTTCCTGACCTTAAGTAAACTGTTGGGGTGTCATTTTGACCGTGTAGCCAGGAGCCACCTGGGGAAACCCACCAGGGCTGGGTTGGGTCCCAAGAAGGTTAAGCTTGGCCCTTGGCCAGATATTTGAATAGAAAGCAGGGAGGACAAAGACATGACAACAGGCAGGTGGAAAGACAAGCAATGGAGCAAGACAGGTGGGTGGGAACTATAGGGAAAAAACCTCCCTTGCAAGAGGAAAACAGGTTAGATATAAATGCAATATAATATTGTTATGGTGCCATGATCATTGTCATCAATCGGGAATGTAAAATGAGCCAGAATGGAGCAACGTGTCTGGGGAAGGGAGAGAAGTGAGGGGGTTGGTCTGAAGCAAAGCGGGGACATCGCCCTGGGCATGGCTGTCTGTTCGAGAAACTTCTGCATTGTCTTTTGGCTGAAAGAGTCCCTGAGGAAGCAAGCAACGGTGCTAAAACAAAAGGATACCATAAAACTGAAGGTTAAAATGCAGAAGAACTTCAGAAGGTCACCCAGGAGACCCCTGCTCCATCAATTTGTCTAATGGGCTGCTTTGGAAATTTGCACTGAATGTCTGTAAGAACAGCTTCCAGATTAGTAAAAGCAAGATCGCCATTGCTTTCAAATTTACAGGATAAAAAGGCATGGCAGAAAAATGAAAAAGAAACAGGAAGGGAAGAGGGAAACAAGGAAACTTGTGCACAGTTCTTAACATTATACAGTTCTTACACTGATCGCCTAGGATGGAAACATCTTAGAGTATTCCCCATTTTGATCTCTCTCTCTCTCTCTTTCTCTCTCAATCTGTAAGAAAACTCTGTCCGGCAAGTTCTGAATGCCTCCATCAAGTCTGCCATACACAGAAGAGACTTGATCCAATCGTTTCTTAGGCAGTTTGACTCAAGGAGCTATTTCTCACTGATAGACTATTTACCAAGTTGAATCAATGGCTGAGGTAGCAAATAGCATCCTTTATTTAAAAGCAAGTCCCATTGATTTCAGTGGAACTCTTTTCCAATACTTAAGGTGTTCAGCAATGGAGAGGAAAGGGCTTTCTCAGACAAAGACATTTCTCATCACCCACATGATGATATGGGCAAATTGTTCTCAAAGCCAAATTCACACAAAATTCTCACCTGCGCATCCTCCTTTTATCTTTATCCTTGCCAAAAGTTGGATTGTTCTTTTCTTTAATTCCCCCTCCCCCAAATTTCTATCTACTTGGAGTTTCCAAGAGATGAAGGGGAATCTGACCAAAATGAAGAACAGAATTCCAGTATTCTCCAGTTTCCTTTTTTCCTGGCCAGTTCCATCCATTCCATCCAGGAATCAGTGGAAGTTGAGTTTCAATGCATTTTGATAAGAATATACCAAAGTTCACTTGCTCGGTTGTCACTGGGGCATAAATATGTTTGGAATAAAAATAGCAGTATTTTGCTATTACAAATGAATAATAGGGGTCACCAGATCTTGGAGGACAAGTCCCTTGATCATTGGGAATGTTGTAGACCCCCTGCATCTCGGAATGGCATGTCTGGCAAAGACTTGGCTCGAGGGAGAAATAATTTGATGTGACACTGCAAGTCCTCTAGGTAGTTAATTTAGTTTATTTATTAATAAACTAAATAGTTTATTATTTTTTTAGCCTGGGAGGCCCAACACTCCCAAAGTATTTTAGGGGCCTTTGAATTATTACAAAAGGATCCTTTTGCATCCTTTAGAGAGTGATAGTTCTCATTTGCTTGGGAACTGTAACAGTTAAAGATGCTTGTTCGCTGGGTGTTATTTGACTACAAGATGCTGGAGGTAAGATGAGTTTTGCATCCTGATGCAAAATTGGGGCAACAGTCAAGTTCTCTTCTGTTGCATGAGAAAGAACCAGTCCTGCTCTCCAATAGACTGAGAGATTACATCAAGAATGGCCCACCAATCATCACCTGTGACTTCTCAAGACACTTCCAATCTGGTCTCATGATTTTCTAAGCCAAGAAAAAGCTGCCATCCCTAAACAGGTATATCGACTTCCTGTCTTAGCCTTTAAGACCAATTGCCAGCAAATCATAGGACAGGGAGGCAGGAATAAGGATTGAGGCCATTGTTTTGAGTAAAATAGATGAAACTCTTCCGTATTGATTTCTTGACCCAAAAAAAATCCTATTTAAAAGTTTGCTATCTTCACTTGTTAAATCTGAGCTTCCTCCTCTGGGTGGAAGTTGGGTGGTAAGTCCAAGCCGGGTGGGCAGAGCATGTTTGTCGCAAAGACTGAAGGGTGGTCCTTCTAGGGAGAACAGGGGAGTGATCAGAGGTCCACAGATTCACAGGGTCCGATAAGGCCGTCCACCCAACCCAGGTCACCAAATGTGCCCCCTTACTTTGAAGAAAGGACAGCGCCATCACCAAGGCAGTATGTATGTGACCAGGATTGCCCCAGCCAGCATGGACAGTGGCTGGGGGTGATGGGAACTGCAGTCCAACAGCAACTGGTTCCTTATGCCTGATTTTCCATCTCAGTAAACAAGAGGGCTAAGCACTCAACTGGGGCAGAACAGAATGGGACCCGTCTCACTTGGTCCATGCTTTCCTTTATGTTCCCTGGCTCTGGACACAGCGGCCTTTCCTCTCTGGTCAAACATTTCCTGTTGAATTGTTTTTCTCATAACAGAACAATGCCTTCTTTTCAAAATCCATACTGAGCCTTTATACTCCTAACGATGGAGTGATATTCATGTGTTTTCAGGCTTTGTTATGCGCTGCTCTTCCTTGCTTTTGTGTGGCTAATTCTTTCATCTGCCGAAGTTCCCCCCAGTCAACATTATCCCCTGCAGACCTCTTCATGGAGAAACCCTTTGTAGCTTTCCTTTCTGCTCTTTGTTGTCCAAGAACACACATAAATAGCCATTGCAAAAGGGACAGAAAAACACTGTCTTTTATTTTTCATCGAACTTTCCAACCGGAGGACAATTTGGAATGAGCAACGACAAAGTCGACATTTTTCAAAGGAAACGGGGCTGAAATTTACAGATTCTTTTTGTAGTCAGCTACCAGCAGATGTTCTAGAGATGTTCTGGAGAACTTTATGGGAAGGATGGAACATGGGAGCACTTGGACCTTCCAGGTATTGACTTGCCTTAGTCAAAGACTTTGTTCATCTAATCGGGTCCCATCCAATCTGATTCTCAAAGGGTGTCCAACATTGGTGGAAATTCTTGCCAACTGAACAAACCCGGAGACGCCCTACAGGTGACCTGGGCAATGCTGTCTAGTCTTCTTATCCTTGGGGTGCAAGAAGCTAACAAGGAATCATTCCACCTCTGGGATGAGTTCAGTTCCATGTTGTACTTAAAAATCACAGACAGAGAAGAGGTAACTATGTCAGGAGCTGGAGTGGATGCTGCCTGTATCAATCAGATATGGCTAAGGGGAAAAGCCAATGGTACTTTTATTCTAGGCTATTTCGTGGATTTATTGGGTCAAACAAAGAGTTCAGGAATTATGGTGAACAGAACCAAAGCACAAAGAGGGATGCATGGCAAATGTGAGTACAGTTCATTTTAGACATGGATTTGCCCAGTGCACACCCTCCAGACTGAACAGGGGCTCAGACATGATCTGGATTTGAAATCTGTCCATTTCTGAGCTTTTTGTGTCATTCACAGACCAAAGCAAAACAGGAATGTTTGGCAGCATGGATGCCCTTGAAAAATGTGAATAAAGCAGGTCGGCTTTTGAAAACTGTGCACAAATATGGACAAGGAATGTGTGCATTTCAAAGCTGCGCACAATGGGTGTGTAACTTTGGGAAAATGTGCATTAGCATATGCATGCATCTTCGTGGGTGTCAGGATTTAAGCCTGTGACACAGGTCCACCTGGTGACCTGTTGGTGAAGGGCAGCACAGTTTCCCCAGCAAGTGCCTGCAAGATCAGGACCGGACCTGGTGGTCCTTGCGAGGATTGGGACCCGTGCCATCGTGCCGCACAGCTAGGAGTTCTACAAAAGGCTTCAGCTTTGCTACAGCTGCATGAGCTTCCGCGGTGGTCGCTGGCCTTACCTTTGACTGCACCTTGTCTCCTACCCATTCCTAACTTGACTCTTGCCAAGTGCTTGTTCCTTGCAGCGCCTGCCCTTGCTTTTGGTTCTGCCATGCCTTATGAGTATCTGACCTTTGTCTGCCCTGCCTCTACCATGCCTTGCTGGGTTCCTGACCCTTCCTTGTTCCTGACTCTGTCTCAGCTTCTGGTGCTGCTGTCGCTTGTCCCTGCCTTCACTCCTGGCCCCACTGCAACCATGCCAAGCTCTCCACCCACCTCCATCTTCCCAGGTTCCAGTGCCCCAGCCATGGGCAGCTGCTGCCTCTGTCCTGAACCGGGCAACAGGGAAAACAAAGCAAAACTAGACCTTGCATACAGAACTGAGCTGTGGGATGGTGTGAATTGGTGACCTGCAACAGCAGAGAGTCGGACCCAGTGTTCTTGGCTCCTTCCAGCCCTCCTCTTCTATGATTCCATGATAAGCTTGAAGATGGGATTCGAAGAACTTAGGCAAGCTTGAATGTCACTAGTTCACACACCTCTAGGCACAGGTAAGTAGGCTGAACTAGGACCATGCTTGTCGGGGTTATTAGCAGGACCTATAGGAGATGGAGGCTCAGGAGAGTGACAGGGCTGTTTGTACTCCTTCTGAAGACTACCCCTTTTCAAGTGGTAGGAGGCTGTCCCCTATCCCCCCCTTTCACGTGTCCCCAGAAGCGACCTGGGGTAGCACCAAAAGTGACCTATCCATCGGTCCCACCACCTTTGCAGCATCCTTGGGGAATCACCAGTCATGATAAAGATGTCTAGCTGAGTTTCCATGGATGCATGCCAAAAATGAGCAAATTAATTTGATACAGCGGTCTGCCTCAAAAATTTATCTCCCCTTGATGATGTCCTGACAGGTCAGATTCTAAGGATATCTCGGGGGAGAGGCACAGTAATTATGGGAGATTTCAATCTCCCGGATATTACTTGGGAGATTCACTCGGTGGTGACAGCCAGGTCACGTTGCTTCCTAGAAGCTATTGAGGGAGTGTTTTTCACACAGAGGGTCCGAGAGGCGACGAGGGGGGGAAAATCCTTGACTTGGTCTTGACCAATAGGGAGGATCTGATAGATGAAGTACAGATTAGGGGAGCTCTGGATGTGAGTGATCACTCCATCCTTTGCTTTGAGATCAGGGGACTGGGGACGTGCAGCAGGTCGAGCACTAGAAGCTGGGACTTCAAGAGGGCCAACTTTGGCCACTGAAGGCCAGACTGGGGAAAGACTCCTGGGATGGGTTACTGGAAGGTAAGCAAGTTGAGGAGGGGTGGATAGCACTCAAAAGGGAGGTTTTGGAGGCACAAGCCTTGACGATACCTCTAGTCAGTAAGGTGGGGAGGTGGAGGAGAGTGCCGCCATGGATGCGAAAGGAGGTGGTTAAAGGGATTAGACGAAAGAGGAACCTCCGTAGGAAATGGGTACTGGGGGAAATAGACAAAAGGGTATACCGGGAAGAGGAGCCCCCCGGCAGAAGGATTCTTCGCAAGGCTAAGGCTGATTATGAGCTGAGACTTGCCAAGAATATCAAGAGCAACAAAAAGGGTTTCTTTCAGCATGTAAATAGGTAGAGGAAGGGGAGACAAGTGGTGGGACCACTAAATAAGGAGGAAGGAGATCCAGTGACTGATATGAGGGAACAGGCACAGATGCTAAATGACTATTTTGCCTCTGTGTTCTCCCCAAAGCAGGACGGGGGATATCCGCATAGGAGATTAGATGAGGCTGGGGACTCAGGGGCACTGATTAGAGTCACCCCCCCTTGAAGTCGAGGGGCTCCTCAGGGCATTGGACATTACAAAGGTGCCAGGCCCTGACGGGTTACACCAGAGAGTACTTAGAGAGTTGGCAGGGGTTCTCTCACGCCCGCTGGCCTCCATTTTTTAGACCTCGTGGAGAACGGGTGCAGTTTCAGAGGACTGGAGGGTGGCATCAGTGGTCCCAATTTTCAGAAAGAGTAGTAGAAAGGACATGGGGAATTATAGACCAGTTAGCCTTACATCCATTGTAGGAAAAACAATGGAAAGGCTCCTAATAGAGAGGGATCTAGTGATGCTAGATAGGGAAGGGAGGCTGACAGCCACACAACACGGCTTCCGCAAAAACAGGTCCTGCCAGACAAACCTTGTGGAATTCTATGACAAGGTTTCGAGATGGCTAGATGGAGGGGATGCAGTGGATGTGATATACCTGGATTTCAGCAAGGCCTTTGACAAAGTGCCCCATGATATCCTGGTGGAGAAACTGAGGAGTTTTGGGATACACCAAAGCACTGTCCGGTGGATTAGGGCATGGTTGACTGACCAAAAGCAGAAGGTAACCATTAGCGGGGAATCATTGGGATGGCGGCCAGTGACAAGCGGGGTCCCCCAGGGCTCTGTCCTGGGGCCGATCCTGTTTAATCTTTTCATTAACAACATGGAAGAAGGGGTGAACAGTCTGCTGATCAAATTCGCAGACGACACTAAAACTGGAGCAGTGGCCACAACTGAGGAGCAGGTACTCCAGATCCAAAAGGATATGGACAGACTATGGAAGTGGGCAGGGGACAACAGGATGGCGTTCAATGTGGATAAGTGCAAGGTCTTGCACTTGGGGCATAGGAATAGGTGTCATAAGTACAGGTTAGGTGATAAGTGGCTGGAGAGCAGCACTTATGAAAGGGACCTCGGGGTACTGGTTGACTGCAGGCTAAACATGAGTCAGCAGTGTGATGCGGTGGTGGTGGCCGGTTTGCAGAGGGCACTGTATGAGGCGAGACTGAGAGAACTGGGTCTCTTCAGCCTGGAGAAGAGGAGACTCAGAGGGGACATATTGGTGACATAGAGGTATGTGAGGGGATGTCACATGGAGACCTGTTCTCCCCTGCAGAGGAAGGCAGAACGCGCTCCAACGGAGCAAAGGTCAGGGAGCCAAGGTTCCTTTTGGATGCCAGGAAGCACTTCCTGACAGTCAGGACCCCAAGGGTGTGGAATGGGCTTCCCTGGGAGGTGGTTGAGGCTCCATCGGTGCGGGTGTTCAAGGATTGGCTGGACGTCCACATGGTGGGCATGTTGTGAGTGGAGCCGGCTGGTGCCGGAGGTCAGACTAGATGACCCGGGAGACCCCTTCTGACTCACTCTGTTTTCTATGTTTCTATGTCAGGAGGCAGAAAAAACAAAACAAAAAGCCTCCAGTCACTTGGAGAATTCTGCATTCCAAACCAGGAGCAATAATCAGCAACATTTTTGTCAACAGAAGTATGGCTTCAGTGTAATTAATGTCATAATTCGATGCATCATTTCAGAGCCAGCCTCACTGTGTTTAAGTGGGTTTATTCGCAGGGAATTGGGTGTATCCTTGCATCTGAAACCAGGAGAGCTTTCTCTTTCCTTCCCAATATTATGTGTGGTGACTGACTGTGGCATGATTTTAATAATCCATTTTTCTGTGTTACAGCAATTCTCACTATTTTAATTTTGTTAACAGTGATATTGTCTCATAGTGTTGGGAGGGGGGAAATATGCTGGGTAAAATAAATTCCTGTTCACGGCCTAGAAGGCTTTTAAGAAGCCTAAAGTGAGGATTGCAAAATCAATGGCAGGCATCAAAAGGAAGAATGCAGCCAGGGAAAGATAATAAGCAGAAGAGGGACTCACTCCAGAAATCAGATTCATTGTATATCTCTACCCACCTGTGAACAGATCTTGGGATGGAGCCAACTGGTGTCCACAAACAGTGATTTTATTAGTGAAGATTACAACTCATAAAAAAGTATTGACCGGGGACTTTTTTATTCAGCTAAAGAGAGACAAGCCAACTCTGGTCGGATTGATCACTCCATCTGACACATCACGTAGCTGCTTTTCCAAAATGATATGGGGAAAATGGCTTCCTTTGGTGATGTGACTAAGGCCACCAACCGGGGTTTTACCCCCACCCTTCAACTGCTGACTGAATGCTTTTTCCCCCCCCCCCCCCGCCCCCCACGACAGAAGAAGAAGATGCTTTTGTGCACAGATGCATCCATGAAAAATAAGAGAGCTCACGCTTGCTGGGCATTTTCTGAAGGGATGCTCGGCCAGTGGTGGCCCCTCCAGGGTGTCACAGGCTGTCAACTTGGTGATCCTGGAAATTTAAAGGAGAAAAAATGGCTTGTGATTGGGATGGGTAGAGGAAGACAAGTTGGTCCTGGAACAGTGTCTCCTGGGATACTGCCTGTAGGACCAACTAGGGAGCAGGGAAGGACAACCCATGCTGAGCACAATCATTCACTGGGTATAGTGCTTGTTGTCAAGTTAATGGGATATGTTGACCCTCCTATAGACTCTCTCCCACCAGTGTGGGTCCAAATGAATGAGCAACAGGAATCCTTCAGAGAGTTGACATCGCCATCCCCATGAAGCTCATCCAACATGGTCCATCATGTGAATTTGAAAGGGGATTGGACAGATCCATGATGGAGGAGGCTGGCTTATGTATCACTCTGTATCTCTGTTACATGCAGAAAAGAAGCATTTTTCTTGGGCAGTGCTGGAAGGAAGTGGGATCCCAAGCATTTGTCCATCTCATTGATTGACTTGCCAATGACATTCATTTATTGGGAGTGCTTCAGACATTGTCAGTATTAATCTCCAGATTTTAGAGTTCCAAATTGGCACCTGGGTAAGCTGGTACTTGTGTACCTTCTGGTTTCTACAAAAGAATCTGTCCCTTCCTGGTTCCATTCTGCACATTCAGATTCACATCAAACAAAGAATGTTCATTGCATTTCAGCATCTTTCTAAACTCAGGATAAACTCCTTGTGAATCAAGCCATTAAGTGACTACCTACATCATAAACCTCCATGTTGGTTGTGGATTTTCTTTAACCTTATTTTATGTCAAAGCTTTTATTCTTTAATTTTTGTATTTTTCCCTATCCATATTGGCTTGTATTTGGGAAATTTGTATGTGTATATTAGAAAAATATAAATGCATTTTAAAAAAAAAGACAACTCCATTATGATTTAAAAGGCAATAAAAATTAAACCTGGCCTTCAAAAATAACTTTTTCCCATCTATCATATGGTGGGGTTCAAGATTGGAAGGAAAATGATTCAGCATTGACTTTACATAATTAAAATTAGCAGCCATTTCTTAAAGGAGCTTACACAGTCAGAAGAAATGCACAAGAACTTTAGACCATAATACAAGCAATATTACGATGTCTCATGTATTAACCTACTTTTTATAAAAGCTGCAAATCCAAGTTGTTACTTTCAGTGGTATTATACAGAGCTGCAGGTGGAGATGTGTCCTAATTTGCTGAAATTTAAAAAGGATAAGGGCAGAAAGACCTATTAAAGAGGATTGGGAAAGTGATGGAATTGAGAGAAATTTATTTAATCTACAGTAAAAGGTGGATGTAAGTAAGTATAGTCACAGCCCGGAGATAATTAAAGGTGCATCTCTCTCTCTCTCTCTCTCTCTCTCTTAAGAGTGTTTCCATGCATGCATTTTGCAAGAGGGCAGGATAAGACCCACGGCTTTTGGTTCCACACTCTTATTATAATGCCTCAGCCAGTCGCCAGCATCTGTCAGAGCATTTGGCACAGTTGGAGAGCTCTGAGCATCTGAAACTCCATTCGGAGCAGCTGCAATCTTTCATTTGAGGTGAGGCAAGAATGGTCATATTCCCTGCATGCCCTCTCTTGCATCCCCCTCCACCATCCATGGCCTTTCTGTGAACTAAAATTAGAGCCCCATGCAAAAGCAATATCGCATGGGGGAGACAATATCCAGCTAGGTTTTCCACATTCGCGTCCATTTTCCACTCTTGTTATAATGAGAAAACAAACGCCAGAGCATGTGTTCCATTTCTGCCCATTTGTATACAGAAAAGCAGGGCCTTCTCCAAGTCCTGGAGTCAGATCAGAACAGTGCACAAAAGCCTCTTGAATTCCATCATCCTCAGTCCATAAAAAATGGAAAAGAACTTTCCACTAAACTTCTCCAGGGAGATGAGAAATTCAGCAGCGTTGCTTGAGGTCAGTACAGTGTCAGGAGCTGCTGCCTTTCCCTCCAAGGTCACTTTTTAATATTTATAATTTTTATTTGATTTTTACAATCTTTCAACAAAACCAAACATCAGCAGAAAACACTGAGTATGTAGAACTAGAGTAAAACCACAAAGACAGATGTCAGCAAAAAGGGGAGAAACAAAATAAGACAAAACAAGACAAAACAGAGACAGAGAGAGAGAATGAGAGAGAGCAATACAGCAGTGGGACTGGCTGCCTGGAGAGGTGGGGGGCTCTCCCACACAGGAGACATTCAAAAAGCAACTGGGTGGCCATCTGAATTGGATGGTGTAACGTGGTGTCCTGCAACAGCAGGGGGTTGGACTCGATGGCCTTCATGGCCCCTTCCAACTCTACTGTTCTATGATTCTATGAAATTCTCTGTGGTTTTCCCTCATGGAGAAGCCACTGCACCCCCTAATGCAGGATGAGGAGAAGCTGCAAGGCAGGTCACATCTGTACGGTCTACAGAGGCTGACAGCTGCAGCAGAAGATGTGGGCATAGCTGGCCCTTCCCTGAGTCAATGTGGCCCATCTGTCTCAGTCCACAAAGCGGGATTGCATGCATGCCAGGGTCCAGCGCTTATCCCCTTGAAGCCAACCACTCTGGGTTGGAAAGAGGCAGAAAACAGAGCAACGCGGGAAAATGGATGCATGCGCTGAGTGCACCCCGGCCAATGTTGCGCTCTGAAATATCCAAATTGCTAATCAGTAGGCTCCCATCACTGTTGCGAAAGACAGATGGCAATTTTCATTTTAGAGAGATTAGCCCCTTGGCTGCAATCCGCATCCTGATGCATTGTTTTCCTTCAGAGGGGGAAAGGCCGGCATGCGACAATGTTTCCTTCTGTACACAGCAGAAGGGCTGTTTCCTCCGCCCCCTGTGCCCCCAGAAAGCTAAAAGGAAACAAATGTTAAGAAATGCAAATTTCAAAGCCAGAGCCAAGTAAATTGCTCGTGAACTTGAGCAGAGAAACGTGGTGTGGTTTTCTCGTATCCTACCCATCTGTTGCAGAGATGTTAGAGCTGTATTTTATTTATTTGGCTCATTTTTGACCTCGCTGTTCAGCCAGAAAGACCTATGTCTCCATAAAAACTGAGGTAGCTTCTTCCCTCAGGCTCACCATGCGGGAAACATAGAAGGGTAAAGAGATGGAAGGGAAAAAAGAAAACAAACACACTCTGTTGGTAACTCTTACGGTGGAAGGGGCTGCTTGGAATAAAACTCAGATCATGGAAGATCTTTAAGAGCTTGACCTTCTTGCAACTGGGAAGTTTTGGTCTTACGCAGCAGGGTCTCTGGGACCTTGCTGGAATCTGCAATGTCTTTCCAGATGGGTCCACCCCGTTCACATCACTTTTCTGATTGCTTCTCTGCAAGGGGAGAGTGGTGATGGAGGACCTGGCCCCGTCCTCCAATCTTTGCTGCTCCTGGGCCCCAGGATGGCCCAAATCAGGAAGTGCTTCAAAGCTGTATGTAGCAGCCACATCTTTTACTTTAATGTGCTTGCAACAGACCTGATTTGATTGGGACCCTTTTTTGCGGGGGAAGGGTAGAAAGGAGTTTTAATATTCACAGTGTGAACAGTAGAATCAGTGTGATGTATTGGTGAGGAGTGCAGGCTTGGGAAGCAGGAGATCTGGGTTCAAGTCTCCCACGGTCATGGAGCCCCCTGGGTGACTTTGGGCCAGTCATGACCTCTCAGCCCAACCTACCTCACAGGGTGTTGTGAGGATAAACAGGAGGAGAACCTTGCAAGCTGGCTTGAGTTCTGTGCAAAAGGAAGCAAGGAGATGATATAAATGCAATGAACCCGTAATATTAACAAAAGTATTTTTTAATATTCTTGATATGGGCTCAAAGCAATGCCAGGTGGGCTAAAGGTCATGAGAATTCTCTTAATGTAAACTTATGTTATAGTTTTTGTTGTTTCATTGCTAGTTTTGATCTTAGGGTATATGATTGGTTTTCATGGTGTTTTTATTGCTTTTAGAATCATATCAGTTTTAATGTTCAGTGCCACCTTGGGAACACTTCTTCCCTGAAGGACAGTCAAGAAATATTTGAAATGATTATTTCAAGGCAAAGGCCTTTAAAGGCAGCCACTCCTGAAGTGTGTCTAGTAGTCCAGTGGCAAGGAAGTCAAAGTACGTGGCTATGTATCTTCTTTTTTTGAAGCCTTTCTCACTGAAAGGAAAATCATTTCCCTGTTTTTAATTAGATTGCTATAATCAGTGCAAGAGATTATATGTTTCTACATAATGAATAATTGAAAAAAACTCAGATTTTAGGGCTACAACCAGGACTTGGCATGGGTTGCCCCTTATGGGAATTTGCATAATTTCATCCATCCAGATGAATTTCACAGCTGTTAATTGTATTGAATCCCACAAGAAATTCTTCATGCATCTACACACATTCTTAAGCCAGTTATCAGACCTTTTGTTCGAAAATGTTCCTTTGGGACAGTGTTGTTGTGTTGAGGTGCTGTTTGTGTGTTGGAAGGAGCTCCATGGGGCAATGGTTTTTTGGCATCAGTTCTGAGAAAAGAAAAAACACTCTGTGTTGCTATTCAGATATGACAAATCCCCATCGATGTTCTACCAAATTCCCTCTTCTGAAGTTTTCTGCAAGAGAAAATGAACAAGGAACCTGCACCCAAGCACAGAAAAGATGCTCCATGTCCAGAGATGGATGATGCCTTTTCTCTAAAATTGAGTCATTTTCAGATCCTCCCTCCAAATGTTCTTGCATGTCCCAGAATGAAACCACACCTGGCCAGATCGGAAGGCCTTCCATTTCTGGACATGCATCTCTCAGAAGAATGATCATTGGCCTTGAGTCTAATCATACACTGCCTCCATCCAGGTATAATATTTTGTTATGCATGTGTTAAAAGTCAAACAATGTCACCAGATGCATCCTGGGGTTTATCTTTTTTTTAGAGCTCTCTGCAGGCATTTCTACATAAATCTGAGTATTTACCCACAGGCCAATTTGCAGTGGAAGAATTGGCATCACTTCCACCATGTTTTTCTGCCATGTACCACCAAGGTACACGACCCCTCCTGAGAATGCTGTTAAAAGGATTTCTGGTGGTGCCAAAAATGGCGGTTCGAGTTGTTTAGTGTACTGAAGTCCAATCCCGCCTTGTATTCACTCTTCTGTACCCATTCCTTGGCCTTTGCCATGCTTCCCATGGCAGCCATTTTGTGACAGTGTCCAGGGCAGTTTCTTATCTTGCCGAGCATATCCTCAGCTTGATAATTGTTTTTAATTATGTTTTAATTGGTTTTTAATGTGTTTTTACTGTCGGTATGCTTTACATTGTAAGCTGTCTAAGAAGGCCTCAGAAATTATAGGCAGCCTATAAATATATGTAAATATATAATAGAAATAGAAATATAATATTTGCTTATACTGTACTAGACAATTTCCTGATGGCTAGGCTTTCTGTGTATGGACAGAGAAATCGTCAAGGCAGGCTAGGGACAAAGAGGGAAAGGATGTTAGGTGCTTGCACCTGACCAGGAAGAATGTTCATCGGGAGATCTGCATTGCCATTAAAGATAGCAAAAAGTACAGCTAATCATTCACTGGGTGCAGTGCTTGTTGTCAAGTTAATGGAATATGTTGACCCTCCTATGGACTCTCTCCCACCAGTGTGTGGTGAGGCCATGTGGGTACAGATTTGATGAACACCTGAGGAACTTCAAGATGACTGGGGACCAAAGCCCCCTACTCAGTGCTTTGGGGCTTAAAAGAAGATCTGCACAGCTCCCCTTTGAGGCTAATGTGTCCCCCAGATTCTGGGCCTGGGAGTGGGATAGGAAGACCTACCAGGATAGGAAGCATCTATGGGTTGCAGCAACTTCAGGGTGCAAGGAATCCTGCACTCAAGAAAGATCCAGGAAGCCTGCCCAAGTGGCTATTAAGCTGAGTTGTTGGGGGCTAATGAATCAGCCCTAATTTCCACCATCCACTGGAGTTGCAGATCTCAGCTTTAAGCAAAGTTTTAAAGATGTGGGCTCTGCTGAAACAGACCTCAGTCTCTTGGCTCCAGTCTCTTACCTGGTGTGTTTAAGCAAATTCTGTTCCTAGACTATATAGCACTCTAAAGAAAATGACCACAGCTATTGATAGGACTTGTAAACCTTGGGGGGGGGGGCTTTGCTGGTGGAGGTCCCTGGGAGCTCTAGCAGGGATGGAAGATAATTTTGCCACAGTCTGTTTTTGCCAGGAATTTACTAATCTGGTCAAATGTCTTCTTCTCCAGGATAAAGCAAAACTGAAGTTTCAGATCTTAGCATTCGGAAGAAAACAAAATTGACAGATTGGCTCATCCCTTCATCTAGGATATAACAGAGACTAATCTGACTTCCATATTTTGGCCCGTGCCTTGTGAGTTCACAACAGATGCAGTACCAAATCAGATTGCATTATGCTAATCCACAGACAGGGGACCATTTTCTCCATGGGAGGGAACAGACCCTAAGCAGTTGCTTGGCTAGTTTCTCAAACAGGACTTCTTCCCAGCCTAAAGATTGCTACACAGCAAGGATATGAGAATAAAAGCCTGCCAGACTTACAAACAGGCAAATGGGCAGCGAGATAAAGCTGCCATAAATCTCCTATAGCCAGTGCATTTAGTACCTCTGATCAACTGTAAATAAACAAAATATTATGTTTTTTTTTTTTAATTTTTCTCTGCCCAAAGGAACGGCCACAGCCAAGCATTTCCTGGCACTTGGAGAGGGGGAATGGAAAACAGCATTGATTGCATTTAAAAGAAACCATATTTATTTCAGGAATCACATGATTGTGTGAGATGTCCAACATTTGTTGGAAAGGTTTGGATGTGGATGTAGGTGGGATTTCAGTACTCAAAGAACATATAATGATGCTCTGAACTATTTTTTGAAATTATTTCTCTTTGCCCTGAAGAAGGCTAAATCTTTTATTACATCACAAACTGTTTTCTCGCTTTGATTTTGGTGGTGGTGGTGGCAGCAGGAGATTAATCTGCAATGTTGTTGCTGCTGCTGCTGCTGTTTGTTTCCAGGGTTTTCCCTTATTCAGAGATGCACAAGGGTAGAGTAGGAAAACCCAACGTTTTAATCCATTCATTTGCAGGGAATCGGCTGGACCTGCCAGTCTTAGTCTCACAAAACAACTCTCCATTTTTCTTCACACATTTTCAATATGCGTATGTTGTGAAGTGATTGTGCTTTGCTTCTTCTTTGTTTGCACAACACATCTCAAGCTTTGAAAAGTATGGATAGCATTTCAGCTTTCGTTAGACTCTGGGTGGTACAAATTGGGGGGAAAAACTGAGCACATAATCTTACTCTTTATGCAAAGAAAAAGAATATTGGTCGAATTAGTCTGACAGACTTGCCAATTTACTGCCGTCAAAGGATATGCACTTGAACAGATAAAATCTTTTTGAATGACCCTGAAACTGGACAATGAGAAAAGCTGCAAGGAAGAAAATGGATGTGTTTCAAACATGCTGCTGGAGGAGGAGCTTTGCAAATATCCTGGATGGACAGAAAGACCCACAAGGGGGTCCTACCCAAGCCAGGTTGTTTCCTAGGAACTGGGATTGTCCTCCTTTGGCCACATCATGAGAAGTCAGGACTCACTTGGAGAAGACCATGGTGCTGGGAAAGTTGAAGGCAACAGAAAAATGGGAGAAGCCAGCAATAAGAGGGATCTGCTTCATAAAGAAAGCCACTTGCTAGGGTGTCCAGGAGCTGAGCAGGGCTGTCAAGGAAGGACATTCTGAAAGACACTTATTCACAGGGTCTCCATAAGTTTGTTTGTTTGCTTGTTTGTTTTTTTAGAACTTTTATATGCCGTCCCTTGTGCATGGCATCTTGAGATGGCTCACAATCAATAGATGGAGCTGGAGATGAGTTGATGGCTCTTGGCAACAAAAATAGATGAGGAACAACCATTTCAGGAAGGAAGGAAGGAAGGAAGGAAGGAAGGAAGGAAGGAAGGAAGGAAGGACCAACTGTCCATCAGACAGTATCAAGCTGCATCAGCTTCCAATCATATGCAATGACTTTTCAGAGGTTTCTGGAGGTATCTGTACCCTTGAATGCCTAACAATTCAAATTCTCAAGGATGGACCATACGCTGAGTGACTGTAAGAAGCTCTGCCATGGGAGGATGTTTTTCAAGTGTCTTCTCAGACTTGCACCTAAGTACATGCGAATGGGATTGCAGCTGCAACTAACCAACACTTGATTAAAATCAGTAGCTGGAAAGGACCCTGCTTTGCTCCACTGAAAGAGCTTCTGTCAAAGCTTATTCTCAGAGGTGGAAGGGACATGAACTGGAAAAAATGACCCCTGTGCTTGAGCATTCTAGAGGAAGTTTGAAAGGAAAACAAGAAGCTCAGCACTTCCCTGATGCATCGGTGTGATTCTGCAAACAAGGGCAACCCATTCCAAATCCTCAAACCCAGAGAAGGAGCATCTCATGGGCTTTTCTGGTGGGCACAGGAGCCTTGCTAGGCCAGAAAGAAAGCTTGCAACCCCAAGATTCAGTGCAGGATCTTTTATTTTCCTTTCAACATTTAGAGGACGGGAGATCTGCTTGAGACAAGGCTCTGCAGAACTGGCCCAGCACAGCAGAAACCAGAACAAAATGTGGGAAAGACATTTCTAAAGCCAACATCTTGCTTGAGCTGAGTCTGTTAGCTTCACCACCCAAGAAATAACATCTGTCTGTATCCATATTTATCACACTGCCCTCTAAAACCCTCTGCTAGTTACAAGCAAATCGTATTATGAAGTAGTGTTGAAACCTGATGCAGAAAGAAGAACAGATGATTAAAACGCTCCAGAAGCACTTGTTTAACAAGGCTTTAATTATTGCAAAAAGTGGCTTTAACAAGTCGTAAATGTATTTTCCTACCACCCTTGCTACTTCTAATCAATGCTGCCAATGAAAAGCAATCACAGTGCTGTGAATAATTTTTTTTCCCTGTTTAAGGGTGTGCTTCATTTTCCATTCTTCCAGAAGACTGAGCAAAATATACCTCATGATTGTTGGGCTGGTGGGTTTGAGAGGCGGACTGTCTGGGATACTAACACCAGGCAAAATTCTTGTGAGTACGATTTTCTCCTGGGTATACATGGCATGAGAAAGCAAAATATATGCATCTGAGAGTATACATAATTAGTACAGGTTTATTTCATTGTTTTCCAAATGTAACAACTTCTGCAGTTCGGAACAAAAAGCTGTAAAGGGCAGTGTTTATATTACTTTTCCCTGCAGACAGAGGAGATGAAGTCTCAGGTGCTTCATGTTTGTGTGTGTGCAGAGTGCAGTCGGGCACAGAATGATCAGTGCCTAGAGGCAGGATCTGTCCCTACTTTAAAGAAAAGTTTCGATTGGGTTGCAGGCTCTCCCATTGTGTATTATGAAGGGAAAAATGGATTTCAAAACTAGGAACGCAACAGAAGTTTTATGAGCTCTCTGCTGCCTATACCAGGCTGGCTGGCTGGCTGGCTGGCTGGCTGGCTGGCTGGCTTGCTTGCTTGCTTGCTTGCTTGCTTGCTTGCTTGCTTGTTGTCCAGAATTGCTGCCCATCCATGTGGTTGGCGCCATCTTGGCAGCTTACTGGCTGGCGAGATCCAAAGAACACAAGGAAATAGAACGAGGTCCACCTTGCCCAGCGTTCTGTCCATACAGTGGCCAAGCAGCTGCCCGCAGGATCCTACCAGTTGGGTATGAGTTCAACACCAGCTTCCCACCCATGTTCCCCAGCACCCAGTGAAAATGGGCACACTACCTCTGACACACAAGGTGCTATATAGCAACCCCTTGGAGATTTCTTCTCCAGGAATACGTCCAATCCCTTTTGAAAGCTGTCCAGATTGGTGGCCATCACCCCATCTCCTTGAAGTCCATCCTTTGTTCTGTCTGGAATATCCCACCAAACATCTTCAGGAGATGACCTCACTTCTAACGTCATGGGAGAGGGAGAAAAATGTCTCCACCTTCTCTCCACCTCTTTTGTTATGTGCCATCCAGTCATCTCAGGCTTATGGTGACCCTGTGGATGGAAGTCCTCCAGAAAGTCCCATCCTTGACAGTCTTGTAAGTTCAAGACTCCATACCTTGTGGTCTCCTGTACCCAAGTCTCATGGCCACCATGAAACATCTCCTCCCCTCTTCACTAGACCTGAGAAAAAGGGGGTTTTCAAGGGGGTTCCAGCCTTCCTCCCAAGCATGATTCCCACTGGAGGAAATGGACACAAATAGTATTTGTTCCTTGTGGGTCAGCTGTGACCTGGAGTTCTGGAGTGCTCCTCAAGGGGGAAGGAAAGTCTGTGACTGAGCATCACCTTCCCCTTTCTTGCCCTGGCATGCAGAACCAGCCTTCGTGGGGAGCCCGGGGGGAGACAGCGGCAGGCACTTGAGTTGCCGGCCAAGCAGGCCCCTCTCAACCCAGACCTGCTCCTGAGTAATCAAACATAAAAGCGACTACTCATGATGTCCCTTGAAATTGCTTTCAAAGTGCAGTAAAGCCATACTCCCTGTTCCTACGGAGCAGGTAACCCATTTGAATGCTAATGTGCTCATCATTCCTTTGCCAAGCTAACCGCTTAGATTTGTAGTCAAGTGGGGAAGCGAAAAGAGGGAACAAAATGACCTGCATTCCGATGGTCACATAATTTTACAGTTCAAAAGTTACTGGAACCTCTTCTGAGAGCTCTGTTCGTAATTTGCATGCCAAATACCCTCTTTGTATAGGGAGGCAGCACGAAGGGTTATGCGGTTCAGCTTTAATACCGGTGCCCTTTATCACAAATTAGCACTTCCCGTCAAGTCCCATTGCAATGATAACTTTGATGCCAAGCAAAATTATTCTCATGTTCCGCTGTGATCTTATACAGAATGAATCCTACTTCTATGGATACTGGTCAAGAAGAAGTCCCATTAAATTCTATTCTCAAAGCCAATCTTCGGCCTGCAGACACATGAATAGTGAAAGGCCTGGTGCATAATGCACAGAGAGAGAAAACAAAGACTAGGAAATGAAAAATTTGGAACCAGGAGGGGGAAAAATCAGAGAGGGATGGGAGCAGCCATGCAAAATAATAATTTTGGCCACAATATAGCACTGATTATAATTCTAGGCTTTGGAAAGGAATGTGCAAGGAGTGGATGAAGTTTTAGAATGTATCATTTGAAATTACTATTGGAAATTATTGCACAGTCACAATTCTACTTGTGAGAGAATCACCCACACTACAAACATTCATGTTTTCTTTTACTTAGAAAAAAGGCAAGGAAGGGGAGACTTGATACTATGCCTGATTTGAAGAAAATAAATAGGGGGACATTTTTCTCCCACTTCAAGGAAGCTCAATGGATTCAGAGCTGGTTAAGAAGTCATCTTTACAAAGTATGGGGCACCAGTTGAGATAGCTTGAAAGAAGGGCAGGCGAATTTATGGAGAAGGCCATCCGTGGCTTTATGGTGCCTCCAGTATCTGAAGAAGTCTGTTTATGTGCTCCAGCTTTGGGGAACATGGCTGGGAAGGTGCTGTTGCCCTCATATCCTGCTAGAGGGACCCTGTGGACAGCAGCTTGGCCAAAATTCGAATAGCATGTTGGACGAGATAGATCTTGTCTGATCCAGCCTGGTGGATCTTATATTCTCAAGGCAGATCTTAATTTTCATTTTAAGAGCTGAACTACCATTTCTCAGAAGACTTCTTTTTCTGAGAAACTACTGAGATATTTCTTTCTCTCACCCACCTACAAAAAGGCCACATTGCAGAACTGAATGAAAATATTTTCCAACTTGATGAGTCATTGTGTTTATTTATTGTTTATGGATTAAATTTATATAGAAGCAGCCCCATTAGCATTATGCTCTTTGGGTGGCCATTACAATAAAAATCAATAACAACATTCATAAAATGATACAGTTAAAATCACAATAAGATACAATATATACAAACAGCAAAATGTGAAATTGATAAAAGTTGATAAATAAAATTAAAATTAAAACCAGTGCTATTGATCAATAGTTTATATAGTGCTGCGGGTGCACTGGAAGTGAGAGGTTTTCATCAGGTGCCTAAAACTCAATAAAGCAGGTGCTTGACAAATCTCCAACGACAAGGAGTCCCACAACTGAGATGCCACCATGAAAAAGGCCATGATTACCCTCCACACCTCCTTGGAATGACCTTAAGGTCCAGGGCCCTGTGGGTGGCCAAGGTTCCAACACAATTGTTGGTGCTGTCACTTGTGGTAGCAGGAAGAAAAGTAATAACTGAAGAAGAAACTTGGGAGCAGGGAAGGAAAACTGGACAAGTGCTACTGATGACAGTCTCCTTTCCAAGAAACCATTGGAGAACTTCATATGAGGAGATACTGAGGGAACTGAATCTTTTCAGCCTGGAGAGGAGGAGACCTGATAGCAACATGCAGGTATGTGAGGGGGTGCCCCACAGGGGTGGGTCAGGACCTTTTTTCCCCTGCAGAGGAGTGCAGGACGCACTCCAAAGCTCAGGGAACCCAGGTTCAATTTGGATGCCAGGAAGTACTTCCTGACAGTTAGGACCTCTAGGGCATGGAATGGGCTTCCTCAGGAGGTGGCTGAAGCTCCATTGGTGAGGGTGTTCAAGCATAGGCTAGACATGCACATGGTAGGCATGTCATGAGCAGAGCTGGTTGGAGTCGGGGGTCAGACTAGATGGCCCAGGAAGCCCCTTCTGACCTGCTCTGTTTTTCTGTTCTATGTTTCTCCTCCCCCTGGAGAAATTTGATGAATAAGGGTGGGGAATTTTAAGTTGCTAATTTGTACACCAGTCTTCTCGTTTGCCCTTTGGGGATGCCTTAGGAATGATTACAAAATACTGGGAGTAACTGGAAAAGTTCTCAATTGCTCAGTCTCTTGATGGAGACTTTCAGACCCAAACCTGAGAGCAGTGGCTGAATCCAATCTCCAGCATGACCACGCAGTGCACAACCAGGCTCCAAACACTCCCGTTACCACTAATTCATTACAGTGTCTTAATTGCTAATACAGGTAATTGTCGGACACCCTGAATATGCCTTTAAAACAAAGAATAAGCACCATCTGGAACTGAAATGGGTGGCGGAGAGGCTGTTTCTGAGTAAATGAAGCTCGCCATGGTAAGGAGAGCCAGTCTGGTGTAGGGTAAGAACATGGGACTGGGACTTCAGTGACCAGGGTTTGAGTCCCTGCTCAGCCATGGGGGCCCCTGGGTGACTTTGGGCCAGTCACAAACTCTCAGCCCAGCCTACCTCACAGGGTTGTTGTTGGGAGGATAAGGCTCAGAGCAGGAAGAGGCGTACTTTTTAATGCGTAAATTAATTAATTTCTATACCACCTGTTAGTCAAGAGTCTTGACTCTTCTTCTGTAAGCTGCTTTAAGTTCTTTGTGGGATGTAAATTTAATAAATAAATAAAGGGGATTAACTGGGAGAAGAGCAGAAAGGAAATGCGGGGAGAACAGGGCAGGAGCGGAATGGAGCATCCCAGAATAGTTCATTGCGTGGCCCCAAATGCACTCTGTGTGGCTCTTTTGCAAGGGGAGCTCGTGTCTGCTCATGTCTGCCAACATTTCACAGAAGAAGAGCAGGGCCAGCTTTGTAAGGGCCCCTATTCCTAAGCCAGAGTTTAGTCCCTCTCCCCTACTGGATGCTTTGAAATGCAGCATTCAAACAGCTCTCTCCCTCCCTTTGTATCTGCATTTGCAGAACCAGAGTTTGTTCATACTGATCTCAAGACACTACAGGAATCTGAACCTGAGAAAGAGAAAGAGCAGTGCCACCTTCTCTTTCCACACATTTCGGAGTCAGAGACAGAAAGAAAACTAATTAAATCCCCCTCAGCCATAGACCAGCCAAAACACAAAGAGCACAAACACCCTGGTTTGGTACTTCATAAAACTGATTATTCATTAATCGCTCAGCCACAACATCTCGCAGTGTTCATTTGTATTAATTCATTTCTTTCCAAGACCACCAAGTAGCTGAAGTTCTTCAGGATATGTTTTCTCCAAAACCTGGAAAAAAGCATACAAATTAGAATGCCTTGCTTTATATCATGGGTTAAAAGGAGGGTTTTGGTTGCATCCAAAACCACATTTTTGCTGCTCTAATGGATTTCCTTTGTGTCTGAAGGAGGCGTAACTTTTAGCAGCTTACCATTCCAGAACAGCCCTAAAACATTCCCCATCCTTTTCTGGACAAAGGAAGTAGGAGGAATCATTTCACCACATTTCTCCCAGAGGGGAAGGGAATTTCTCCAGGGAAACCAACCGTTTCTCCTTTTTTGGGGGGGAGGGGCTTGTTTTGCTGGAGTTTTGCATACTCATCAACACAGTGGATCTATTAGCATAGCAAAACATTTGGGGGTACTGTGTGTTTGTGCACAGAGAGACAGAAATTGTAGAAAACTTTCAGGGAGGATTCCACAGATCCCCTTCCTCTAGAGGGAGGAAAAGCAAACTCACAGCAATTTTCAAAGTCTCTGGAAAGAAAAGTCCCTGGAGAAATTTCAGCTGAAAATTCGGAGACCACGGAAATCCAAAACTGCCTCTGAAGAAACACCTCCAATAAAAGTGTTGAGTTTCTTCTGAGCATTTTTGAAAGCTGCACCCCCATTCCACCCAATAGAAAGGTATTTATAAGAAGGTTTCTACAGAAAATTAGAACTTTGGGCAAGTTCAGTAGTGCCTACAGGACTTCAATTTCTCACCTCTGCTTTCTATCTCGGAAGAACCCAATCATGGGGGGACAAAGTGGGGACAATTGCATGCTTTTGCTAGCTTTTCTAAACGCCACCTGTGCTCTGTGGCTTGGCCTCAGCTGCTCGGCAAATATTTCCAACATGTGTGAGCATTAAAAGGAGAGAATGCAAGGAATTCAGACACCAAGCTTGTCTTTGAAAAAATCTCAGCCTGCCAATTGTGAGTTTGGGGAAGCAGAGAGGCTGTTTGAATGACAAAAGCATGAGTGAAATCCACTTGCTACTCAAGTCCTTTCAAACAGAATTACCCATTAGAAAGCATGTAATTTCCCACTCCTCGCCCATAAAACCGGGAGGCCGTCTTTTCCATCCATCCCGTCTCTGCTATTAGCATGCTGTTTTTTCACCACGCTGCTACATGCCAAATGACTTAGGCTCTGCCATTTGCTGCCTCGATTCTTTTTTCCCTCTTTAGCGCTGCACAATAATTGCAGGTCTGGAAATGAAAACATCGCACAACATGGTTTGATTGACACAACGTGATCAGTATTGCGGAGCTGGCACGTGACAGAGCGCTGTTCCCTCCAGGTTCTGGTTGGGGGTGCACAGAAAGGCACTGCAAATACCACATTCAGCCAGCAGCTGATGAAAGCCGCATGGGATGGGGGATACGTGGAAGAAGAAGTGGTGTTTGGGCTGCCCCAGGACCTCAGCCAGAGGCTCTGGACCATGGGAAGTCGTCTCCTCATCAGCTTAGCCTCGTGGTCCACCTAGACTTGTAGACCTTGTGGTAGAGGCTTGTAGTGTTCCCCAGACTTTCCCTGTCCCCTACTTCCTGGTTGTTTTGGTTTCCCTACCAAGACGAATCCAAAAGTCCACCCAATTCTGGAGCCAGCAATGAAAGCAGGGGTGGGAACCTCCAGTAGGTTCAGGGGCTGGACACTTCCCAAGCACTGGAGGGACCACACATGTCCATGCTGACACAGATGCAATGCCAGTTGCCAGCAATTCTGCTGGACTGGGATATGCCGCTTCCCAGCCAAATTTGGCACTCAAGCTTGCCAAGCGGCTCTCAGGAGGCCCAGCCTGGTGGGAAACAGTCATTGGGAAATCCCAGTAATTCTGTTAGCAAATACAACAGGTGAGGAGCACATGCCTTGTTTCCCAGCAGAATCACTGGGATTTAATGGGTCAGAATGTGACTCAAATTTCAGGATGGGAACAAATCCAAAGGCCAAACCTGGGTTTGGTAGTCCACTAGGAACCCTCATTTAGTTTAAGCGCAATTTAATCTGAATTAAAATATGCATTCTTGCAACACATCCTGTAGGCGTGTCATGAGCAGATCCAGCTGGAGTCGGGGGTCAGACTAGATGGCCCAAGAGAACCCTTCTGACTCACTCTGTTTCTCTGTTTCTAATTTCATGTTCAGAGGAAATGAGACAAAGGGAAAGGGAAAGCTTCCAAACCTCTACCAGAGGAGGAGAGAGGAGGAAATACATGTGTCCAAGGTTCAGTCTGGCTTGGACTTCCTCTGGAACCTGGTGGCCCCCATTTTTGCAAAGGTTTGCATCCTCCCTTAGATAATCTGTCAGGAGCTGCATGTCGATCTTGGTCAGGATGGAGGCCAGATGGGGCCACCTGTTTTCTGACTCTCTCTTCTTCTTCCCTCTAAGTGAGCTGCTAGGAAAGGGGTACAAAGGGGTCCCAAAGATCTGAGCTGGTCCCATACAGAACAAATTGAAACTTGGCTGAGGGCCATGTGGAAATAGTTTAAGGACTGCAGGCTGCCCAGTCCTGGGCTACAGGAACTGAAATCTGTGGCAGCGGAGATGCTGATATTTGAATGTTCCTAGTTAAGAGGATAATTTCATGGAAAACAAAGCTAATGCATAGAAATCCATGTAACAATAAAGGAATGACCCACCTGACCATCTGAAATTTATTAATATGCATGGACCAAATGCCAACACTTCTCTCCATTTTTCCAGATCATCAAGAAACCTATTGTCATGGAGAGCTCACTCCTGGTCATCAAGATTGGGGCATCTCCCACCTATTCTGCTGGCTCACTACTACCATTCTCTGAGTAGACCCTGGGAGAGTGTTATGGTCCACCTCCATTGTCACCAACATGTCTGATGTTTCTTAGGTAGTTGATAGCCTCTTCCTCCTTCCTTGACCAACCTTTCAGCAAAGAAGCAATGATGGAGCAGCTTCATAGGTGACTTCCTTGACCCTCCCACACCATACATGGTGGCAAGATCATGGGAAGCTCCTCTATTCTTCCAACGTAGCCTAGCTTCCAGTCTTGCGGGGCCGCTCCCCCTTTGCCCAGGAGACAGAGACATGGCCTGCTGCTTGGCTCATCGCTCATGGCTCAAGAGGACAACCTGCTAGGTAGTCCCTCCACTCTGCCTGCCAAGGTGGTCTTCTGGCACCTCCATGAACAGCATGCTCAGGGCCCCAAGAGCTGCTCTGGAACAGCCTGAAGACAGAATGCCCTGAAATCACCTCCAGAATTAAAAAGCAATACATCTACGTTTTGCAACTGCAGAATTCAGTCCAGCTGCAAGATGCCGCTTTTGCTTCCTTGAATGATGCGTCTCAGCTCGCGCACTGCCCACAGACAGGCATAGTGCTGATGAAATCTTACCTTTCCAAATCTATCTGGCATCACACACATACCAGAAAGTGGTGGAAACTCGCACTTTATTAATGATATAAATCAAATCCTAATCTTTCTTGCCCTGCAGCCTGTGGGGTATACTTGCTTTTAATGCTCTCGTGACCACCCTCGGCACTCTCTAACCTCATAACCAAATAGGATTTCAGGGGGAAGGGATGTCATCACTCATTACAATCAAATTACAGAGACGTCTTCCCTTGCTACAAAACCTGGAGATAAAGAGCAAGGCCTGGGAGAGCCGTGGGCACCGTTGTCTGGCCTTATCTACTTTCAACCAGGGAAACCAGTGCTGTTTCTTGCTAGTAGCTACTGTGGACCATATTCTAATCATCCCGCTTCTCTCCCTTTATCTCTATGGGAGCATTACCTGCCATGACCAATGCTGGGAGATGATGGAAATTGTAGTCCATCAGCCTCTAGCGGACAAGGGGATTCGAGATTCATGCTGGAAGAATCACGCATTCATTTATTAGCTTCTATACAGCCCCAGAGTCAAAGCTCTCTGGATGGTTTACAACAGTCCATTAAAATAAAATCTAAAAGATGCAATGTTTTTAAAGCATTAGGTTAAAAAAGAAAAAGTTGCCATACGAAAATTTAAAACCACATTTAAAATGCTCATAATATTCTAATAGTTTAAATGAGACAAAACCTGCAATAGAAGATAGTCTTTACCTGGATCCAAAAAGATAGTAAAGTTGGCTTCAGGGGGGCTTCAGAGGGGAGCTCATTCCAGATCTGGGGGGCAGGCAGGGACACCACTGAGAAGGCCCTTCTCCTTGTGGCCAGCAAATGAGCTTCCCTTGCACATGGTAGTCAGGCCCAGATTGCAGTGTCTGGGTAGACGGAGGTTTAGAGAACCATCCCGTTAGGTGTCATGGTCTCAAGCCATGTGGGGCTTCCCAGGTTGAACCAGCACCTTCAACTGGGTTCGGAAGCACATAGGCAGCCAGTGGATTGTGGGCCAGAACTGGGGTTATACGCTCAGGCCATTTGGTCCCTGTTATGAGTCTGGTTGTCACATTTTGCACAAGCTAGAACTTCTGAACAGGCTTCAAGGCAACCACACATGAGGTCCATGAGGATCTCCAGCTCTGAGCTGGCATGGTTCTGTTCAGAGCTCAAGAGCTTAGGGCCAGGATACCTGACGGAACACCTCTCCCAACATTTGCCTGCCCAGGTGCCACGATCAGGTTCTGGGGCCTTTCTCTGATGCTCCCTCCAACAGAGGCTTGGCTGGTGGCAACAAGGAGAGCCTGTTCGGTGGAGACCCCCACTTATGAAATGAGTGCCCCACTGAAACCCACCTGGCATCAACTTTACTATCTTTTCAGAGCCAGGTAAAGACCATTCTCCGCTGCAGGACATTTAGTTAGTTACTGGGGTCTACTGGTGTCAGACAGGGTCTAACTGGGTCTTTTTAACTTTTGTTTGCTTCCTTGGGTTTTATTTGGTTTTAATTTTTGCATAGCCAACGTTTTTGATGTCTTAATATGTTTTGATGGTATATTTTATAGATAGATAGATAAAATAAGTTGTTGTGAAATAAACTTAGCAGATGGGGAACAGATGGAATAAAGGATGCATTTCTCTCTCTCTCTCTCTCAGTTTGATCAGAGTTTCTAATTTACTGATTTCCTCTTGGAGACTTCTACCCAGCCATGCATGAAGAGCAGTTGGGACAAGGCAGTGGAAACATGACAATGAGGGTCTTTCTACCCCCCTCTCCCCACTCCCTAGATCAATATTAAGCATTCATTCGGGCTCACAAGAAAGAAGACAAGGAGGGAGGAGGTGAAATTACAGATTTCTTAAAAGTGCCAGTTGGGACAGATGCTGTTCAGGGTGTGAGGAACAGTAATGAGGTGGCCTGTAAGCAGAAACAAAGACTTCCTATTCTCCCTTTTTAACCATTGCAAAAAGTATTGAGATGTATTTCCTATTAGTGGCGAATGGCGTATGTTTTGTAAAGCACAAGCAGATTTCATTCCGCGTTCCGTACTTTCTTAATCTCTTAAATACAATTACACACTATTATATTAACTCCAAGTGTTGCTCTAGAACCATAGTTTAGCTAACTAATTAGTTATCAGATATCCTGAAGGCCAGTATATGGATCCATTGAAAAGAATGGGGGGATTAACTTAAAATTTAATTCATTTAGATGGATTTAGACAAACCACTGAGAGAGAGATGGATGGTGATGAATTCACATTGGAAGGATGGAGTTGTGCTAATGCACACTTCCAAAGTTGGCCACATCTCCCTCAACTGGGGGAAATCACTTTTACAAAGGGAGATTTTTCCCAATAGGAATATGTGCATTTTTGCTAATTGAAAGAGAGAGAGAGATTCAGGAATACAAAGAAGGTAAGATGAGCTTCAACCAAGAATGTGGAGAACCTCAATTGGCTGAAGCATCACATGTCCATCCAGTTCAAGGCAAGGAGTTACAAACAATAGCCGGGGAGGTTTTTCTGCCACTCCTGGTTTATGGGAAGTCCCTGAAGAAGACACCTTCTCCAGACTTCATCCCTCAGTGTGTGGACCTTCTCAGTGCCATCGACACCAGCATATCTGGCTTCTCTTCCTCCTCTTTCATTGCTTTGCTACCACTTTCTGTTGGACAGGGGAAGACCAAGTTTATCCCGGTCTCGCCTGCTCCTCCTTTCGCCATCCCTCTTGTCTGGGCCAGAGTGGGAGCCAATGGAATGAAGAGCTGCACAGGAAAGGAGGAGCAGTGAGTTCCAGAATCCCCTGGGAGTGGTGGTCCTTGGCCAGTGTCCAGTCATGCCCACTGTTGGCCTCAGCACCAGTCTGGAGAGGTATGAAGTCAAAACCTGATTGGATATGTGCATATCTGGAGTCTTAGGAAGAGATTCTGCAGCCATCACAAATGAGATCTCTGGTGATGATGTCAGGTTTCCCCCCTTCCCTGCCTCCACAACCTTCGTGAGCAAGAGGGCAGCAAACCATCTTGGATCCTCCATTGTTGGAAACACAAAATCCAGCCGTTCATGCAGGATTCTCTCCAAGTTGGGCAACCGGGGAATGTTTACAGCCAACCCAGTTTGCTTTGGCTTCTTCTTGGAATTTAGTCATTCAGTAGCAGGGCCCTGCACTAGTGGGAAAGGGTTTTATTCCACCGGATTCTGTGTAGTCCGTGAGATAATACTTCTGTGTAGTCCGTGATGATAATACTTCAAATCCACTTAGTTTACTTAAACAGGGACGAATGGGCATGCACAAACTCTCGTGGGGAGGACATTTAATGCTATTGTGTCTTTCCTTGGTTCTTGGACACGAAGGACCGAGGTCGAGGTTCCTGGCCAGGGTCATGTGTCCGGAAAGAACAGTGGCCCACACTGCTTCTTATTAACCACTGGAGTAGGGCAATAAGCACAGAACTGTAAGGTCAGCCATCTAAGGTCAACGCTGCACAAGGAGGAAATCAGAAGAAAATGAACTTCCTATTAAATTTGACAGTTTAACTGAGCAGTAAGGAAAAATAATTGGCTTTAATTGATGCAGCGATCTTGCATTGGCTCCTCATTACTTGAGCTTTAATTCCTGAATGAAGAAAACTCTTTATTTAATAGTTTCTCACAATGACTAATTGCTACCTTCTGTCAGTCCCATAAGGTGCCCAATAGCCAAATTATCACTTCTTTATATTTCAGTAATAGCTGAGATCTTTTATGAAAGACCTCTGATCACACAGGAAGCTCATGAAGGAGTTTAACGAGACATTAAACGGAGCTGCACAACACAAGACATTTGCATGGATTTACATTTTACATTCATATTAATGTCAGGCGAGTTCATCATGATTCATGTAAGAATAATGCACGCTTGAGGAATAAGTAATAGCCATTTAGTTCCTGCTGGATCTTCCAGCTCCACTGTTGCTTGTAGGTTCCTTTTCTCTCTGTAGCATTGAAAATCTCAGGTGCTCTTGGCTGAATACTTTCTTGAGGTCCGCAGGAATATTTTCACACAATAAATTATGATTTTTGTAAATAGTTTGTTGTTAAAAAGAAGACTGCTTGAGGATTTCAAGCAAAGAACATTTGGAAATGCTTTCATCTTTAATAGGAAGTGTAAATTTGACGATTCTGGAGTTTAAGAACTTCTGCTTACCTTTCTAACTGCAATTACTCCTCCATCTACACACAGAGAATGAAAATATTAACTGAAATTTCTGTGAAAGCAACCCCCCCTTCCTTTCCCTCTTTCTCACTGTGTCTGTGTGTGCAAGGACAGAAAAATATTATTGTATAGGCAAACAAACAGGAAGCCAATATTTTTGCTTACAGCTGCATCCATATGACAATCCAAGGCATTCAGCACGGTTTACTCCCAAGGACCAGTGTAGCAAGTGATTAAAGTGTTGGACCAGGACTAGGGAGACCCATGTTTTAGTCCCCGCTCAGCCATGAAGCTCAATGGCTACCTTTGGCCCAGCCACTGATCCTCAGCCCAACCTTCCTCACAGACTTAGTCATACGAGTTTTTCATAACATGCATGAACAGATGCATTTTTAGGTGTCCATTTTTACAGTATGCCTACTGAGAGGCTGGAAACCATTGCCCATTCAGCAAATTTTGGAAATGCCGGCATTTTTGTCGCAGCTTAGTTTTGTGGCATGCGTTACAAATGGAGAAATGCATGGATTTGTGACTGCAAATTGTGCTGAGATCTGCATTTGGGTCTGAGAGGTGTAAATCATGTAAATCCATTAGAAAGAAAATGATGGAGTGAATTTTTCACCCATCCCTGGATGAGGCCAACCATGTTCCTATGGAGAGAGTCAAATACAAAAGTGATTCTTCCTGATTTTCCTCACCAAGACAGATGAGTGTCTTATGGCTCTCACATCCTGAGAAGTTTCCAGGGAGCAGATCTGGTCTTTAATAATATGCCGTGTTATTCACTTTGTTTTCCTAATGCAATTTCTACACATTTGCCTTGGTGTGAGCTTGGGATGCATTTTGGAATTGCAGCTTATTTTGCTCTCCGCCGTTTCTCCTGCCTAACTCACGGATGAACAGATTCACAAGTCTGACAGCGCCCAGAGATTCCACCAAGCTGAGCAGGCTGATGTGTCACACGGCTGGTAGAAGCGGGGAGAAATCAAAAGCTTCTTCCAACATCCCCTGGGATGGCAGCCAAGGGGGGCTGTCAATACACGTTTCTTCTCAGCTGCATTTTTAAAAGTTCGCCAGTGTTAACCCTTTCTTAAATAGGCCACAGCAAAGAGGGCTCAGAAAGATGGAAAACAGAGCCACGGAGCTTCCGAAATTTTAGTTCCCCCGTCTCCCTTTTGAATCAACAGACCATTCCTTGGCACTTTGTACACCCGGCAAGGTCATCGAGTCCAACCCCTTGCTGTTGCAGGACACCACGTTACACCATCCCACTCAGAGGGCTGCCCAGTTTTTTTTTAACGTCTCTAGTGTGGGAGCGCCCCCCACCTCTCCAGGCAGCTGGTTCCACTGTCCTATTGCTCTGACAGTGAGGAAGCTTTTCCTGATGTCCAGCCTGAATCTGGGTTGTCAGAATTCACGTAGATTTTTCCATGTCCTGCACTCTGGCATCAGCAAGAAGAGATCTTGACCTTCCTCTTTGTGACAGCCTTGGAGGTATTTATAGAGGGATCTCATGTCCCCCCTCAGTCTTCTCTTCTCAAGGCTGAACATGCCCAGTTCTCTCAGTGTCTCCTCACAGGGCAGTGTTTCCAAACCCTGGATCATTTTTGTTGCCCTCCTCTGAACCCTTTCTAATTTTTCTGCATCTTTCTTAAATCTTGGTGCCCAGAACTGGTCACAGTATTCCAGGTAAGGTCTTACTAGCAAGGAGTATAGAGGAACTGCTACTTCTCATGATTTGGAAGTCATGCTTCTGTTAATGCACACCAAAATAGCATTTGTCCTTTTATGGGTGACTCTTATAGTGACTTGGTCCTGAGCCACTCAGGGCTTGAAATAATTGGGGCCACACAAGCATGGAGCTCAGAAGCAACCAGGCAGCCAGTGTTATGAGCACAGAGGGGGTACAACAAGATCCAAATGCTCCGGCCCCAGTAAAAGGCCAGTGTCTCAAATTGCCCTGGGTACCCCATTGCTACACATGCAAAGGCATCCCTGTTGCAGGTGTTTGCACCACACATACGGACACCTGGGGGCAAGGCTGTGTTGCAGTGTGACATCCGGAGGCAGGGACTTCTTGGTGCAGCCCCATGTTAGATCTCTGGGGAGTTTAGCCAGTCCCGACATTGCTGAGATGGGGTAAGCACAGCCTCATGGTCTTTTCAGTTGTGGCACCCAGCCCCAAGAAGGGTGTTCTCCCTGAGGAACAAGAGGCAGAGAGTTTGGCGAATGTTAAATACCTTATAGAAAGCAACTTCATTATGCCAATTTTTCCTGGCTTATCATTGATAATAACAGTGTTCTGCTTTAATCTTCGGTTTGGTTTTTCTCTTCTTTCCTTTTTTCAACGTCCTGTTTTTTGTAAACTGGGATTGCTTGTGTATTTGAACCTTGTGTTTAGCATTTTTATTTAAACCTCTTAGAGATGTTCTTCTGTTAAGCAGTTCATCAATATGATTAATAAGCAAACCATTCACGAAGAGGAACCCCCATTATTTGTGATGTCAGCTGCAATCCTAGACCCAATACCTGGGAGTAACTCCCATGGAAAACTCTGGGGCTCAGTGAAGAGACATGCACAGGACTGCAATGTTAATGAGCAGCCGTAATTATAAACATCTGCTGCTTTAATTACCAAAGGAATTATTTTCAGACACCCCACAGAATCCCGCCGCTAAACTAGAGGCTCGGAAAATATTTGACAGTGGCGGAACATGCCAGTCCCTCAGCATGCCACGAGCTTCCGTGGCATGCTGGCTGCCATTTGGAATAGTCAATCTTCCTTTTAATTAGTCTGTAGGGGAGAAGAAAGCAACACGAGTGAAGCAAAGCTGTAATAATTATATTGTTCATACAAGAGAACTCATCATTTCAGTCTGAGAAGCAGTTGGTAGGAGCATTAGAGGCTGCATTTGCTGGGGAATGTCTGAGACTTTAATAGAGAAATGCCACTTCAGTGGCTCTTCCTCTACCCAATGTTTCACTCTAGAGGGCACTCAGCAAGGCAAGACACCAAAGCACAGGGGGAGCCAAAATCGTTGCGGTCTGCCCCGACGCTTGGTCATGGCCACGGGACCTGAGCAGTGACAATCCCCACCTGCACGACGTTGGTACTTGCCACCAAGCCATCTCCAGCTTAAGACCACCCTGAGAATGAGCACCCGCCGAGACGTCCAGTCCTTGGTGGCCCCGCTCAGCTCTTGCGAATTCAGGGCTGTGGCTTCCTTGATGGAATCGATCCATCTCCTGGTCAGTCTCCCTCTGTTGCCTTCGACTTTCCCTCGCAACCTGAAAGATGGGTATAATAAATATTTGATCTGTCATCATATGTACTAAGAGTGATCACGGTATTTTAAGTGCCAGTCCTTACACAGGCAATCAGTACATGGACAAGAGGAAGTATACATTTGGGAGCAGAACATGCCCAGGATTTGAAAAGGAAGAAATTCATACAGAAAGATTTGATTCTAGGGTTGTTTTTTTATCGGGGTGCTACTGTTCTAATCTCCCTCTCTCTCTCCCCTTCACACACACACAAACACACATCAATTAATAGAAACTGTTAAAGGAGATTCTTGTAAGTACACTTTGATGTTTACTCGAACTTGTTATAAACTGCATATGGGTACATAATGAATTTTTTAAACCATTAGATACTGACCTGTCTATTTATCATGCTAAGACAGTGAACAAGTTTCCTCTCTCAGTTTGGATCCTTCCTATTGATACGTTAATTAATGTATATTTGTTTTATTTAACATTTAAATATTAAGATAGATGTAACTACAAAATTAGGTAATTTGACTATGTAAATATTGACTTTTAACTAAAACAGTTCTACATTTCTGATCATAACTTATATTTACTAGTATGCCAGTGATTCTGTATGAACCTTATACACATCTCAAAATCCAACTGAAAAATGTTAATCAAAATTAAATATTCCTAAGCCTAAAATAAATTAGTAGGAAATCTTAGGTCTATTTATAGCAGTAATAACACTTATCAAAAATCTGGAAAAAAAATAAATCTCTTTTATACATGAGCTCTCAATTCCTTTTCTACAAAATATTAATGAACCAGTGCAAAGCTAAATAATTTTCAAGGTCAAAATCATGGTAATCTCCAAATCTAGAAAGATAAAACTCATCCACTTTCTTAAATAACAATCCGATTATTAAATCATGAATGGTAAAGATGAACATCAAAAATTGATTACTATTTAAATAATCTCATTCAGCTGCATTTACAAGATCAAACTGGATTTATAATATGTAGAAGATGTCTTCAAATGTTGAGAGATTCACTTCAACAATTAATTGATTATCAATTAATTTTAGGTGAGCTGTTCGATGCAGTGTTGTATAACTTTGAGCTCTGCCAGTGTGGCTTCAGGTGGAAAGTAGTGGGCATTATGGATGCACACTGGGTTCAACATTTGAAACTCAAGAAGAATTGGAACATTTTGGTCCAGGTTGTTGATTCCCCAGGTGAAGCAAACTTCACTCAGAAGCCAGCAGAATCAACGTCTCTCTAGAATGGGACAGAGTGAGTGACAGTGTGAGTGATTGATTTCATTTCTGTCCTGCACTTTCTACCAATACTGTCACTCAAGGCATCTTACAGAAGTAATTCAAATTGATTGATAAAACAATAAAATACATGGTGGATGTCAGAAAATACTTCCTGATGGTGGGGACCCCCAGGGTATGGAATGGGCTTCCACGGGAGGTGGTTGAGGCCCACTCAGTGAGGGTGTTTAAGGATAGGCTGGAGATGCACATAGCAGGCATGTCATGAGTGGACCTGGGGGTCAGACTAGATGGCCCAGGAGACCCCTTCTGACTCACACTATTTCTATACAATAAAAATGTAACAGTTACAGAATCAAAAAAGCAATTAACGTAATGGACCTATAAATAAAGCCAATAATCAGCAGTGGGAGAAAACCTAACCTCCCTTGATAGGGAAACTCACAACTTTGGGGTAGCCACTAAAACAATATTTGCTTATTTATCTGGCCAGGGCAACTTCTTTTATATTTTATACTTTTATTTATTTTATATTGTTAATTTTAATTTTATGTTGTTATTTTTGTATTTTATTGTGTTTGTAAGCCGCCCCAAGGCTCCGGCAAGGGGCGGCATAGAAATGTTCTAATAATAATAATAATAATAATAATAATAATAATAATAATAATAATAATAGGTCCAGCTTTGGGCCACTGCTAAACTTGCTTCTCTAGGCAGCACTTTTGGAAGAGGGTTTTCCTCCTGTGGGGGAAGGTGATCTTTCAGGCAGATTTGGTCCCAAATCTCACAGGGGTTAATAGATAATAAGGATTTTGAATTCTCCCTGGAAACAACCCATTTTTCTTTCTCTCTCTACACACACACACATTCCTTGGGTTCAAAATAACATATGTTAATCTTTTATTGGAGTGTGAGTTTCATACCTTATTTCTCTCTCGCACCCACCAAAAAAAGACATTTTGAGATTATGCTTTAAATTTCTCAGGTGCTGATGAACAGCAGGCAGGGAATAAAGATTTTTAACTAGGTCTCCTTCTCACCCTTTAGCTCAAGATGACCCAAATCTAGTGCTTGAGCCTCTTAGCTACAGAAGCAATTTCTTAAGAATTAATTGAAATGCTGCTTGTGGGTAAGGGGATCATGAATGGTTAAGCCCATCAGTCATTCTGTGTTTTCTGTGCCTTACCCTTCAAGGTTGTCTTCACGTGTTAAAAGAGTCGCTGTGCTTCTTGCCAAAGGTGGCCAATTTTCAACTGTGAGTATTGTTTTGTGCAACTGGGCAGAACTGTATGGAAGTATTTGACTTCTGTCCTTCACTCAGTCTGCACACAATCTGGACTTGCATCAATTGTTTTTCTGGACTGCAGTAACCACACTTGACAACTTTGCAAACATTTTCCCCTATCCTGCCAAAGCATGCAGTTCCTTAGAACGCCAGAGGAATTGCATGCTCTTAATGAGTCTTCAGGCTGGCTGCACCATCCTCAAGTCTAATTCATGCCCTAGGAGGAGAGTTTGGAAGAACTGAGCATGTTTAGCCTTGAGAAGAGAAGACTGAGGGGAGATAGGATGCCACTCTTCAAGGAATTAAAAAGCTGTCAAAGAGGAAGGAGAGGATCTCTTCTCCATCATCCCAGAGTGCAGGACTTGGGATAATGAGCTCAAGTTCCAGGAAGCCAGGCTCTGGCTGAACATCAGGAAGAACTTCCGACTAGTAGAGCAGTATGACAATGATCCAGGGAGGTGGTGAGCTATCCCATGTTGGTGGCCCTCCAGATGAAGCTGAGTGGCCACCCTCTGGTTTGCTTCAACTTGGGCAGAGGGTTGGACCTTTCCAATTCTAGTATTCTATGATTCAATGGCAGCACACTGGTCCTCATGAAATTCTCCCTCCCAGTTGCTGGATCTAAGGTGAGAGCAAAGTGAGCTCTTGCTGTCAGTCTTGCTCAGGTGATCAGGAGCTGAGACCAGTACAGCAATGGAACCAATGGCCCAGGGAGGTTGTGGGGTCTCCCACTCTGGAGGAGTTCAAGATGCACTTGGAAAACCATTGGTTAGAGATGCTTGCACCTGGAGTCCTGCATGAGCAGACAGGTGAACCAGATGGCATCAATTTAAAAGAGGTGTCATGGTAATTAGAGATGGAAGAACTGCTTCCAGCCTGATGACTTAGACCAGTGGTGGCAAACCTATGGCACGTATGCCACAGCATCGGATAACAGTGCACATAGGGGCCATGCGCATGCTCAGAAACTAGTAGAAGCACTAGGCAATGATGTCAGAAGCCACGACTCATTAGCCGTGACTCATCTGAGTTTTCACATGGCTGGTCAGTGCACTGCCAAGGAGAGAGAGAGAGAGAGAGAGTTTTGTTTGGACTGGCTGTGAGTTGTTTTTTCTAAACTAAACCCTCAGTTTTCAGGTTTTAGTGTAGCGTTGGCACTCTGCGATAAATAAATGGGTTTTGGGTTGCCGTTTGGGCACTCAGTCTCTGAAGGTTCACCATCACTGACTTATACCATCCCATGATCCATATTTATAAAAATGTATTACCAGAGAATAAATAGGATATTTGGGGTTTTAGGCAGCAATGTATTTGGGAACTAGACTGTTCCATTTTGGCCACTCAATGGATTGCCAGTTTAGCATCTGTAACTGGAGTAACTACAGAGCTCTGCGTACATTTTATTCAGCCAAAATGCTTGTTTTGTGTCTATTAGATGCCACAGGATCTTTTTAATAAGGGTCTATGTTAGCAAACTATCAGAAGCATAAAGCAACGAAGGCTTCTATTAATCAGATGCACTGGTACCATTTTCCTTCTCCCCACCCACAGGATGCAGGGCACAGGATAAGTCCAGTGTGTTACGGGAAAAAAGAAAGCAGGCTATATCTGCATTCCGAACCATCTCAAAACCTTTGTTTGCATATTGACTCCATTACAAGATTTATTCAACCCCAGCACACAGGCTGCACAATGTCAATAAACACCCCCAACTAAGCAACTCACTCAATGGTAAACAGAGAATTCCAGCAGACAATGCAATTATGGTATTAATTACGAAACAGCTTCTATACAAGTGCTAAGACATTCTGGAGGGATCCACGAAGCAAGGTGGAACTTTCTGGAAGCCCAACAGTTGGGTTCTAACGGGGTTTCTCGAAATATTGCATGGAAAAAGACTCACGCTGGCTTTGAAAGCCTCCAAACCAAAGTGCTGAGGAAGCCACTCAGGTGTACAACACAACCAACATGGCCATAACTCCTGAGTGGGATTGGGGCCACTTCTCTACACCTTGCCCCACAAAGGAAAAGAGCTTAGGCAGTTGTGCAAACACAACTCTGGAAAAGAGACTAAAATATGCAGACGATTGCATTGATGGGGATCTTCCAAATTGATTTTTTTGAATTTGCTCACTTTTCAGGAATGCACATCTCACTGGGAGATGTTCTTGATCTAAGGAACCAAATTTTAAGTCCTTAAGGGCACAATCCTACGCACGTTCAGCACACAGGAAGTCCTACTTGCCCAAGTCATTTTCTGGAAGCCTGGATTGGAAAAAAAAATCTGTAATAAATTATAGACTGGATTTCTCACAGATGCCTACTCAAGAAGTTTGAAGAAATACCAGCTGATGCAAGATGTGTTCTACTAAGATTATTTATGTATTTATTTATAGCTTTTGTATGTCATCCTATTATATAAAAATCTCAGGACAGCTTACAATATTTAAAAGAACAATTAAAACAACAACAGTTTCTAATAAATAAATTGAAACAGAATAATATATAAAACAAAACAGTAAATCACAAAACAAACAAGAACGACTGGATGTTAAAAGTTATTGATTTTAAAATACCATTTAATTAAAAAGGTTTTTACTTGGTGTTGGCCAAAGAGAGATGCTAATTGCTGTAGATGTGAATGGCGTGATTCAGAAACAGTTCGGGAATTCTTTTTTAAAAAGAAACCAAAGTGACATGACACAGCCCAAGATTTCCAACCGTACTGCAAGGTGAGAACTTGCACTGAATACAACGATATTTTTGGTCTTTTTTAAAACAAAAAGAGTATTCCTCCCACACCCTGATCCATCATTCCACTTGGCTCTTCTCAGTAGATTTCTGTTAGCAAGCAACTTGGAGTTCTGAAATGTCACTTGAGCAGACCAGTCAAGGATTAACTCAGATAAAAGGCTCGGTAATATACGTAACAAGTATCTGCAATTATGTTTGCTACACAGCATCGAAACATTATAGAATAAAATGATTTTGAGCAGCAGTGTGCATGAAAGACAGAATTGTGCCCATTATTTTCCCTGTAAATGGTTAGGTCTCAGAAAACCTTTTGCCATAATTTGCTCACTGAAATATTGAAAAGGTCACTGTGAGCATAAACACTCTCTTGACTCTGGGGACTGCCAGCCTGAGCAACGCTGACAAATAAATAAATAATTTTCTCTTCAGGGTGATGTTTGAAAGGCAAGGTGGAGGAAGAAATGTGAACACAAAAACACAAGAGAAGCCTCGATGGACAAACCAAATGTTCTTCTCGGTCAGCATCGTATTCCCCGGAGTGGCCTTGCAGGTGCTGCCAGGAAGTCTGCATGTAACACACAAAGGAAAATCAACCTTTATCATGGTATGTTCATCCAAGTAACAGGCATTCAGAGGTAGGCTGCTTCTGAGAAATCTTCCTCTATTGGCATGGACAGACCGATCCTGTTTTTCTGTAACCCCCCCCCCCCGTTTTTATTTGTTTGTTTGTTTAGATGCAAAGTCATGCCTGACCCATCGTGACCCCATGGACAACATTCCTCCAGGCCTTCCTGTCCTCCACCATCACCCAGAGTCCACTCAAGCTCACATCAACTGCTTCAGTGGCTCCATCCAGCCACCTCATCCTCTGCCATCCCGTTCTTCTTTTGCCATCCAAGTTCCCAGCATTAGGCTCTTCTCCAGTGAGTCCCTCCTTCTCATTAGGTGGCCAAAGTATTTGAGTTTCATCTTCACTATCTGGCCTTCCAAAGAGCAGTCAGGGTTCTTCTCTTCTAGGACTGACTGGTTTGATCACTTTGCAGTCCAAGGGACTTGCAGGAGTCTTCTGCATCAAGCATTGGAGTAACCCACTTTAAAATCCCCCTTTTCAGTGGCTACCAACAACATTGATACCTTTGTGGACATACAGACCCACCACCTCCATTCTGCAGCCTCCCACTGTTGGGTGGGAAGTTCCCATCATGAGAGAGAAAGCTCCCTGGAATGAGGAGTTCTGGAAGGAGAGAGGGAAGGGCAGGGCAGAGGTGGCTGGGTAGACTGCAGAAGTTCAGGGGTTTCCCAGGAAGATGGAGGGAGGGAGGCAAGGAGAGTCATCAGCCGTTTCCTGACTTCCCTCTGAGCCTTGCCGGACTTCCACTCCTGCTCCTGCCCTTGTTCTGCATGTCAGCACACGCAACAGCATCAGCTTCTCTCTGGTTTGGTCCCCTTTGGGTTTGTACATCTGCAAACCTCAGAATTCCCTTGAATTAGTCTCTTGTATGAGGGAAGTGCTCCTTTGCCTCCAGAGAGCATTTTGCTCAGAAATTACATGTTGTTGAACACCTGCTGCTGGAGCAAGAGGAGGGATGAATGGATGGTCTGATGGGTTTGTTGGGGGGCCCTGGTTGACCAGGAAGGGCAAGAGACATCAAGGCCAATTGGGCAGAAGCAGACTTACTGTAGCAGAGCAAAGACTGAAGCCACCGGCTTGGAAGCTAATTCTGAGCACTGGAACGGTGTGTGCCTGTTGGGGAAGTGCAGTAATCCAGAAAGTTTTTGTTGTTGGGATCCAGTTTAAAGCAGAGATGTTGAAAGCTGGTTTTTCGCACTGAGCAGTGGGTTGAACTCAGGGGCCTAATGGGCCCTTCCTGATTCTCTGACAATGCACTGACACCATTACCTTCATCTCTGGTCTCCAGAAGAAAAGTGCTACATAGTTCTATTCCATGCAGAGACATTCTAGCATAACTTGGGGATAAGTCTTATTCTTCTAGTTTTGTCATCTCAAAACTCCTTCTAACCTGCAGCTTCTACAATGGGTTGCTTGACACCCAGAGGAAGGGGAGAGATTTCTTTTGCCCTCAAAAGCACCACACATGACTCGTTTGACATCCAACTAGTTTGCCAGAGTTCTAGTTTCTTAAGTGGACCCACAAATCACACCCAGGCACAAATTGATTTTTCAACAGCCACCGTTCTGAAGTTGCCAGTTCTGTGGCTGTCTGGTTGATCTGAGGAGGACAGCTGTAGATTCAGTGGGACTCAAACTGTTTCTGCCCCACCAACAACAGAGGGAGCAAACTTCCACTCCTGAACAGTTGAATGCCCACTGGCCTTTCCACCTTTGTAGTATGTGCTTCCCCAGCAGGGTAATGGGGAATTTTGGCCTTAAAGCTGTCTTTCCACAATGTCTGGTCCTGGTTTATTATCCAACTCCCTGCAGAGGAGTGTCATCTGCATCTCGGAAGATGAACAAGAAACGCTCATCTGATTCATGGTGTCAACACCTCGGGATTTAATCTGAAATTCAATACCAAGAAAATTGGATTAAAAAGGAGTGTGGGAAATATTTTTCACTTTGACAGTCACTACGTTGTTACATGAAGATTTAACAAAAGAGAGGGGAAATCCTACCTAGAATATTAATGTGTTCATTAGTGTCTAATTGCTATTTTGTGCTAATGTGATTTCAGTCAAAGCTCAGAATTTCGCTTAAATGGAACGTGCATCTCTCCCTACCCTCCCCAGTCAGCAAAAGGTGCTTGGTTCAAAATCCAGGATCAACTCTGCTCCCGGCCAGATGCACACAGACCTTTGCAGGATTGTAATCCCAGGAACTGACTGAATGGTGCAGACCATTTTCGCTTAGCAGTGGTGACAACTCACCACCTTCATGACCTGTCACAGTCTTTCCAAAACCAAGATCTTGGTATGTGTGAGGAGTCTGATCTGGGAGTTGGAATCCATTGGATTTCCTCAGTTTAACTCCCCAGACTCTGCCCCATTTCCTCTTTGCCCTAAATCTCCCTTGCACCAAGTATTTGCAGGGCCATCAGGCAGGAAGCGAGTTCTAGCATGCTTCTGCATGCATGACAAAGAATTGCATATTTTGTGCAAAGATTCTGCACTTTGCATATGTTACTGAAAGAAGCCAGTAGTGTTGCTGAGTACAAGCAGACCTGAGCTCAGCTCAGCCCTCTTCTTGGCCAGGGTCAAGCATGGGAAGAGCACAAGAAAGCTGGATGCTGCCCCAATCCTCAGGTCCCTACTCACGCCCACTGGTATTGTTGGACCCTGAGTCTTTTCATACCCTGCCAGTAACCTGCTGTCCAGGTAATGGAGGTGCTTCTTTCCATCTCATGGATGGGTTAGACTATCTGCCAAGCAGCTTAGAAACCCTGGAACTGGAGGCTCCTTCCGTAGTCCCTGAGAGGAGGAAGAGTATGGTTTCCCCCTCCTGTATCTGTGCCTCAACAAGAGCCCTGGACAGAACTCAGGAGAGCAGAGGAACCTACTGGAGTTTTTATGGGAGCCTACCAAACTATTCACAATAAGGACATCCTAAGCGCTCTCTCCCATGAGAGATGAAAAAAGCAACTTCGTTTGTTCAGCCATTACAAATATGAGGAAGTTCAAATCTTGGCCACAAATTTGACTCTCAGTTTCCTGGTGGACCATGCAAATAAACACACATTGTAATGTAATTATCCTTGTCTAATAACAAAAACATACAAACTCAGCAGCAATAACATTTTTTTTTCTTATGACTGAACTCAGACAGATATTTTTGGTGAGAGTTATTAAACGGAGGACTCTGGATAATAGCACGAACTATGTCTTCCATAACTGTTTTATAGAACGAAGGGAATCACTGTTCCAAAAGTAATTTCTTAGAATGGCCATCCAGAGAAGCAGAAGGCAAAATGTTAAGCCTTAATTCTGTAAAGGCAATTCTGCATGGATTGCATCCAAATAATTAGATTCCTGACGGTCTCTTTTAATCTATGGATACGGCCTTGAAAAGTTCAATAAGTGAATAGATAGCAAATCAACCCAAAAAGCCTTCCTAAGCACAAGGAGTCTCAACTGCTGTTTACACAACTTCCTGTCAGCATCTCGAGAAAGTATATACAAAGCAGCAATTCACTTTTCAGAGTTCAACGATGGGCCACAGGTAAAGGAGCCAAAGAGAATGAGGCGCGTGTTTTCTCGGCGGACATCAGATGAGTCTCAGGGGGCCACAAAGATTATTCAACCCTGCTCTATAGCTTATACATATTTATTCATGGTGTAGGACTTAAACAGTTCCATGCCAGGATCAAAGATCTGGGTCTTTAAACACCGATTGTTTATCTGTATCTGTCACTGTGCGAAGGAAAGCAGGCTGAAGGCAGCAGGTGAGATGGTGGGCCAAAATACGTGCAGCATAAACAGATCTAAAGTTCAGTAAGAATAATTTCCCTTAAGAATAAATCTTTCCTGACAGTAATATCATTGAGATGCCAACAATTAATTAATCTGCAGTTCTTTCTGAAAAAGGGATATTGATCTGTTGTTTCCCAAGAAGCTGGAATATTAGATGGAAGATTAAACAATTATATAAAGTTGGGGAAGGAAATTGGCTTGCTCTGAGCAACAGGAAACAAAAACACAGAGAGAGATGAAGGAAAGGCATCCGATTTGCTGATTTAGGGGAATGGGGTATTCCGCAAGTTTCATGGACAGGAGCTACCCATTCCAGTCGCTCCAGAAAGATGTGCAATTTGTACATCTTGAGGAATTCTACCTTACTCTGATACCGACTCACCTGATCGATATCTCTAAGAGTAATGTGCAAGTCTGGAGTCCATAAGCTGAAGGAAAAGGGGGAGTTTGTGAGATTGCCCCTTTCCCATGGAGAGGAACACTCACTTTATCGGCTGCCTGGTTTAGGAACTTGGGTCAGATGTTCGTTGCAACAATGGCATTAATGGCTGAGCTGGGGGTCCCTTTATTTCTCTCTTCATCCTTCCACTAAGAGCAGCAACTAGATGATCTCATGAAGATCGGCTGCGGGGTTAGAAGGCCTCTAACTTCTGTTCTCTAGTTTCTGGTTTAATGTCCTTCCAACCAAGTGTCTTTCCTTTCAATGGATCCTGGCATTCCACAATGTAAACTGGGGTGGTTTGTTTCCCACCACTAATGGCTTGGCTTTGAGGAAGGACATCCTTCAGAGCCAGGCACCTTTCTAGGCTGCTTCGTTGGGCTGACCTCTCTCTTCAGAGAGCCCACCTTGTGATTTGGGATAGTCAGGATGTGCCAGAGGGTGGACAATGGTGGTGGTGATTCTTCTCCTGCCTCTTCACAGGAAGACTTGCCCCAAAGCTGTATACACAACTCTTCGACATAGCAGTTCATGTTGAACTTGAGAAGTCCCCACTCCAAAATAAGCCAAATCTCCCAAATGAGGATTCGTTGCTATCTTGGAAATAATAACAATAAAAAATTGCCAACTGTATTCTTCTGACACAAAGTACCAATTGTGGCCATGGAACTAAATCAGACCATCAAGAATAAGTCTTTCCATATCAAGCTTAATTTCCGTTCCCTTTGCTAACATTTGCAATAAATTACTTATTTAACAGAGAGCCGAGAACATCATACAGTGACATTTCAAACATTTCTCCCTTGATCATTTAATACCATTTTCTCTCGGCTTCCTGTTTTATCATGATGCTGTGAGAAGAATTCTAATTATAATATTTATGCAAATGATGTTTGTATAATCATATTTGAAAAGAGTGTATAGATCAGATTTTCCAACCAATTTGTCTAAATGCAAGCTTTAAACTTTCCCTTTATCAATGTCACGAGCACTCACTTTCCCCATTTGTCATCGCAGGCACTTCCCATTAAAAACATCAACTAAGCCTCACTTCTTCTCTTCGACCAAACAAGGATATTCCTGGTTTCCAGCTCATGGGTTTAACAATATTAGGCTGAACTGAAATATTTTGCAGCTCAGGCAAAGTGCTTTTGCTCTGCCCCATCTCCTTCCTCTGGGCACCAGAGCAGATCTTCGTAAGATCTCCTCCTCAGAGGAGAATCTCATTGCCAAGCCTAGGAAAATGCAGCAATCTCTCTCTAGACCAGCATTTGCTGCTGTTCTATCTTGTAGTGGAGTCCTGCATCTAAGGCAGAACTCTTTCATAGCACATGCTGCTGGATACCTTTTCACTATAGTTGGCCAAGGCTAAATCCACATCTTCTACCTGCAAACCATGTCCTTTCCTTCTCTGTGGTTCAAGGAAAGTTGGACAGTGACGAACCCAATGGCTCAGACTCAGTGTGGGGAATCCGCACTCCCAATACAGCCTCGTGTCACTGAGCTTGCTGCAAGATGGAAAAGGGAGTAAATGGAAAGGAGAGGACTACATGGTGGTTGGTTGGATCCCTGAACAGGAGTGGTCCAGGTTGCACCATTTTGCTTTGCATCCCAGTGTGGTTCCTCTGCAAGGGGAACATGGGAGCATTTACCAGAAGAAGGTCAAAAGCATTGCATTAGCTTTACAGCTCCAGCTCTCAACCAGAGGCCCCCTGGGTGAAAAGTCTTTGGCTGCTCCCGGCTGTTGCTCTGCCAAGCCCCTTCCCAGAGGTCTCTGCTCCTCTGTAAAGGAGGTTCCATAGAAAAGAAGCAACCCACACATGAATGCACTAGGATGGCCTTTCCAATGCCTCTTTCAATCTGATTAATATTTTTTGGCATCTTATAGGTGAGAGCTTTGTTTGCTTTTTAAGATCATAGTAAATTAGTCCAGTATCAAGGGATGTTTTCTTCACAGCACTTGAGCTATAGCCATGCCGGATATCATGAATGCTCAGTGATATGCCAGATTTCGGAGGAGCAAGCTTGGTGCAGACGCAGGCCATGGGAAGAGGTTGTGTTCCAGCAGCTTAAGCGGTGGCCGGGGGGGGGGGGGGGAGGGTTTGGGTTCCGGGGGGGGGGGGGGGGGGGGGGGGGGGGGGGGAACGATTTGGGCTACTGGTGAAGGGACAGAGCATGATCCCCTCTTCAGTGTTTCCCATGGACCAGAAAAAGAGCTCCAGGTACCCTCACCTGGTGGGAATCTGCACAATGTCTTCCAGTAAAGCAAAGCCTTTTATTAGCATGCCTCTCCAGCCTTGCAGGATGGGGGCCTGGGTTGGGGAGAATAAAAAATGAGTGTGCCAGAAGAACACACTTGTTAATAAGGCAGAGATAGAAGAGAAAGTAGAGGAAAATGGCAATACAATAACCCCCGTCGATTTATCTCTAAGAGCAGGCTTCCGGCAATCCATATCTAGGCAGAATACAAGTACAGACCAACCACAATTAGCCTTTCAGACATACAGCCATTGTGTGGCAACAGATGCACACCTGTCGGTTCAGCATCCACCTGGGAAGCCTGGGATTGGGCACCCGATTGCAGTGCTCAAGTTAGAGGGAAAAGGAGCAGAGGGAAGGGGAATGAAGAATCCTTAATAAAAATCTACAAACCATTGATGGCACCCATAGAAAGATGATGGAGATGGAGACGGTAGAGATAGATTGATTGGTGGATGATTGAGGATGGATGAATACAAATAATAGACAATCTCCTAAATTAAATCAAGCCAGAACTGGATTTATTTATTGTTCTAATTATTGTAAGCCATCCTGGGATGATTTCTGTGTAAGACGAGGTAGAAGTATTTTTAATTAATTTATTTGTTTGTTTGTTTAGGAGGCTTCTATGCTGCCTCATTCGCCGAAGCCTCGGGGCGGCTCACAATAATAAATAAATAAACACAATATAAAAACAACATAATTTGAGTCGACCTGGCCAAAAATAAATTAACTTCCATGCCCTGGAAGCAAAAATGCTAAAATAGAGGCTGTTGTAATTTGGGCACATCATGAGAAGTCAAAACTCACTGTAGAAGACCATCAAGTGGAGGAAAGGAGACGGTAGAATAAGAGGAGGAAGTCCAGCCATGAGGTGGATCGATTCCATAGAGGAAGCCACGACCTAGATATTTTAAACCACTCATAGAGTTGCAGTTGTTGGGTTGTACCAAAATGAAAGAAAGAATCCCTCCTAGGACCTCCATGTTCTGAGGGGAGGGGGCAGGGGACACCAGAGTTTGCACTGCAGGAGCTTCCAAGAATCCTCAAAGGTCTGCTTTCTCTCTCTCCCACACACACAATCATTACTACATACTTTCTTCATTAAATCTGTTGCATACAGAGAGTGTCAATTTTTAATGGGGGATGCCCTTCTCATTCTCTTGCTCTCTGGGAGTTTTTGTTTTGGCTTTGATAAATTGCGCTGGGCATGTCTTTTGACTAAGATGGATGGGCGACTTAAATGATATCAACCAAACCAAATCACTGATTTGTGCTTGCCTCCATTCAGGATTTAACTAATAAGATGTTCATTTATGCATCTATTACCGAGAGAAATAACCACTGACAGAAAGAGGAGTGGCTTGTGTTTACCGGGTGAAAATTCAGGTATGTATTTCTATCCTTCTGAACTGTTTCTATCTGAATACTTGGGTCAATAAACCACACTGGCATGCTAATATTTGATTAGCAAGTGCCAATTCCCATATAAGAGGTAGGTCTTGCTAAGGAGACATGGGCCATTGCCTTGCATCCAGCTCCTGTGTCGGTGTGAATTTCTCCAGTTAGTTGACTCTCAAATAGCAAATCACAAACAGCAGCAAACATAGAAGCATGGGGATATGTTGTCCTTCAACCCTAAAGAGTGATGACTCTCAGCCCTGTGGCCCAAAGCTGGCCCACCTGAGGCCCGGGTCTTGTCCTCCAGGGTTCCCTGGAAGACCACAACCCCTTCCCTGAATCTACCCCCAGCACCTGGTCACACATGCTTTGGTAGTGTCTGGACTTTTGCGCATTTCCCCCCCCATTCTAAAAGGAAGAATGCAGAAGGTTGCTTCCAAGGCTTAGGTTCCTGGCAGGAAGAGTTACGTGCTAAAACATGCTGGCGTTTGGAATCCTAGAAGAGTAGAGTTGGAAGGGGCCAAGAGGGCCATCAGGTCCAACCCCCTGCTGTTGCAGGACTCCTAGTCAAACCATCCCTCTCAGATGACTGTCCAGTTCCATCTTTAATGTCTCTAGTGTGGGAGAACTTACATCCTCCCTAGGTCTTGGTTTCCATACTTAAATTCTTCTAGCAGTCAGTAAATGTTTCCTGATATCTAGCTGGAATCTGGCTTCCTGTAACTTGAGCCAGAAATTCCATGTCCTGCACTCCAGGATGACTGAATAGAGATCCTGACCTTCCTCTTTGTGACAGCCTTTCAAATACTTGAAAAGTGCTCTCCTATCTCTCCTCAGCCTTCTCTTCTCAAGGCTAAACATGCCCATTTCCTTCCCTCCTTCCTTCCTCACAGGGCTTTATTTCCAGCCCTGGTTTATTTTTATTTATTTTATTTTATTAAAACATTTTTATGCCGCCCCCTTCGCCGAAGCCTCGGGGCGGCTTACAAGAATAAATAAAAGTAATTATAATATAAATTACAATAAATATAACCTTCATTGCCCTCCAGTAAACCCTTTCCAGCTTGTCGGCAATTTGGGGAGTCTGTGACCCTGACCCTTTTGCCTTTGGTGCCATCCAGCCGGAATGCCGATTCAAGGGCTTCTCTGAAATGCAATTCAGCCATCAAGCTGGGGGAGTTAGCGACTCTTCCCTAAAGTAGGGAAGTGCGAAGAATAGTTTTGGTGCCGAGAATCACATCCAATTCCCTGGGCTCATCTCCCAGGATTCTGGTCCACTTTTCCACAGCTATGAGTCCAAGTTGCTGGCCAGCACAAAGTTGCAGAAGTGGTGTCCCTCTTCTGCATCAACGAGAGAGGAAGTCCACAAGCACAAGCGGGATGATCTCCTTAGAGTCTGAGGACTCCCTATCCCAAAGGATCAGCTATTCTGGGGAAAGTTAAAGATTCATGAGATGCTGAAAAAAGATTTCACATCATACCAGAGTATTAAAATTTGGTGCAAAAACTCTTTTTAGGCAGGACTGCTAGAGCTGTTTGAAGGAAACAACTTACATTTATGACTTCCGACAGAAGAAGCCATCTTCCGTCTAAGGAAAATATGACAGATGTGAATCTTGGTGTGTCTGAGAGTGCCACTTGGCCTTTGTCCTTAGCACAAGTGTGGGAAACCCAGAGAAGGAAAAAGAGGTTGAGAGGGAAAACAAGATGGACAGAGTGATGGAGGACCTCTGGATCTCTGTCTAAGTGGGAGAACAGAGTAGGCTCTTTTGGAAATGATCAAAACCCCTCTTTGAAATTCACCACTCCCAAATAGGCTCAAGAATTTTTACTGACCATTTTTGCTTGGTCCTAACTTTAGGTATATTTAGGCATTACGACAGAGCCACTGTGTCCTTTTCTCAATGAAATAAGATCATACCCTGAACTTGGAGAATTGTACATTTCTTTTTTTTTTTTTCTAAACTAAAAAGGGAGCTCATTGATAAATGATTGTGCAATTTTATGCCAGTTTACTCAACGTAAACCCTATTCAATCCTAGGGGTGAATTTCCAAGTTATTGGGTTTAGAATTCTGGACTCAATTATCCACCCTTCTCAGAAGGAAATAAATAAATACATGGGATTCTAAAAGAAGAGCACGAAAGAAAAAGTGTTTTTATATTTGATTAAAGATTATGAATGAACTAAATACTTAACTGAGCACCGAAAATGGATTGGTAGATGGTGATGGATAAACTGATTCTTCTTCATTTGTCTTTCGAAGAGAAATGTTTGCCACTGAGAAAAGCCTCTTCTTTCTTGGTTTGGTAGAGCAGAAGAATCATTTGCTGAAGTACTGAGAAAAAAAGGAGGGGGTTTTGGATCAATAAAATGCCTCCATGGTCTTGTTGCTCCCTTAAAGGATCTTTAGAATTGATTTGTCACATTGCTTTAGTGCTTTGGGGTAAAAATTGAAGATGCTTCCAAAACTCTGTATTCACATGTTACACGCATGATCTAAGGGATGTGTGAGAAATTCTCTCCATCTAAGTATGCTGGTATTTGGGTTTGTTTGTTTGTTTAAGACCCTACCCAATTTGTACTTCCCAAGAAAAGCTATATATTTCCACATTTTCCATGCATTCTATAAAATTAAACAAAACATTGGCAATGTGCACACATTTGGGAAACACATGAAGAAAATGCACGTATTTCCAAAAAGCTGAAAAGACACTTGTGCCCACAAAAAATACGTATAACGATTAAAATATCAGGAAAATGTCCATGTATTTCTGCATAGATTGGTTTAATGCAAACACATGCATATTACGGAGTTTGGCTCCAGCTCTCTCAAATTGCAGCATTCCAGGCTAACTGGTTCTGATTCTGGGGAGGAGGAGCTCGCAAGGAGTCCTAAATGATCAAGGTTACTGAGATTACTCAGACAGCATCTGAGAATCAAACCTTCCTGGGAAAGGAGGGGAAAATTGCAGAACAGGGATGGATGGGGAAGGAGGGGGAATTCTTAGACCTTGTAAAATGAGGCCAGACTGAATGCAGGGGCCAAATGATGAACTTGGGGATTCCCATGGTCGGGCTCCAATAAAGGGTTGTTTCTAAAGCTTTCATCTGTAGGAAAGGAAAAAGGAGAGATGAGCTCATGACACTGAAGCAGAGCATGATCTCACTGTGCTTGGTGAGAGCAGAATGGATCGATCCCTCCCCCCAAGATGAAAAAGGGAAGTGAGGTGAAAGGGGGCAGTGGACAACATGAGCTCCATCCTAGAGTTGTGAAGAACCTGGAGCAAGCACTGCTGTCTATTATCTCTGAGAAATCATGAAGGACAGGGGAAAGTGAATGGGGGGACCCATTTCACAGATAGGCACACTGAGGCAACAAACTATTAAGGACAAAGACTGCAAGACAGGGACAGGCCTGGGTTATGTAATCACAGCATGCAAAATTCACAGAAACAACAGGCTTTTTATTTAAAAAGTGGCTTTACACAACCCAAAATTTAGCTGATAAATGTTTTTCAATGGCTTTAATTATAGACTTTACTAAATGCTTGTTTTCTAGGAATATTGTGCTTCATTGCTATGGATTGGTCACCAGATTTAAGTTCCCGGCTGTAACAGAAACCGTTGCATTCTGCAATTTCCTTTGCACTCTCTGCAAAGCGGCGGAGGAAGAGGAAACACGAAACAATGCAGTTATCCTCGAAGCACCAGGGCAATACATTGAGAGAAAGCAGAGCTTTGTGGTCTGTGCATTGCTTTTCTCTTTGCAACGTTGCAGCGTACAAGTTCACTTCAACAGCTCTGGAGAGGAACGCCGCTCGCTTCCCATAGCCTTGACACGCAAAATGAGTTTCCTTAGCAACCAGTTCAGCAGGCAGGGCACCGACATCTTGCACAGCTCTGGGTTGTAAGGTGTTGCTAACAAGGAAGGGAAGAAGGAATCAATGAATTCATCTGCATTGGATTTATACATAAATCCGAGATCAGCCAGGCCACAGAATTACAAGTGCTCTTGGGAAGAAAGGAACCAGGGCTTGGACATTTGTGAGAAAAATCCATTGTTGGAGCCTCCAATTGGCTCCTCCATTCCCGGCTGAAAGTTAAGTCCATGGAGCTGGAGAGGGCATGACACTGGCAAGGTTGATGGGTGGACCAGGTATTGTTCCTTTCCCTGACCATGCCTGGATCTCTACAGTCGTTCTCTACTTATCACCTTCATCTTCACAATCATCTACTCCTTCTAGGGGTTCCAGGTGCAGCCCATTCACCCTCCCCATCCAAATGTTTTTAAACTGCATGTTCTTTGTCCCCAAAGATTCCCCAGGGAAATCATTAGCCAAAATGAACTGATGTGAAGCTTTCAAGTGCACCATCCAAATTCCATAGTGATGACTTCCTGTATCTTGCTGTCCACTATCTTTGAGGAGGCTGTAAGTGGGGGCAAAGCAGTGACGGACTCATTTATTTATTTTTTATTTAAAGCTTTTATAGACTATCGCTCTACTCAGGATGGTTTACAACAAACAAGAAAAATAGAAATTAAAATGGCATGACATGCAGTAATACAGTAATATAAAACACATTAAAACCAATGGGAAAATAAAAAGGATTTTGCCTTTGATTTTTTTAAATGAATGTGTGAGAGACTGAAAATTACAGGATTCCAACCCAGATTTTCAGGAGTGAAGCACTCACAGCACTGAGCCTGGGTGGAGATTCTGTAATTTTCAGTGCGTCACACATTGATTTTAAAAAATCAAATTCTTTTAGCCCCAAATATGGAGAACTTTCAGAACATAAATTATTCTGATCAAAGCTGAAATGAAATGAAATTCTAGCTCTTCCCTGTTTCCTGCACAGTGGCAACCATGATTCAGTGAAGAACAATTGTTTGTTCATGCCAAACTCATGAGGACTTTTTCTCTGGCATTCCAAGGATATGGTAGCAGGGGATCAGATTAAAACCAAGTTGGACACAGACTGAAATATTGCTACTTGTGTAAGGCATTGAGGCTTGTTGTAATCCACAGCATGTTCCAGCTGCCATTTCTGCAATTGCCTGTACAGGTGTGGCTTGTCCTAACCTGGGTGTCGTGGCTTGTTTGAGTCCAGCAGGACCCTCAAACAACCCTACAACAGGCTATGAGCTCATTGAGGGTTGTTTCCCACTGGATATGCCTCCTGGAAGATTTGGGACCTGGATTCCGAGTCAAAACCAACTGTCCCTGGGAAGATATTTGGGGAAAACACAGCTGCATACAGCACTAAATGTTTACAAGACCTAGATCAGTGATGGTGAACCTTTCAGAGACTGAGTGCCCAAACTGCAACCCAAAACCCACTTCTTTATCGCAAAGTGCCTACAATAAAACCTAAAAACTGAGGTTTTAGTTTAGAAAAAACAACTCACACACAGTCCAAGCAAATATATCCAAGCAAATATACCCTTGGCAGCGCACTGACCTGCCATGCGAAAGCTCAGACAAGTCGTGGTTAATGATTCATGGCTTGTGATGTGATCGCCTGGCACTGCTACTCCTTGCCGAGCATGCGCATGGCCCCTGTGTGCCCTGTTTTCCGATGCTCGGCTGCCAGGGTGATGCTGGGGCGACTGGGCTCACGTGCCGACAGAGAGGGCTCTGCATGCCTGCTGTTGCACCTGTGCCATAGGTTCGCCAGCACTGCTCTAGGTGAAGCTGAGAGCTAGAAAGGGATGAACATCAGGTACGATCTCTTAACTGTTAGAGCAAATATAGCAAAGGAACCTCAGCCTAGGGACTAAACTGAAGCTCCTGCACTTTGGACATATCATGAGAAGGCAAGAATCACTGGAGAAGAGCATCTTGCTAGTGAGGGTCAAAGGTGGGAGAAGGAGAGGAGGGGGAATAGATGGAGATGGAGAGGTGGGACAGGAAATTTGCTTAGTAACAACTTGGTCATTTCAAACTTGTTCCTTAATAATCTCCAGCAAAAAAGTAACACAAAATGCTTCTAAATGGCAGAATGCCAGCAATGTTATTTCTCCATATTGAACATGGATTTTTCATTTTGTTTTTTTCTAACATTTGTTCTAAAAATAGGACATCAGGAGTTAAATGAGGGGGCATTTTTAATTTGGTAGATGAAAGAGGGAGGGAGACAAAGCAAAAGAAAACCACAGCATCGATAAAAATATTCCTTTCACTAAGGTTGCTGCCTTAACCCTAGAGCTTACAACTGCAGCGATCATTTCTGACCACCCACCCACCCTTTTTAGAACAAAAGAGCAGAACCAGCATCAATCAGGATTGAGGCATTAGAAGAAACTATTGCATTTATGAGTAGAAGGATTTGGTCGCTGTTTTACATATGAATCACGATTTTGATTTTATTTAGCTGTGTGCAACAGCAAGGACAAATTGGCTCAGCCTTGGTGTTCTTTCCATGTCGTCCTTTATTGCACTCGTAAACAGCCTTCTCCTGGAAGGGCTGGGATTGCTAGATGATGAACAAAGATTGCTTTTCATCGTAGGAAATTTTCACAGTAGGTAGTGAGCCAGTAGGTGATGTTGCAAGTATTGGACTGGGGACTAGATCCAGGTTCTAGCTCTCACCTGGCCATGAAGCTCACAGGTGGACTTGGGCCGTCACTGGTTCTCTTCCCAAGCAACGTCACAGGGAGGGAAAAGGACAGTATATGAATGCAATTAGTAACCTGAATACTATCCATAGATAAGAAGGGTGCTACCGCTATGATGCATTCTCGTTGATAACTATGTCAAGAAATTTCAATATCCTCATTTTCCAAACAACACTGCATAGGTTCCTTTTGTTCCAATACAAGAACGTAAACATGCTTTGTCGGTCTACGTAAGCCAAAGAAGTCAGTCACACCTAAGTAAAACTGTAAACCAATTGGAATAAAGAAGGTGTGCCAACAGTGTATTAAGAGTGTTCCATTTCACACTGCTCTTTGTTATTACCTCTTAATGGTATTAACCTTTTGCTTGCAGGGTAATAAATCTTCCTGTGGCTTTTTTCCTGTGGCATGTACTTTAACTTTCAAAAGACCTCCATGTTTGAACCAGAGAAGAGGCCCCGGTCTCTCCTGGGGCTAATTTTGGAGTCTCGCAACACTACTTGGAAAGAGAAGTTCAAGGTGACAGCATCGGTGAATGGCTTGTTTCCTTCTGACACCCCCTGCTGAATGCTCCAAGATGCAATGAGAAAACAGCTTTTAGGGGATGTATAAATGGGGCTTGGATACAGGAGCAGCTGTCCTTATTTTCCAGGAGGGAAATGGGTGGGAAATTGACATTGAGAGGACAAGGAAAGAGGGGTGCAGGAGCCAAGAGGTGCAAGCATGGTAGAAAGTGAATCTGGACCAACCTGCCCCTGCCTGGGGACATCCAGAGGGCTTGAGCAGAAAGGTAGAAGGTCAATCCAGGCTGTGAGAGAAGACTTGAGATGGTTCTGATTTCAGTCCAGACAAAAGGAAGGACGCCATGAAAGGAGTGTGTGTTTTGTACACACACGTGAATTTCACATCCTGTTTTGGCCCAACTAACCCATTCTCTGACTAATCATTTCTAAACATTGTTTGGATTTCTAAACTAGAGAAATCAGCTCCCTACAGAGCAAATTTAAGTTGCAGGACACAGTGCCACAACTGTTTGTCAATCACGGGGGTGAAATATGCGAAGGACGGATGGTCTTTCTCTCGGGATCTCCACACAAGAATTTCTCCCAGTTCAGAACCTTTGTGCAAACCAGTTACAGGGTGGTTAATACGCCATGCTGGTTTCCTATTTCTTAATTTATTAGATTTATATCCCACCTTTTTTCTTTCTTACAGAACTCAAAGTGGCTTACATCATTCTCCTCTTCCTGCTCTCCATCTTATCCCCACAACAACAACCCTGTGAGGTAGGTTGGACTGAGAGTCTGTGCCTGCCCAAAATCACCCAGTTGACTCCATGGTTGAGCGGGGACTTGAACCCAGGTCACCTGGGTCCCAGTCCCAGCTCTTAACCACTACACCACTCTGGCTCTCTACCCACCTTGTGCGTGCTAGAGGGTTGAGGAGGAGCATAATTTCCCTCAGTACCATATCCCAGCCAGTGTGGCTTGCTCCCATGGTCTGCAAGCCACCCAGAACCCATGGGCCATTTTAGGATTCTGGAAGGATTCTGGAAGGGCTTGTTAACCATGGCTTACTACACTGTCAAGGGTAATTACACTCCTCTCCCTGCTGCAGTGGAGCTAAGCCCTTGCATTTGCATGAACTGGGCCAGACAGGCATGAAACCGCTGATTGAAGGAAGGGCGATGCAGGGACAGAAATGCCTGCCGCCAGATAAGGGATGAAGGCAGATTAGATGGTAGGAATGTGGAGGACCTCCTGAACTAGCAAAGGAGAAGCAGAAAGAATCTCAGCTCGCCAAAACTTCAGGGGACTGATAATCCCACTCACAAATCCCAGTTTCTCGTTTCCATAGTAGGTGGACTCAAATGATGACTTTCCCAGAGAGGTGAGTTCCAAAGCTCAGGAATGGAGCAATGCCAGAGTCCAGATGGTTGAAAAATGGAGACGTTCCTTCTCTTTTGAGTGTTCAGTGCTACTTTCATGGCTTGACTCCAAGTGGGTTGGGAGGAAACTCCAGCTTAATGCACCCTTGATGTGTCAGCAACGTAGCAACAACGACCTTCACTTGCAGACCTCATTTCTTTAAATGGATTTCTTACCCTGGCTGGTATCACTCCCTTGGGGCAGGGATCCACCCCCTAAAGTTGCTGATTGCCATCGGATTTTGGAAGGAAATTTCCCTAGTGGAAGGCGAGGGGAAGAGTTTCCACCCTGTGGTTTTGTGGGTTTCAAGTAAGTTAGGGATTTTCTTGTCAACAGAATGTTAGCCTGGGGAAGTAAGGGACAGGGAGGCATTGTCAATTCACATTTAATTAAAAACGGATGAACCCAAATTCTTCCAGCTCTCTATAGTTCTGCAAGAATACGATGGTGGTAAGTGGTGAGAAGGGAATAAACAAAGGAGATTAAAAACCTTGACTACGGGGAAATGGAATTTGTCTCTTGGTCTGGTAAATCCCACTGGTATATGTACGTCTATATTCAAGAAGAGAATTTTGGCTTTGTGATAGGTGACTGTGTAAACAGCATAAACTAGCGATTAGGATAGACTTGACTGTACAGGATTGTAATCCTTCATCATTCGGAGTTCTGTGAAAAACCATCCTGCTTCATGGATTTTTCTTTAAGCCCGCCTAGAACTTGTGCATGTAAGAAAAGCAATTTTCTCGAGAACCTCTGAAAAAAATGCCAGTTTTTCTTAAAGCAAACAACCAATGCTCATTATGATCGCCACCAGGACATGAAAGATTCAAATCCCTCCAACCCACTCCAATTTTGCAGTTGACTGCATAAAAACAAGGTCTTCTTAGCCGTGGCATCTTCATAACTTCTCTAGGGAGACCGACTATTCTCCCCATGGTGCTGTTTCTGCTGTATACAAAAGATTTGGCTCTTTAATCAGGGAGTTGGCTTAGTTGGCCACATTCCTTGTGATTTTCTGTAGTGTTACATGACCACCAGAAAGAGGACTAGAAGCAGATGTTTTCCTTTCATCCCTTGATCCACCCCACTCCACATCGACTTCCCATGAAAAGAAGAAAATTGAGGTCAAAATCGCAGAGGAACCCAAACTTTGTAGGATAACATATTCTGTTGATAGTACAACACATTTCCTGCTTTGAAGGTGCAAACAGGATGGTGCCTTCACTTAGAATCCCCTGGCTTTGGGGAGCATTAATGGATGCATATGGAGTGTAGAATTAAGGCTGGCAAATCCAAAATAACAAAATGTCCAGACTGACAAGTTTCAGACCACAACACCATGTTATTTATCAAATGTGTAGCTCTTCCAGGAATTTATCCAGTGCAAAGCCCTTCTCTGTTGGAGCCAGTGACTCACTCCCAGTAGTCCCAGTGCCTGTGGTAGGCTCAGCTCCGATGTGTTGACTTCTTTCTTCCTCAAACCCTGGACCTGCACTTACCACCCTCCTGGGCATGAACCCAGAGCCACCCGCTTGCAGTCCAAGATGGTGGATTTCAGACCATAGGCATGGCATTTCTGTGCATCTGCAGTTGTTTTGGAGCCTCCTTGGCATGATATGGTCTGGGCTGATGGGTGCTGTAGTCCCACAATGACTGGTGATCCACATGTTCTCCTGAATTCTCAATCAAGTTTGGCCCAGTTCTCACTGACATCTGACTAAATCTGATTCCCTGGTCGCCTGTAGTTTCTCTCTTCCCCATGGCAGAATGTCAGAAGGTAATGGGATCATTCTCATGGACGAACCGTTCACTGTACCCATGAAGCAATTCTTTCAGCTGAGGGAGAACTGGAAAATGGCCAGAGGGTCTTCTTTAAGGAACACATTCTGGAAAAGCTCATCATTGGCAAGCTATTTCGGAGAAGTTTGCCCGCCACCATTCATCATGGGTTTTGTAGTCGAGGATGCACACCACGAGGGCACACCATCCATGATCACTCAGCCACTCTGGGAAAAACATTTTGCCGATTGCAGGAGCCTTGACTTCCAGAAGGTTTTGTGTAAGTTCTGGTCACCTTGCAACTACACGCGGCACGGCCACATTAATTCATAAAAAAGCAATTTCCTGGGAAAGAGGCTGCCTTCCTGAAATTATTCACCCCTCACCTTCATTCTTCCCTCCTAATTGAGTAGATCACATAGAGAATTAGTCTGCAGCCTGGAAGAGATCGCTCATTTCTCTTCTGGTGCACCAACTGACATTGTCTGTCAACAGGACAGAATTGCTGAACATCCGTTTATGGCACCGTCATGCCGTTCCCATCAATCTCCGTGTCAAACCCTAATTTAGAAAGTGTTTTACAGAGGCAAGGAATGAAATGATGTTCTCTGTCAGTCAAGAGGCTGTTGCATTGATCTGAAAGTCCATAAGGAAAGGTGCAATATTTTAATGCGGAAGGAGTTGGCATTATCGGTGGATGATTTACCAAGGTTGGGGAGAGCAGAAAGCAGGGAGGTAGAAAACTTGCAGAAGAGACAGCAGATAGACCTGTCAGGCTGCAGTCCTTGAATTTACCTGAGAGTAAACCTGGTGGAAAGCAAGGAAGCTTACTTCTGAGTGGACTCAGATAGGGTTCTTGCCCTCCCTGCCCTAGGTTCATTAAGAGCAAATTTGTATGAATAAGCTTTTTGAGAATGAAAGGGGAAGTTGGGGGGAGGTTTGCTTGTACTGCAAAGGATTCCCCTTACCTCCAAAGTTCACCTTTGTTTGCAGTGTGATGGGGGAGAGAATGCACAGAAAAAAAATGTGTATCAAATAATATTTTAAATCAATAAATAACAAAAATTATCCAGAATGGGACTGGATAAATGATGCAGAGAGTCTGAAGCCCCTCTCCAGGGCTCCCCAGACAATGTGGAAGACCAGACTTAAAGATGGGGCCTCGATTTGGTCTGCAGGGCAGAGATTCCCCATAACTGCCCCATAGCAAAGTGCAATGTTAATACGCTGGAGAAGCTAAAAGTTGCAGGCATGGTTTGAATTATTGCCCTTGCCCCATAACATCTAGGGCTGTTTTATTTCTGTTGCAGGTGCTGTCCAGTACCCTCCGTGGTGGATGCATGTAACCTCTGAGCCTGCAATCTTGTGTGTATCTGGCACATGGAGAAAGGTGGCTCTTGTCAGCACCATGGGGTACCCTGCATGGCATCTAGACAACTGTTCGGGGCAATCTGAGTGGGGGGTGGGGACTGGGAAGATGCTGGGGTGCTGTTTGGAGATGGTGCAAGGCACTGGCCCACACGGCCTCCCCAAGCCCCACTGCTGGCATGCCCCGTCTCCTGCTCTCCAAGGCTGAGTTCCAACCACGAAAGGTCCACCAGCATGGACCTTCCATCCCAGTCCCGAGAGGGACAGGACAATGAGGAAAGACCTCGGTATTGCCCCCTTACCAGCTTTAAAATCCAGTGACCTGGTTGGATTGCAACACACCACCGCTTCCTCCCATAACTTTGCCACAATCATAATTCAAGGGACACAGAAAGAACGGATGTCTCCTCACAACTGACTGCTGTTGCATATTGAAATGGGTGCTCTAATCTTTATATGATTGCTTTTTCTCTGATAGAAATATGGCTCCATGAGGAGTATTTATTGTCTGGTTCTTTCCAAAGTATTGACTTTATGTAACAGCTTGATATACATCAAACCCGTTATAGATTTAATAAACTCTTTTTTGGTCAGTCCTCTGTTGTAAACACAATGAGATTTATGGCCATCTTAACAGAAAGTCCCTTTTCCTTGAAAATGTTCTACTTGCAGATTTCAAAATATACAAAAAGCAAAACGGAGCACTAAACAGAGAGGAGGGACTGGGTGGAGAAGGGCAAATGATGGAGATGTTCAAGGATGCTAATAGTTAAAGAGATTGATAAGCAGAGGGTGAGGAATTGTCAAGCGCTAAAATTCCCTCCCGTCTCTTTCCTTCTGAAACTTACCTTCAACTGCAGCAGATCATTGGAGCAGGATGAAGTAATGTGACAAGGCCCTGAAACCAGGTATGAGAGGGATGCCAATAAAAGAATCGACTAGGAATTGAAGTAAATGAGCAAAAGTCATATTATCGAGTCATGTAGAATATTAACAGGCTGCTGTCGGAGACAAAGGCTGGTCTTTATGGGGAAGAGGTGGAAAGCTCATTCTACGGATGAGAAGCAAAGGAAGCATCTCAGGACTAGCAATACTGGAGACATCTTCTCCATCAGGATGTGGTTTCCTCAGTCCATATCCTGCGACTGAAGGTGGAATCAGTCACAATTTGCAGCTGGGGATCCATATGCTTCTGAGCTTGCGATGTGTTGCACATTAGCATGCACATATGTGGAAAAGGTGCAAAATGCATTTCTTCAGTGGGTGAGAACTTGAAGCCTGAAATCTCATGGCAGGATGAAATCAGGTGCAGATTGCAGAATCTGCTTCAGAATCTCCCCATGCTATACAAGCGAATGGAGCAAAGCTTTCCTGGTGGAAGGAAAAGAGGTCCTCACCAGGACGTTTTGACTGACTCCAATTTAATCAAAATTGTAGATGAATTCAAGGGCTTTCAAAGCAAGTGTGGGCAGAGAATAGACCTCCAGGTGTTTGTGACTTCAGTTCCCAGTATTCCTAACCATTAACCTTGCTTGGCAGAGGCCCATGGGAGTTGAAGTCCAAACTTCTAGAAATCCACCAACCCCCATTTCAAACCTCATCCCTCCTTTGAGACAAGGATTTAAGGAGCCCCCAAAGCTATTTTCCAGGAGAAAGCCCCATCGTCTCTAAATTTAATGGTAGTGTTGAACCTTCTCCCATCTGCAGACTACATTTGAGGATTGGATCGGAGTCCCAGGCAGGGCCAAAACCAAAGATGCAAAGCTCAGAATTAGCACAAATTTTTACCTTAAGATTTGTATTGCCGGTAACAAAGCTATAAGAGAGGTACCTGGACTTCTAGAGGACAAGGCATAAGCCACGAAATCACCCAACTGTGAACCACTGGAGGGGAAGCGGGAAACCCCTGACCGGAGATGTCTGTGTGGCCACCAGGAGAAACCCTATGAGTCGGTCTTCATTCCCAGGACCGAGGCTCATGGGAATTTCAGCCACGGAGGCAACCATACATATATGGCTTGCTACCATACTTTTCCTGTAGTAGGGTAACTTTGGGGTCCAGGGTCTTTCCTAAAGCCTGAATAAGACAATAAGGAACAGTCTGCATTTAATGCCAGCATATGACGCAAAGTATCTTCTTGACCTGCACCAGCTATTTTTGTCTCTGCCTCTGAATTAAACATAGGTCCTGGCTGGAATGACCTGAGTTGGCTGGATGTTCCGTTTTCATCTCTCAGTTAACAAGGCTGGAATGTGATCTTAGAGTGATGGCACAGTACAAAAGGACGAAGGGCATTATTCTGCGGCGCTCCCTGTGTCTTGCTACTTAAGTGATTCCCCCTGAGGGTTGGAGGGTCTAGAAATTTCGCAGCTGGACAGCACAATTTCCACTATTTCCTTGTGGTAAGGAATGTCAGAACATCTTGGTATCTACTCTTTCGTTCTCCTGACAGTCTCGGGATGTCATGTAGGGAAAGCTAAACTTTTCCTCCTGGGCAGGTCACTCCTTAATATTTTGTACTCTTTCCCTGCACTTTGCCCAACTCCATGGTATCAATTTTTAAGTGCAGTGGTCAGAAATGCTCACAGTGTTCCAACTGGGGCTGCACCTTAGATTTGTATCAATATTTGCCAACTTAGCTTTGATTCCTATTCTAACAATCTACAAATGGTGTTTAACTTTCTCGTTCACTTTTCCCCCGGCACAGGTTTAAGCTTGGTTTTCAAAAAAGGCATCTGTACTTTTAATAATATCCTGATCTTTCTCAATGGCCTTTCCATATAGATTACGGCAGAGGAGTTTTCGGGGGGTGTTTTAAGTGCTGATGACCACCACCATAAACATGTCTCCAAAATTCTGTCCTGATTTTTGTTTCCATAATGTGTAGCTGTCGTCCTGCTTTCCCTCAGAATTAACTTCTTAGGAACTGCACCCCACTATCTTCTCTCTTTTTCTGCTAGGGATGTAGAAGAATTTCATTTCAGGTCATTAACATTCCAGGCCTGCCCTTTTTGTAGCCCTGAATCTGAGTGCATATCTTGAATAAATCTCACATATTCTCAAGGCTATGACTGCTTTTTTAAAATGTGCATTTTGAAGGGGAAAAAATATAGCTTTAATCAATGAGGGAAAAACCCTTTAGAGGGAAAGCATGCATTTGTGCCATTTTTCCAGTCAAACACAGATTAAAAGCTTGCATTTGGGAATGGGAACAAATAGCCCCTGCTTTGAGGTGCAGTTCGGAGACCAAGTTTCAGCCTCATTACATTATTAATATTATTATTAATCATATTACTATTGCATTTATACCATCGATTCTTCTTCTGTTCTCCCATCCTGGTGTCCTTAATCTCCCATTCTCTCTCTCACACGCACACATTCTCTCTCTCTCTCTTCCCCTTCATTGCCATGTTTTTCCCTCCTACCCAAAGGCATCTGGGAAAGATCAGGTCATTTTTGCCAATGCTCTGAATGGATGGCTTATAGTGGGTCCTTGGAATTAGGCCAAGGGTGCAAAAGGTTCCCCAGCCCCACTTTAAAAGCCAAACGTTGTCAGGCTGACCGCCCTCTAGCTCTCTAATTATTCTCTCTAAATGAAACTTCATTTCATCCCATTTGCTTCAGGAAGGGGAGCCTTTAAACAAAGAAAGCGATTCAGAGTTAGCCCTGTGACAAAGTTCTTTTCCTCCAGATTTAGAATTATGGAGGCTCTTGGAAGGCTCATTTCCTTTAACTGAAATTCTCCACCTGGGGTTCTCTACACTCAAGCTCACACTGTGGATTAATCCAGATGCATCGCGTGGTTTTCATCACTAACCTCTGGATATTTAAGGGAAAGACGGGAGGGGGGACCACCCATCATTTCCCCTGTTCCCTCAGCCTGTGTTGCACTGCAAAATCAGCTCCTGCTGTCTGGGCAAAATCTTCTGGTTACCCTCCTTTCCCAGCATTCCAAAAAAAGGATTGGAAAGAATCCCCTACTTCATGCAGCACAGCTATTGATTACTCCTGGAGGTTCACTGAGCAGATACTTCAGTCATGAAGCATAATTCAGCCTGCTTAGTGGAACCTTCTGCAGGTACAGCTTCTTGATAACCTTGTGCTAGATCATACAAAGGAGCTCTGGGGGGCATGAAGGAGGGGAAGTGTGTGTCAGGGATGGAGAAGGGCACAGACATTCAGGAAGCGGTTGATTATCTGGTTCCAGAGTTGTCCTGAGTCTGCAGGGAAGTGCAGTCTGCCTTCTGCCATCTGCCAGAGTACTTCTCATTCATACCAGAGGGTAGGACATGGCATAATCAACTCATGTTGCAACAAACCAGATCTAGGTGAGGTACCAGGAGAAGTTTCCTCACCGTCAGAGCAATATGACAATGGAACCAGCTACCTAGAGAGGTGGGGGGCTCTCCCACACTAGAAACATCTAAAAAGAAACTGGGCAGCCATCTGAGTAGGATGGTGTAATGTGGTGTCCTGTAACAGCAGGGGGTTGGACCCAATGGCCTTCTTGGACCCTTCCAACTCTTCTATTCAATGATTCTATGATTCAGGCGGGCCGCTGGAAGGCTACAGCATGTTTCCCAGGAACGACAACTAAGCAAGTGGGGACTGCTGTGGCACAATGAAGGACCACGGGCACAGACGCCTCGTCCAGTGCGGACACGTTACTGTGGAATGGGCGTCCACGAGAGGTCATTGAGGCCCCCTCGGTGCGGGTGTTCAAGGATAGGCTGGACGTCCACATGGTGGGCATGTCGTGAGCGGAGCCAGCTGGTCAGACTAGATGGCCCGGGAGGCCCCTTCTGACTCGCTCTGTTTCTATGTTTCTATGTTTCCTTGTTCCTGCCAGAAGAAACCCCCATCTCAATCTGACAGATCCTCACCTGGTCCATTGGCCAAAGGAGCAAGAATAGCTATTCGAAAAGGGCTGCCACCAAGAGGAGATCAGCCTGGCCTGAAGGGCTCATGGCTCCCCACCTGTTACTGACCTTCAAAACTTGCTCTCCCCTCCTCCTTCCACTCACGGTGCATTTCTTGCCACTTCAGTCTGGAAGTCTGATGGAGAATATTTGCAGAACATTTGGCATAATCGCTTCCTTTTTTCAGATGGACCAAGAAAAAGAAGTCTCCCATCAGGAAAATGTATTCTGAGGGATGGCTGGTTCCACCATAGTGGGTTCGCATATGATGCTTCCAAATAACCGGCCCAGTCTAGCAGCTTGTGCATAATGCGTGTTGATTTCTTCCCTCTTCCTTCCTAATCCTGTTTTCTCCTGCAAGGAGCTCTGCATCCTTTTTCATTTGTATTCATCCTTTTGATGCTTCACTTGGAAGAAGCAGGGGAAAGAGAAACCACCTTTGCATTGCATTATATAAGAGGTTGGAATCCATGATGAGTAAAAGGGCCCAAGGGGATAATAAGCATCTCAACAAGGCTGTGAAACCTCATACTCCTTCCAGCAAAGCTGCCAAAACACCTCCGTTGCACCAGGACAGCTGGCAAGAGCTTAGAATAACGAGTTACGTCGAAACAAGTTGCATTGTTGCCTGCAGGAAATGGAGGCACGGGAGAATAAAAGTGCTTGAGCAGGTGAACCATTTTAAAAGACAATGTTATGATGCAAGCAGGACCCCGCCTGGATTTTGCAGGTTTGAGTTCTCCGGTGTTGTTTCTACGGTAGAAATGGATGCATTAAGAATCCTCCATTGTCATGTAGTGCTTTTGGTGTCCAGATTTTGGACAGAACTGTCTTTGGACAGGTTGCTGTAGCTTCCAGTTCCACGTTATGAATTAGGAGTAATCTAGGTCTATAGACTAATGAGATCTAGTCCAACTCCATGCAGGACCAACCATACAGGATGCAATGATGGCATCTCTGGAAGATCCCCATTCAGCCTTCACCTAGCAGGACAGAGAGTCCACCACCTGTAGAGGCACTTTCATAGAGTGCCTTTGGAAGGTGCCCACTTGATGATGAGTAAAGAACCATCTTAGATGGAGGAGCACAAGACCAGCCATCCCATGAAGTTCAGATGGCAGATCAGTATCATGCACCCTGCCTGGCCAGAGGCTTCCTGAGGACACCATCTCTGCTGCTGTGACACCATCTCCACTTGTCTCCTGCAACCAATGCCAATATGAGGCAGTGGCCTGCCATGCTCCTTGGAGCAGCTGCACCATCTCTTACATTAAGGACTCTTCCCAAGCTGAGAGAGGCCAGCATAATGTCTGAGAAAAGCCTGGTCTTTCATTTAGAAGAGTCTCAGGATGAGATTTCAGGTGGACAGGCTCCCTGGAGAGCAAAACCAGATAGCCAAAAGGACTGATGTGGCTATCTTAGAGAGGTTGTCCACCTTCATAATCTCTCTCTCTCAATCTTTCTCTCTCTCTCTGGGAACTCTCCCAGACCAACATCAGAGGGGCAGGTCCTGCAGAGCAAAAGGATGCAGCATCAACAACAAAGGGAAACTACAAGTCTTGACTCAATCCTGTACATAAAACTGTGAGTGATTGTGGTTTAATGCAGAGAGTTCATCACAGCTCATTTGTAGAAACAGTCATGGAAACTGGGAAGGCCCAGTAGAAAAGAAAACAGACCGATCCACCCCATGTTTCAGGTTGAGTACAGAAAGAACTCAAATCAGTGATTTATTTGTTTTCTCCATCAATAAATCTATTTTGACTCCTCATGCGGACTCCATACTGATGGTCAATGAAGGTCAATGGCTAATCATCCTAAGGGCTATTCATTGCCTCCAAAATCAGAGGCAGCCTGTCTTTCAGGACCAGGATGCATGACACTGGAAAACTCCTTCCTTTGGAGCACTCCTTCTGCTTGGCACATTTCCAACCAAACAGGTGGGCCGAGGCCAACAAGGATTCAGCTCCTGGAAATTGCTAGAGCTGCATGCACAAATTTGGAGCAATAATCACATTGCTCCAATGACAAAATTTGCAATTTCTGCAAATCTGGACTGACTTGTATAGTCTCCGTGGCCGAGAACAGGAGAACAGCTCTCTTGGATCAGATCCAGGGGCCGCATAGTCTGGCCTTTTGTTCACATGAAGTAAGCCAGTCCCTCACAGGATCCCTCAGGTGAGATATGAGTACAACAGGGCCCATGTTCCCAAGCAACCGGTGCACACAGGCACACTTTCTCTGACACCAGCAGCAGCACACTACCATCAAGACTAGAAGCCCTGGACAGTTTTCTCCTCCATGCATTCGGCCAATCCCCTTTAAGTTGGAGGCCATCACAGCATCTTGGAGAAGTGAAGATGTTCCCACAGGAGTGACATTCATAGTTCCATAGTTCGAACTATGCACTACATGAAGAAATCTTTTCTTTGGGTCTCATTTCCCATCTTTAAACACGCACACTGCAATCCTTTTTAATAATAGAAATCTGTGTGCTAGCTTAGTTTGGATCAGATCACCAGCTGGTTGAAATCTAACCTGGGACCAGACAGCTCTTTGGTTAGATCTGGCAGTACTCTTCTTATGACTTACTCTTTGGGAAACATTCATTCAAGGAAACTTCCGATCTTCTGGATCATTGACCATGTGGAGAAACACTTGTGGAAAAAAGTTCTAATTTTCAGCTAACCATAAGTAAGCCAATATGTCAGAAGAGTTACTTCTTGTCAAAGTTGCAGCCAGACTTGCTTTTTGACAAAATTTGAGATGAAATAGCAGGATTTTGCAAACAGGGAAAGCAAGAGGTGAATTTTGAAGAAAGTTAAGAGGTTCAGCAAGCATTAAAAGTGTTAGGGAGTTACTCATAACTTGTAAGAGGTAGATTTAGGGATCCTGCTGAGATGTAACTTCTTTGGGAATTTGGAAAAGCATTTAAAGATGCTCAAGCACACATTTCTGTTTATTACTATTTATGCTGACAGATTTATCTCCTTGGTGTCTCCAACTGATTTCTCCAGAGGAAATTAGATGTAATGCTTAACCAGAAGCTGTGCCAAGGAAGAAAATGTTTCTATAAATACTGAACCTGTCCAGAAAGACTGTAAATATTGGTACATCAGGTTGACTTAAGATCCGACTTAACAGTAATGCATCTGTACACAGAGAAAGAGAGCGCAAGAGGGTTCAGACAACTTAAGCCATACAAAAGTGTTGACTGTGGATGGTTGAACCATGGGTTGTCCTGTTGTTTGAATCCAGTTGTGCCAGCAAGCCATGGCTTGTTCATTGAGAGTTCACTCAAAACCATTGCATATCCTCTCATGGAGTTCTTGCTGAGTTCTTCTTCAGGTGGTCAGGAGCTGAGCTGAGGATAGGGGGCAGCCCAGTAGCGATGGAGTTCCAGATCGTTGATTCTCTTAGGTGTAGGTGTGGCACATTGGTGAGGAGGCAGCTAAGGTGCTGCCAGAACTTGCTGTACCTTAGTAACACTGGTTTCCTTCCATCTTCACCACTCAGAACCCTCCTGGGAGCCCTTCTCTGAGGTTTCTCTTCCAACCTTAGAGAAGCAGTCCATGGAAAGGCTGTGAGGCATCTCTAAGCATGAATCCCAAGCAATGAGGTCAGAGCAATTTACCCATCCTGTCAGTGGGAATCTGAAAAATGGCTTTCTAGACTCTGTGTAAAATCCATTCCATAAACTAAAAACAAGAAGATGCAGAAAGGTCGCAAGGTTGGCTAATATCATCCAGCCATAAGCCATCATGGCAAGATGGAAGTCTCCGCACTGTATGAAAGGCCTTCCAATCTTGCTTCCTCCCACCTGACCCTTCTAATACCTGTTCTAAAAACAGGACAGGGAGTGAGCATGAAATAGGGAAAGAGATTTATAGCGGCTCAAAACCTCCTGTTAAAATTAAATGCGGTGCAAACACTCGCTTCCCACATTTAATTGTCTTTTTCACAGTAACTTTGCATCAATCTCGTCTAAAAGCCTATTAATTCCATAATTTAGTGCTCGAGAAAGCAGAGAGATAGACAGAAACACCGCTTGGATCTTCATTTCCTTCCTTTGTTCCCCCTTCTCTTCATTGACTAACTGTCATAAGGCATCAACATTAGGGTTCCTTTCTCCTTGAAACCCTTCAAATTCTAGAAAAAAGAGAGGGGGCTTAAGTTTTAAAAGTTTTTATAGCCATTTTAATGCCAGTGGAAAAAAACGAGAGAAAAAGTGTGGAGCCATCAGTTACTGAAATGGATTCTATGACACTGTATGGTAACGTTTTAATAGCTCAATGTAGCATGATGTGACCAAAAGAAAAAAAGAAGAACAAAGTGAGCTTAGTCATTTTTGGCAGTTAAAGGATTTTTTTTTACAGACAAAAGCAAAACAAATTATTAATTGTATTACAATGCAAGCCTCTGTCCATTTATTCAAGATGTACAACATTTTAATTTTTAAGGGATTTACTTCCAAGTAAGCATGTCTACAGTGAAGACTTAAGTCAGAGATTCTAAATTTTGGCGCTGAACTCAGATATTCCAGAATGGACTCCAAGACGTAAGCAGCTGCAATGAGCTTTATTTATTTATTTAGGCGACTTCTATGCCGCCGCGTTCGCCGAAGCCTCAGGGTGGCTCACAAACCAAAAATAAAATTCAATAAAACAATATAAATTAACAATATAAATTAAGTCACCCTGGCCAAAGAATAAAATGAATAAATAATATTAACAATTAAAATAACATTTGAATAAAAAGGCCTTCGCCTGGCGCCGAAAAACAAATAACGATGGCGCCAGACAGACCTCTCTGGGGAGCGCATTCCATAGATTGGGCGCCACCACAGAGAAAGCCCTCCTCCGAGTACTTACCTCCTAATTTCCTTCACGGAGGGTTCCCAGAGAAGGGCCTCTGCCGCTGATCTCAGGGGGCGGGCGGGCGTATATGGACGTAAGCGCTCCTTCAGGTAGCCAGGACCCAAGCCGTTTAGGGCTTTATAGGTCATAACCAACACCTTGAATTGGGCCCAGACTTCAATAGGGAGCCAGTGAAGCTGATGGAGGACTGGAATCCTGTGAACATAACGCCCCGTCCCCGTCAGCAGCCTGGCAGATCTATTTTGAACCAATTGAAGTATCCAGACCGTCTTCAAGGGCAGCTCCACGTAGAGTGCGTTACAGAAGTCTAGGCGGGAAGTCACCAGCGCGTGTGTCACCGTCGCCAGGCTGTCGTTCTCCAGGTAGGGGCGCAGCTGATGGATCAGCCGAAGCTGAAAGAAAGTGCTGAACCAGAAACCCAGGCAGGCACATTTAAGAGAGGGTTACATCCCCCTTCCTCCCGCCCAGGTCTCTGTTATGCAAACCAGGTCAGCCCCCTCATCCACAATCAAGTCATGGATGAGGGAAGATTTATTGTGGCATTAAGCAGCAGCACCGTCAGGCCCGAGGGGCGGTTGACAAGACTACCTGGAACCCTCTGGCTGGGGGTAGAACCAGAAGGAGGGACAGGTGTCAGCCATCTGTCCCTCCTTCTTCTACGCGGACACGTTAAGCTCCCACCGCTGTAACGTCCATTGCCTGTGACCACACCAATGGCAGCGCCCACGTGCTCCCCAGTGAACTCAACCATCAACATGGCCAGGGACGACTCCATAAAAACAAAATTAAAATACAATAAAACTTTAAAACAGTAAAAACTCCCCGTCTACCCCCCCTCCCCGATACAAAATTCCACCCATCAACCTAGCCCCCTGCCAGCCCAGCCCCGCACGGCCATGAACGGCCACAAACGGCGGCGACTACCCTTTGGCAGTCACCCTTCGGCCGCTGGCCCCAGGCCGCGTCCGGTGGGTTAAGCCGGCGCCCGCCCGCGCGCCCCGCCCCAATCCGGGGATCCGTTGGCAACATACAGGTATGTGAGAGGATGTCACATGGAGATGGGTAGAGACCTGTTCTTCCCTGCAGAGGAAGGCAGGACGCGCTCCAATGGAGCAAAGTTCAGGGAGCCAAGGTTTCGTTTGGATGCCAGGAAGCACTTCCTGACAGTCAGGACCCTGAGGGTGTGGAATGGGCTTCCATGGGAGGAAGCGGAGCCGGCTGGAGCCAGGGGTCAGACTAGATCGTCCGGGAGACCCCTTCTGACTCGTTCTGTTTCTATGATTCTATATTTCTTAAGGTTCTTGGTCCTTAAACAGGGATGTGGTCAGACCCTCAAATAGAGGACAGAGCTCTGCAAAGTAGAACTCATGGCCACCTTGGCCTTCCCAGTTGTGTCCTGTCACCAACTTTCATCTTAGGTTGTGTGCAGTGGCAGTCATATTTGCATTGGTCGCTCAGGAAAATAGCTTCTGGGACCTGGGAGCCAGAAGCTCCTGGTGGCTTTCAACATGGTGCCGACATGCAGATGTTTCTTTTGGCCCCGAGTTGGTATCCCAGTATCATGGGACAGAGAAGACCATCTGCGCAGGGCAATTTGATCAGCACCACAATGGTCTGACTGGGCTGAGCTAACATGATAACTCATATCTGAGGGCTGAGTGCAGGTTGTTGTTGTAGCATGTGTTGCTCCAACTCAGCTGTACGAACAAACCATGTTTTGTTAACCATGAACAGCCTATGAAGGGAAGCCATTGTTTGTTTTTGTGTTGTTAACTGTGGGGTGGGTATTGTTAACAAACCTTGGTTTGCCACCATGGCTGGGTTCAGACAACATTTCAACAGTAGCCTATGGTTTAACCCATATGCAAGTTCTGCGTTATTGTGTAGTCCAAATGATGTCACAGAGGTTCCCTGCCACTGGTTTGGACTACAGACCTGCCAGCTACACTGTCCTGGCTCTTTGGTCTTCCAAAATGCCCCCTTCCCGTTCTCTCAGTCTCTTTACCATTCCCATAGATGTAAGGCAGCCTTTCCCAATTTTGGGTCCCTTGACAATGTTGTTCATGACTTCCATCATCCCCAGACAGCATAGTCAGTGCTGAGGATGATGAGAATTGTAATCTAACAATAAGTAGGCTTGGAATAGGTTGGTCTAAGAGCAGCATTTCAAATGGGAAAGCATTATTTCGAAAAAATGCTTCCAACCTTTGAAAAACTAGTGGAGCTTCTGAACTTCTTTCCAGATTTCACTTCCTCCCTAAATGGCCCAGTCTCGATTCCAGCATGAAAGGGAAAACAGAGCATGAAGACTCCTCCACTGCCCTTTTAAAACAACAACTGTGAAATTTATACAGAGCAAACTCCACACTCTTTTTGCTACAGCTTCTGGTTTCTTCCCTTCACTCATTTTTTCACAGCTGTGCATTTTGCACATTGACAAAAGAGTGTGAAAAAGGTATCTCGCTGTGCTTGTACATGTGACTTTTCAGGAATCCTGTTTCGTGGCTTTGTATTCACCAAAGGGGAGGATAATGGAATAGTAATGAAAAGAGTGACTTTGGAAGGGGCCCGTAAGGTCATCAGGCCCAACGCTGTGTTCTATGCAGGATTCCAAGTTAAAGCATCCCTGACTTTATCCAACTGCGCCCTGGATGCCTCCAGGGTAGGAGAGCCCACAGCTTCCCTTGGTCTTTGGTTCCATTGTCATACTGCTCTAACAGGTAGGGATTTTTTCCTGATACCTAGACAGAATCTGGCTTCCTGAAACTTGAGCCCATTATTCCATTTCTTGCCCTCTGGGACAATCAAGAAGAGGTCCTGGCCTTCTTCTTCATGACAGTCTTTCAAGTCCTTGAGGAATGTTCTCCTCTCTCCCCCCCAGCTTTCTCTTTCTAGGCTAAACATACCCAGTTTTCTCAATCTTTCCTTGAAGTACCTTGTTTCTAGACCCTGGATCATCCTTGTTGCCCTCCTCTTGAACCCTTTCCAGCTTGGCTGCAAACTCTGGTACCCAGAACTGGATGCAGGACTCCAGATGAGGCCTAACCCACGCCGAGGGGAACAAGTACTTGATGTGATTTGGAAGTGTTCCTTGTTATTACGCAGCCCAAAATAGCAATTGGTCTTCTTCTTTTCCAGAAAGAATGATAGAATTTCTTCAGGGTGAAGCAGACTTCTGAAAGAACAGAATGCAGGGCAGAGCAAACCAGATGGACGGAAAAGGCACGAATTGAACGAAAATCTGTTCGCCCCAACTTAAAACCTAGAAAACTGACAGTCTCCTCCACTTGTAGACGTACCATCCATATCATTAGCTCAAGGAAAGGTGTAACATTTAACACTTTTGCAAGTAAAATTCAAGCACAATGCTTCTTTTCTCCCTTTGCTTGTGAACTATGGCTGCTTTTCCCCATAAACCTGTCTCCCCTTTTCCCAACGAGGTCATATCCAGCTCTCTCAAGTAGCATATTGGCAATCTCACATCGCATGCCACCAGTACTGAATTGCACTTTGTTTTGCGATCAACCTTTTGGTTCCATGAAAAAAGGTCCGAAACTGGCAGTGCTTTATCTAAGCGAATATTGCAAAGGTTCAGCATTTTCCAAATACGTGATTACTTGTGCTTTATTAGGACAAGCCCATTCAGGAAAGCCAATCAGGGAAAAGCTGCTGTTCTTGCAGGATGTAAATCTTCCTTAACATGCTGAATGCGGTTTTCAGCCTGTGGTTCTAATTTGGGATCAAAGGATATTTCAATCTCTAATGAAAAGCACCTAGGGAACCCTTAGTGCACTTCCTGCCATCCATCCTGACATGTTTTCATTTATCAGCATCAAACAATCAGGGATAGAAGTGTAAAGCAAGGTGAATCCTTGTCCACGGGGACCCATTCTGTGGCACTTCAGGAAACTGTAGGGGTTGCAGATCTGAAACTCACGTGCTTTCAAGTCAGAAGGTCACTTGGAGGCAGACAAGCTTGCCCAGAGAGGTTTTTCCTCTGCATCCACTCCAAGCGTACCGCTGCAGAGAGATAATATTTTGCTTTCAGTGGAACCTTTCCTGCCTTCTCCCAACTGTCCTTTCTCTACAACACACCCAGAGCACAGGGGAGTCAGCAGAGGCAAATCTCAAGGCCAAACTACACAGCCAGGGTAGTTGGCTGTGTAGAGCCAGTGTGGTGTTGTGGTGAAGAAAGAACAGTGGGGACTCGGGTAATCTGGGTTCTAGTCCTCACTCAACCATTGGGTGACTTTCAGAAAGTCACAGACTCTCAGCCCAACCTACTTTGCAGTGACGTTGTGGTAAGAATAGGATGGAAAGGATGAGGTGAATGATGTAAGCTGAACTGAGATTCAAGGAAGGAAGGAAGGAAGGAAGGAAGGAAGGAAGGAAGGAAGGAAGGAAGGAAGGAAGGAAGGAAGGAAGGAAGGAAGGAAGGAAGGAAGGAAGGAAGGAATTGGTGCTCTGCTACAGCTGAGCATTGGACTCTTGGCCCCTTCCAACTCTGCTATTGTATTTCTAGGATAATACATGCATGCATTACTTAGAATTTCATAGAACAAAAGAGTTGGAAGGGGCCATGAAGACCATCAAGTCCAACCCCTGCTGTTGCAGGACACCACGTTACACCATCCCACTCAGATGGCTATTTCTGCAGGACCATTTCCTTTACTGCTTCAAACCACGTGTTGTCCCTGTTTGGATCAAGACAAATGCATGGCAGGCAGAGTGATTAACCCTACAATTACTCTTTGTTTCCCTGTACATCTGTCACATTCAGACCCAGAGAGGGAGACATGGACATTTTTTAAAGTTGTCACTTGGCATCGTCCAAAGTTCCCACTGAATTCTTCTCTGCAGAAAACCAGCGAAACCTAATCTTGTGCATAGCTCAAGGCAGGAAGATGGTTCTGCATTCTTTTCTGCAGTGGCCCATTTGCCCGTTCCAGTTTGACCAACCCATTTTCATTTGTAATCCACATAGGCCTGAAAACATACATTGTACACATTTCTCAACTGCGAGAAAGGGTAAAGCTACATGAATGCGTGCATTTACTCTCCTCTTTTAAATAGATTTGTTTATTTTTTAGTGAACTGCAAGGAAACAGTTCCACCTTCATATGTTTATGGAAGCCTCAGAAGCAACGTATTGTTATATAGACTTATTCTCATGACAGTGTTAAATTAAAATTTCAAATTGGAGAGGCACGAAGCAGATTCTGTTTTGAATTTAAATCTAAACAAGGTTATGACAAAGTACAAAAACATGAGGCTAGATGCCTTCGCATGAAGGGGAAAAAAATAAAAAACCACTCCCAGCCCAAGCGCATCTCAAGCCTTTGCATCCCTCCAGACAGAAGTTCACCTTAAGGGCTGTGCTAAATGGCAGTCATGCAAATCCAGCTCAAGGGAAGCAAAGAGAGCAGAAGCATCTTCAGCTTGGTGTGCAAAACGAAAAATGGGAAAACTGCCCTGGAACTTTAACAAGCTAGAAAGGAGAGGCTGCGACAAAAAGTTGCAGCATGTCCTATCTGTCTAGTTGAAGTGCTTCCATTCAGGATCCAGGTCTTCCTCCATAATAAGAAAATCTGTACAGCATTCAAGCAAGCTAATCCATTCTTCATGGTCCATCCCCTATCATGGTTTTGAATTTCTCTTTTGCAACTGACACTCTACATTCCATGATCTGGAAAGACCACTGGACTCTCCTTGGATGTTTTTTTTTTTTTTTCCAGATGTGCTTTCTTTAAATCTTTCTGAAAAAGACAAACAGAAGAAGGGTGGATTCTTTTGAATTGTGGTGCTGGAGATGACTATTGCATATCCAATGGTCTGCAAAAATCACAAACCTAGACCAGTGGTGGTGAACCTACGGCCCAGGTTCAGCCAAAGTGGGAACATGTGCCCTCTGTGGTGGCACATGAGCCAAGTTGCCCAGCATCACCCCAGCAGCCAAGCATAGGATAACAGCACACACAGGGGCCATGCACTTGCTCAGAAAGTAATGGCACCAAGGCGATGATGTCACAAGCCTCAACTCATCAGTCACAACTCGTCCAAGCTTTCAAATGGCCAGTTAATGCACTGCCAAGGATATATATATTTGCTTGGACTGGCTGTTTTCAAGTTTTATTGCGGTGTTGGCACTTTGCAATAAATAAGTGGGTTTACGGTTGCAGTTTGGGCACTTGGTCTCTAACAGTCTCTTGGTGAACCATCACTGGGTTAGGATGGGAAAAAGGAGATGTTCTGGTATGATTTTGATGATTGGAAAGTGTTTAGAGTTGGGCAGAAATGATGAGCAGTGCAGAAAAAGCTACTTAAGGCTTTTTCAAAATTGCATTATTTTCAATGGAACTTTCGCCCTGTATTATAGTTAGGGGTAGCACCAGGGTAGGGTTAGGGTTGGAAAAACGAGGTGTCCTGGTATGGTTTTGATGGTTGGAATGTGTTTAGAATGGGCAGAAATGATAAGCAGTGCAAGAAAAAGCTACTCAAGGAAGGCTTTTTCAAAATCTCCATTTTCAATGGTATTTTATCATTGAAATCATTTTATCACCTGAAATCCAAAATCTAGGTACTGTTTTCAGGTGTGTGTGTGTGTTTTAAGTTGCACGTGGTGAGTAGTAAAGGGTTTGGATGCTCACAGCTCCTCTTCAGCCGCACACTCCATGGTACTACAAGCCATTCCACCATATAGCCACCATGTCCGAGCAAGTCCTTAATCAACCCAAACTGATATCATAACATGAACTCATGAGGCTGTCTCTATGAGTCCCGCCCTGTATTAGTCTCCTCTGACCGGCAGTGTTTCTGGCTTTGTTTGTTTGTTTTGCTTTCTAGAGTAGAAATGCAGGAGTAGTGATGGCCATCAACCTAGACTGCTTTAAAAAGAAGCTGTCATGGAAGATAAAGCTCTCAGTGGCTACTAGTCACAATGGCAATGAGAGTACATTTCATTTATATCCCAACTTTTTTATCTTGCAAAGAATCCACAGCTGTTGGCATAGTTCCCCTCCACTCCAATTTTATCCTCACAACAACAGCCCCGTGAGGTAGGTTGGGCTGAGATTAAGTGACTGGCCCAAAGCCACACCGTGAGCTCCATGGCAAGTGGGGACTAGAACCGGGATCCTCCCAGTCTCCAGTCCAGCATTTTCACTACTGCTCCACTCTGGCTCTCAGCGTAACCAGTGATGGTTATCCATTCTTCTTCAAAGAAGAAGCCTGGGAGGAACAACCTGCAATATTAGAAAGTGAAAGCCACTCTGTAATAGGTTTTATTCCCATATTGGGGTTAAGGGAGCACAAGCACTGGTGGCAGGCCTATGGCATGCGTGCAGCGGCGGGAATGCAGAGCCCTCTGTCGGCATGCGAGCCAGGGCACCCCAGCATCGCTGCAGCAACTGAGCATCAGGTAACAGCACACATAGGGGTCACCTGCATGCTCAGAAAAGAATAGTGGCGCCAGGCGATGACATCACGAGCCATGACTCATTAGCTGCAACTTGTCTGAGCTTTCGCCTGGCTGTTCAGTCCACTGCCCAGGATATGTGTGTGTGTGTTTATATTCACTTCGACTGGGTGTGAGTTTTTTTTAACTAAAACTGCAGTCTTCAGGTTTTATTGTAGTGTTGGCACTTTGTGATCAAGTGGGTTTTGGGTTGCAATTTGGGCACTCGGTCTCTAAAAGGTTCGCCATCGCTGTCCTAGACTGTGTCTCACCAAAAATATCACCTTGAAGCCAAGATCACCAAACAAAGACAGTCATGCTCTGGCCATGCCATGAAAGATGGCTCCATTGAAAAGTCAATCATGCTGAGAGGGATCAGCAGAAAAAAAAGAGGCTGCCCCAGCACCCATTGGCTGGACACCATAAGGAAAGACACTGGGGTGGACACGGTGGTCTTAAAGAAGCTGTGCCAGACAGAAAGGCATGGAGAGCAAAGGTCCATGGAGTGGCCAAGGGTCAAAGCGCATCTGAATGGTTGACAACGATGACATGCACATGGTGGGCGTGCCGTGAGTGAAGCCGGCTGGAGCCGGGGGTCAGATTAGATGGCCCAGGAGACCCCTTCTGACTTGCCTGTTTCTATGATGACAAGGATGGCTTGCTTTGGTGTTCACTGAAGCATGCTGGCTCCTCTCGCTTCTTGTTTCTCAATAGCTTAATTTAGCAATGAACCACCCAAGTTTGTGCTAGAGAGAACAAGGATGGCGACTGACCAGTGAGATAAAAATCACGTGTTCAGAGGCATTTTGAGGATGCAAGTCCTGTGTCTACCATATGCCCAGAAAGACCACCCCTGAGCTTTGGTTAAGGGCTGTTAGTTTCATCTTTGCTAAAAGCAAACACTCCTAAAAGTATTGACAGAGTTCCAACTTCCCAAGTGGGTTATTGATGATGTGCATGACTTTCACAGGGGAAATCAGGTTTGTGGAATTATGGTCTGTCCTTACAGTGGTGGAAATGTACAACTCCCCTCTGAGAGGTCACATATGATTTCTCGTGACTGCAGAATTCTGGGGCAATGGAAAGCATGGCTCAGAGCCAAATGAAATGGCCTAGAAAGGTGTTAATGGTGCTCAGAGTATTGGGTAGTAAAGAGTGCATTAAGGCAGACTGTCCCCTGAAGAGAAAAACTTCAAATTGCTCAGACATTTTGCAATAGCTAGTAGGCTCACTTATGGAATGCAATCTGGGAGAATTCGGACCTCGGCTAACCTGATTGACACTTCGGGGATGGATTTGTGAGCTGGAATTTAGTTATCTTTTGCATTGCACAAACGTTCTGATGAAATTTGTAGCTCAAAAATGCACTTAGAATACGTACTTCAAGAGGAAACACAGAAGCGGGGCAAAACCTCATGGTATGAGACGGCCTGCTTGGCTGGAGGTCATGTGAAAATTGCTTTGCTTTTGGGTGCAGGGGGAATTAGCAAAATCCAAGACTCTGAGAATCCTCTGAATGCCATCTCAAAGCTTATTCCAGCTCCAGACCATATCAGATTGAGAGTTTTATTTTTGCCCTTCCTAAGTGATACAGGAACAAATCAGTCTAATATAATAGTGTATAAAATTTGGAGAAGCAATACCATGATAGCTAGCATTGTTGTTCTGTGAAAAGCTGATGGAAAGAATCACTTTTCAATAGGTACAAAAAAGTCCAGAAGATTTGGTGCCTGTTCAAGAGAGCTTGGATGCACTCAGAACTTGGTGCTGGAGAACTTTGTGAATAACCTGGACTGACAGAAAGACTAACAGGTGGGCCCTAAATTAAATCAAGTCAGAACCTGCCTTGGAAGCAATAGGGACCAAACTGAAGTTGTCCTACTTAGGGCACCTCCTAGAAGTTATCTGGAGAAGACAATCATGCCAGGGACAGTTGAAGGCAGAAGAAGAAAAGGAAGACCAAACATGAGGAAGCTATAGATGTGAGTTTGTAGGAGCTGAGCAGGAGTAGGATGTTTTGGAGGGCTTCCATTCCTAGGGCTGCCATAAACAGGAGATGACTTGATGGAGCAAAAGAACAAGGAAGATCCAGATGTTGTACAATAGTAAAGGACTGTTCCATGCCATCACTGATACCTTAAACATCACCAGGGGGGTATCTTCTGGTGACACAGGATCTGAACAGTCTGGTGGTTTTTTCAGTATCGTCCTCCCGAGTTATTTAGGGATTTGTAAAGAAGAACCAAAACTCTTTCATAGGCTGTTGTGTGACTGGCAAAGAGGCAGCCAATTAAAAGTTCTCTCAGACTAGGTGGAAAATACAGGTGACAAGCTACTTCCGCACCAGCACTGCTGTGGCATTCTGTTCTTACACCAGTTCCCAGGCCAAGCTTGAAGGCAGCCCCAGAGAAATGACATGGTTTGGGTGCATGGCCCCCAGGCTAGCTACCGGGGATTACCACAGAGTTCTCTGGAAAGAGCAATGACTGCAGGAGACACGCCAGCCATCTAGCCTTTATGTGTGGACCAAGAGGAAGCCTCAAGGAGTGATGCACCTTGGGACTGAATTTCAGGCACAGTGGATGATGCCGCACCTGCCAATAGTGGGAGGACTGGAGAGGATAGAAACCATGATAAAAGTAGAAATCACTCGATGGTCTGTTGGGTAGATCATAGTGAAAAACCACCCCCCATTATAACCAGGCAAGATTGCTTGTGTGAATGCATCCCTGTGATTTGCATCCATGCCGCCCCTTGCCTTTGAAGCTCACTTTTTGACTTTGGGCCAGTCACTCACGTTCAGTCTTGCCTACCTTGCAGGGCTGTTGAGAGGATGAAAGGGAGAAGAGATGGAGTATGTAACCTGCCTTTGGGTGCCTTGCAGGAGCAAAAAAGGGGACATATAAATATACTAATATTAATACTAATAGAAAATGTTTACAAAGCAGCTTGCATGGATTCTTTAAAAACTGAGGGACACAGATCTTGTCCTCCAGCTTCCAAGCCAAGAAGTCACCCCAATGAAGAGGAAGATGGGGTAGGAACATGCAAGAAAGAGATCGATTTGCAATTATTGAATCAGGCAAAGTGTAGGGCATTCCAGCCACAGCAGTCTTCCTTTCTGGGTTGGTGGTGTTTATTTTATTTATTAAAAGTGTTTCTAACCTGTCCAACATCTTGGGATGGCATCCAAAAAATGAGTAGAATATAACAGACACCCCAGCATCTGATAATTGAGATACTAAAACCCCAGTTAAACTCAAACATTACATGTTGCATCTGAGCCAGTGGTCCTTGGTCCCCAGGCCGGTGGTGGAGAAGCGAAAAAGCTTCCATTCACTCCCACAGTCCCGAAAATTAGGATACTGGGACCTAGAGTTCCTTCTGCTGGTGCGTGGAACAAGGCCTCTGAAATGATCCATTTTCTGACCAATCGATGGGACAAAATGACCCCCCCATTGTTCTCCCAAGTATCCCAGTATCCACCTCTGCCAAATGAGATCAGTGTGCCCCTCACTTCCCTCCAGAAGGCCGGGGAAACTCCGTTGCCCCAAGCAGCGCCTCAAAGTCTCCTTCCATCCTGCAGAATCTCACTGCATGTCCTTCACATCAGAGCAGAATTTCTGCAAGGGACTTCAAAAGTCCATCGGGGACTAAAAGTGAAGCTGTAGAACAAGCCCAAACTGAAAAGAGAGATTCCCAGTCGCACCAAGAGACACTTCTTCCTGGTTTGCAATTTAGAACTAAAACAGAGATACAGTTGACACGATCTGAGTTTTGCAGAGACTGTCTTGTACAAACAGGGAGTTCTCCCAGCACCTTTGACCATCGGCTCCTCATTGTTTCTGTGTAGAAAGACTTATTCAGATCCTTGCTCTCTGCCTGGTTGATGCAGAAAAACTGGTTGGAGAAAGGACTGGGATGGAGTGAGCCATGAGAAAGAGCTATAAGGAGATATACACTGGCGAGAATCAAACTACTATTCTCATTAAAATAACAGCTTGGCTAGAAAGAAGAAGTTTGCACTCACTACAGCAATACCAGAGATCAATATGTTCCGAGAGAAGTTTCGGTTCTTCGGTGCTTTCTCAGACATAACTCTTGAGAATTATTTTATATCCCCTTTGCCCCTTTCAAGGTTAGAACACCAAACTCTTTCTTCTGCAGAAAAAGAGAGAGAGAGAGAGAGAGAGAGAGAGAGAGAGAGAGAGAGAGAGAGAGCGAGCGCGAGCGGCAGTTTCCTGGTTCATTGTGAAATTCCTTCTTCAAGAAATGTGTCTTCTAAAATGTCACAAGAGAAAAAGGAGGATGTGTACAATAGTACAGTTTTCACACCAACCAGACTGCCACAGTTTTCCTCAAGTACATTATTTTTATAGACAACCCCGTTGTCTTTATTAAGAATATTTTTATACTGCCTTCTGAGGCAAAGCCTACTCAAGGCAGTTTGCAAGGTGAAATAAATACAAAAGAGGTAAAATGCAACTGAGTAAAATAGCAGCATTATGCATTAAAGTCAGAGCAATAGCAAAAGCTCCAATTTTATTATAAAATAAAATTGGCATCTGTTCAAAAGCAGACTGGAAAGCCCAGGCTCTATTCAAGAACTGCCAGCCAGCCAGCCAGTTTTGAACCCCACTTTCAACCAAAGATGTTTTATAGACTGACAACACAACTAAATTGTTTAAAAGATCCAAAATCATGAGCCTATTAAAATGCACACACCTATTCAAAGCAGCAGGACTTGAACCAAAACACAAGCTGTTTGGCAGAAAAGTATTTGCATTTCACCCAGAAGTCGTTAAAAAGGTGTATATTTAACAAATGTTGCATTTTTTAACCAATCTGCAAATTGAACGTGAGTGATCTTTAGAATTTCGCACATCTCAGAACTTTGCAAAATTCATGCATTCAGTGAAATCCTCAGAAACTTTCTTTGACCCTGACTTCTGGCTTGCTCCACAACCATGCCTTCTGTCCAATACCTTTGGGTCATGAGTATGGCTTTTAACCACAGTTCCTGGCTCTAGCTCTGAAGATTACATTCAAAACCTTATTATTTATGTATGTTTTTATGCATTCTTTGTGAGCCACCCTGAGACTTTGTTGCGATGGGGGCGGCATAGAAATGTTTTAAATAAATAAATAAAATAAAGCTAGAGTTGTGGTCGAATGTGAAAGATTTTTGACCAAGGTGGGGGAAACTGCTTCTGAAGCTTCTCACTGATGCGGTCCAGCAATAGTTAAATACCTACAGACAAGCCTTGAGAATCATTTGAGAGAACAGCAAATTAGCCTTTATTGCTTATTTATAAGCAATAATTTAATGTGGCAGTATTTAGCACACCATATGGAAACGTCCTCTCCAACAAGTTGCTATGTGTCTTTTTTAATCACCAGCAGTAAATGAGGCAAGGTCAACATCCTTCCCAGTTTTGCTCAGTCCAACCAATTTCAGGAACAAAGAGGGGAATCATAAGACATCGTGGAAAACAGACACACAGACAGAAATCTTCTGTTCATCATTCAGGTAAGTTTGGGCACACCGCCTTGCATGCGTTTTTCCCACTGTGTGCCATTTTAATTTGCAAAGTATTTCTTTGAAAGTCAGGAAAGTAGAAATATCACCATGTAATTGCATCCAGTTTGTGTTTTGATTCAGGAAATGCAAATGTGATAAGGTTGCACTGAAAATGTGAGCCATGCCTAAATTCTGCTATCAAAACATCACACACACCAGGGAAACAATTAGCTAGTCCTCATGAAAACAATCCATTCTAAACAGTCTTTTCTTTCTCTCTTCATAGCCCAGTGAAATGCATTTCTTCTAGGTTTTTCTTTTTAAAGCCGAATGCTGAAAACTGCCTTGATGGGAAACTGCATTACCCATTAAAAACACCATATTGTTTTTTTGGCATTCAGGAAATCGATTGCATTTTGAAATCTCTTGTTTCTCTCCCTCCTCTTTACCCTTCTCATGTTGTGCCCCCCCTGGAAAAATGGTATAACATTAGAAGGAAAACTGTGTCTTTTGATAGGAGGCAGAAAGGTAGACTGCAAAGACGTAATCATCTCCCGGCATGACCCTGAGTGAATTCAGAGCCATTCCAGGAAAGCTCAGGGAGAGAATCATGGTTCTCAGCAGTACATAAAAAACACGAGAGATAAACTGTTGCACAGAGTAACCTGCTAATGGCAGATTGTTCAATGGCCTGATTATTACGGAGTACGAAGCCATCCATTGTCCCTTCCCTTCCCCTACCCAGCTATTATATCAATTCTGCAGAAGGTCTCTGTTGTTGCTAGGCAATAACAGGGTGGGTTAATAGAGACGGTCATTTATAAATGATCCATGTTCTTTCCACTAGACAAGCTTTTAAGTGGTGACTGCCCAGTGGCTACACAGACACAACTGTTGTTGGGAACGAAGAGGGGATATGCATGTATGCAACAGAGAATCTGCAATCTGCATTCACACAGCGCTTAAACTGTCGGAACAACTCCCCTTCCTCCAAAGCGGTATGTGTGTGTGAGAGAGAGAGAGAGAGAGAGAGATCCAACCCAAGGGTGGGGAACAAATTTCTTTGGCTCATGTGTGTTCGTCTTAGCACATTTGCCTTTCCCAAACCAAAACATAAACTGCAAAATGCAATTTCATGGTGATACATACATATCTGAATTTCACAAAGAACTTTGCAAATGAAAAGGGCTTTTTTTGCGGGGGGGGGAGTACATGCAAAATGTGTATATTAGGGAAAGTGTTTGCAAAAAAAAGCCCAAACTGACATGGATGATTGAGTGGTGGATTTATCAGTCTGTCCGTCTTAATGACTTGCAATTTCTTCTTTGTTCATGGTATGGGTTAGACCGAGGAAAACTGGGAAGGGAGTTGATCTTGCCTCTATTATAGCCAGGAGACATTAAAAAGACATAGAATGTCAATCGGAGGGGAATATAAAGGTGGGGGGGGGTTGTTCAGAGCTGCCTGGAACCCTCAAATGGGACGTTTCCTCTTAGAAAGGGAGAGCGCAGGACACTCTGCCAGTCTGCGTGCTCCCACGGTTATACATATATCTGCTTGGACTGGCTGTGAATTGTTGAATTCAGAGGAAAGTTCAGCATTTGGGATTTTCAGCTTGGATTACCAGACCCTCTACCAGTTTGGAAGTGAAACAAGACCATCAAAACGGAAGTGCTGCTAAGTGTTTACATACCTGAAGTGCACCAAATGTGCACAGAGGTGTCCAGATCTTGTCTGACTTGATACCTAGGTCTGGAAGGATACAAGAAAGGTACTTGTGGTCAAGTGAAAATGTCAAGCGTCACTCCTCACTGGGTTTAATCCAGATTCCAAGATTGATTTGCCCCCATTTCTTTCAATGCATCTAGAGGCATGGCTTGTTTTGCATTTGTTCTCGTTAACCAAAACCACAGGCAGCTGAACTTCATCTCCTCCCCGCACAATTTCAGCAGCAAATACATGGTTCATTCTCCTATGTGCTACTGAATAAGTGCCAATGCCGTCTTAGAATCACTGTCTAAAACCATTCCTGAAATTGAGGAGGCAAACATATTGCTAGTTCAATATGTTTGTATCTGTAGGGTACAGAACGTTGATTCCTTTATTTCTCAGAAAACATGCATAACAGTGTTTTTATAACGCGCACACACCACAAAGAAAAATATTTGGTATCTGCACACAGTGGGGAGTCGTATGTTCTCTGAAAGGTCTTTCCTTTCACTGCTATCATTGCTGAAAACTTGCTTTTCTTTTCCATTTCTGCAGCTACTCTATAAAATGTTTTTTTTATTATTATTATTAGCTTTGAGGACACATTTCCAGGATTTGAGAACATGCCTCACTTACCTGAGCGGTTTTGCTTGGAGGATTATACCCTACGGTCGAGATGTCTTTGTAGGACAATGACTGGAACTCTTGGGATAAATTCTGCCTTAAAAATAGTGTTCCAATTTCACGGGGAGGGCGGAATGTGACTTGAAAACCTCTGGCAATTCTTGGTGAAGATGGACTGAAATTTGGGGCAGGTAAAGCTGGACAATGAAGAAAGTCAACAGGAAAAAAATGTTGAAAACGCAGTGCTGGAGGAGAGCTTTGTGATTCTTCTGGCTTGACAGACAAACAAACAGGTGTGTCCCAGATCAAATCAAGTCATAAATTTCCTTGGGTGCAAAAATGGCAAACTTGTCCTACTTCGGGCATATTATGAGGAGGCAAGAATCCCTGAAGAAGACAATCATGCTGAGAAAGTCCAAGGCAGAAGGTAAAGAGGAAGACCCAATATGGGGTGGATTGTCTCCATAAGGGAGGCCAGCAGCTTAAATTTTCAGAAACTGAGCAGGGCTGTCATGGACTGGGCATTTTCGAGGGCTTCCATTCATACGGTCACCATTAGACAGCGATGGCTCGACAGCCCAGAAAAACCAAGTATATAGCAATATGAAATCACAGTCATCTCCAGTAATGCTTATCTCCCATTGTTCCTCCTAAAAGCTCAAGTTGGCGTCCTCAGTAATACCCCACATTGATCAGCGATGTAGGTCTGTCAGAGGGACTATCACAGGCCCAAAGTCCCCCCATGAGCTTCATGACTGAACCAAGACTGGAACTCCGAGGCTCAGGGGCTGGTGACTCTCATTTGTGATGACAGCTGTTGAACTGCAGATAGCAGCTTCTTGGTGACGTTCAGATTCTGAACTGGCCTCACCCACCCAGGTTGGCCACTGAATCCACCTAGACAGGAAAGAATGTAAGAAGACTTCTTGTTCCAGCTGAGCATTGCTTGAGCAATAAGATCCTGCTGAGCTTTGGTGAGGTCCCTAATTTTTGGTTACTCTTTGGCTTTCTCATCCTTCCGTCCTGACTTATTCTTCCATCCTGGCCACGGGTGTACTTCAGATCACTGTCCATTGTCTGGCCTGGGCACCAGTCCGGTTGACCCTTCAAGGAGCATAGGAAGGTGCCTCATACTGTATCATAACATAGGTCCATCTAGCCTAGTCCCACTGACATTGACGACCTGCAGCTCTCCAAATTTTGGATGTCCCTTCCTGGAGATGCCTCCTTCATGCAAATCTTGAGATTCATCATGGCCCCTTCCACTTCTAACCATGACATCACTCTAGTTCTGGCAACAAAGTCCAAAACACAATTTCTTTGTAGCTTCTTGAGGAGATACCAGCCCATCTTTGAACCTTGTCAGTTGCAAGCCCCCAAACATATTGAACCAGCCACTCTTCTGCTCTGCCCCCTTTCTGCATCGATCTGCATTTCTTGCAAAAATACAAAATTTGCATGCATTTTACAGCATGCATTTCCGTATTTTTAAGAACTGCATGATAACATTTGGAGAAGTTTCTGTAAATGACTGCATCCCAAGCCACACATTAATTTGAGAGGTACAAATCAGCTCATTTCATCTCCAGCTGCAGACCAAATAAAATCTTCAAGAATCCCTATTAATGCCCTACCGGGGACCGGGAAGGCTTTACAATGATCCCCAGCCTGAATCCTGGTTGTAAAGTGAAGAAAAGCCATCTGCCTCGCACGTCAACCTGCCTCATGCCATTGCCGCTGGCATCCGGCACAGATGAGCAGCGAGAGAGGTCACTCTGAGAGACAGAAAGAGAATGGAGGTCGCCAGCCATGGGCCAAAATGGATGGCAGTGCTTTAGCATCTGGTCTGTTAGCTGATGCTTGCATCCTCTGTGTGATCACAGCAGGAGCAGGACAGGGATGAGGAATGATTCTCCAGGCACAAAAGACATGGATCTGATTTTGTTACTTTTTAAAAAGATATATAGAGGATGTCACAGAACATTTCCTTCCGATTCCGCAAACTCTATTCCCCAGCCAGCCCTGAAGCCACATGCCTTCTCTGTGGCTGTTCTTATGAGTTATGGATTCACTGCAGGCTAGTGGTCCTGGGAAGGCAGACAGGTGAGTGTAGGAGGGGAGCTAATTTAGAGCCAGAGCAATGAAGTTCAGGAAACCACAGACCATATGGATGGTGATGGGTCAGAAGAAGCCGCCTGGGCAGCAGTGATGGACCTGAGGGTGATGGTGAGGGCAGCTTCTCTCCTGTGTGTTCCATTCTTGTTCATCTCCAAAGTTTCACAAGAATCTTGACAGCATCGGAACTGTTCCAAGGTTTGTGGATTCAGCTATTCTGATGCCACCAATGTGGTGTGTAGGTCAGATGGGAATTTCTGCCTGAATTCTTGATGGGTGTTCAAATTTCCCTTTGCCCGATTCAGAGCAGGTTCACCCGACATGAGCTCTCTGGACATGATCAACAGCGGGTGGTCATCAGAGTGTGAGTGTGTGTTGATGTCCTGATGTCATTTGGGGACCCTGTTTTCCTCGATGGCATTACTTAGTTCACTGTACAGTACACCAGAACCTCCACCTACAAGCCTCTTCCTCCCTTTCACTGAAAATAATTTTGGGGGTGATGGTAGCAACCAGGGAGTCTCTCTGGGATATTGCCAAGAGGACTGGCACCTGGACCAGTGAGATGTCAGTCTCCCACATGCTAGGGCTCCTGGGAAACCTACCTTCTCAGGGCATTTGTGGAGGAGAATCAGGTGCCTTAGGAACCACAAATACCAGGTCCCTTTTCAACAAAGATGCTACCACAAAGAGTCACAGTGGCATCCATTTACTCGAAGCTTTTCTTACGGTGGTCTAAATTCCAGACACTTCTTCCAGATGAGTCCCTGCTATGGAAAGATTCCTAGTAGATTTTCTTGGCTTTGAGGAGGTTAGTTACTGCTCTTTTTAAAGAAAATGTGTGCAGAGATCACCTCAAAATACAGCTGCTGTGTGATACTTTGCTAATTCTCCCTTCTTACGGAGGTTCGGTTTGCCGGGTTAGTTTGTTATGTGCTTGTTCAGAATAGGAAGATGGCTATGTTCCACTTCGTCGGGTATTGACCACCCAGAAGTTCTTCTCCAGCTAAACACGTGAACCCAGTTTCTCTCACATGCAGGCACAACTGGCAACCTTCCCAGCTGCCATTCTTGGAGGCCAACCTTCTCCCCAGCTCACTGCTACCAGCAGAGGAATGCTATGCCTTGCACAGCTTATGGGGCCAAATTCCTGCTGAGCACTCCATGAATCCATGAATGCAAAGCAGCCAGAAAGGCAAACCACCAGATCGTCCTCCCAAAGCAGATTCCTCCCATGTCCCTAGATAAAAGATCTGGAGATGTTTCAACATAAGCAGAGATAAGACAGTTGTCTTCAAAAACTCACCATGCAGAAGATGGAGCATAGTCATTCTCTGGCACTTCAGAGGGCAGAACTAAAACCAGAGGAAGGATGGAAACTACAAGGAAAGCAATTCAGGCTAAATATTAGAAAAAAAATTCCTAGTGTTAGCACAATTGAACATTTGTCATCACCATCAGCCTCATCAGTCCTATTTCTCTATCAGCCAAAGCTTTCAAACACTAACACCCCATAAAATACAATACAAAGTACTTGGGAGATTGAGGGCTCTTTCAGTGGAGAAATATAAGCAGAGGTTGAGCAGATTTTTGTGGGTGTTCCGGTTCTAGATTTTTAGAGCAGGGATTTGGACTAGAGGGCCTAAGAAGACCCTTCCACCTCTTTGCTCTCACCATAGTGGCCTGGTTGAACAGCATTTGGACTGTGTGATGTTCAAGCTCCCTTCCAACTCTAAAATTCTAGGTTTCTAGGACTCTATCACACCAGTCCTTCACTGACCCAGGTTGCACTTTTCTTGAGCAGCACTGAGAAAAGTCTGAAATTTCCTTTTCTCCGGAAAGAACAACTCTTCTGAGCTCATCTCCCTGGACAGTTCCAGGCAGCCTCTCTAGATGGTCCTAACTGCAAGACGAAGAGCATGAGTTTGCTTGTTTCCCTTATACATCCATCTCTCTTTTTCCTTTGGTGTCATGTCTTGTAAATTGGCAGGGACAATCTTATTTTTATCAACTGTGGGAGTCTTTTGTCTAGAGAGCAAGCTAAAATGTTTTCAGCAGAAATAAATGAATACATTTGGAGGAAAACCAAAGTTATGAGAAGGTTTTTGTTCTAGATACTAGCAATGCCTTGCCTGATTTTTAAAAAATGTCTATTCTATCAACAGAAATGCTTTTTGTCTTTCTTTTGATGCTTGCAATCTATATGTTAAATATCTAAGCCTTGCTTTTTTGCAACAAAATGAATGGTGTGTAATGAGCTTGCCTCACCCTTTTGCCATGACCGATCAACTCAATTTATTCCCTGTATTTATCTATGATTTTACTCGAAGCTTTTCTTACGGCTGTGCTTATGAACATTTCTTGGAATGAAGTAAATATTTTCTTTGCTTGAGTTCAATGGCTTTTAACATGCGTGGACAGGTGGGAGGGAGAGAAATGATTCAGGGTGAATGATTTTCTGGGCCCTGTGAACAAACATTTGCCTGTATTCTTTGGCTAAAATGTTTTACCCAGTGATGCCAGTGGAATAAATTTCAGCCAACCAAATGAACTGTGAAAAAAGAGGTTGTGCTCTCTAATAAGATATAGGAGTGTCCCGGCTCTCTGCCATGGAGTGAAAATGAAATTTGTTACCCCACAGAGCTTTTGGTCTCACATTTGAATAGGCACTCTCTTCCACAACTACCATTTAAAGGTCCACGCAGACAGAGAGGAAGAAATCAGAGGAGCATGGGTCATTATAAGTATATTTATTCTGTTCCTTTAAATAGAGTGATGTGTGGAACTGGATGTTGACGTCTTTTATGCTTGTTCCTCCCAGAATGATCCAATGAGAAATACGGAATATCTAGAAGGTTCCTCGCCACCAGCCTGAGGGACTGATAAGGCCGTGTTCAACCACTGCAAGCCCTTTTGGCTCTGGCCTCTTGACAGAGCAGCAGAAGCACAGGCTGGGAGAGAGCGCTGAGAGGCCAGGGGACTGGCGAAGGCAAGGTAGGAGCTGGGCAGGGGAGCAGAGGGCCAGGAGCAGCGGAGAGGAAGGGGGCAGGGCCAGAGAGGTGGGAGGGGCCAGGAGGAAGCAGGGGGTGGGGCCACTGGCCTGAGGGACTGATAAGGCATCATCTCTTGTCTGCAGCCCTTAGCTGCGGCCCGGGCTGTCCGGGGACTCCTTTCCCTGGGATACAGAGGTCTGTTTGTTTGTTTGTTTGTTGTGCTTTGCTTTGTTTTTCTCCCAGTTTAAATTTAAGTTTATTTTACCCTTGTGTGTGTGTGCGAGTGGGTTTTCATCTGGGAGAACTGGGCAAGTGAGAGGAACTGCAGGAGAAACAAGGCAGGGGACCAAGGCAAGGTCTTGGAAGGGATACCGATGGCAGACCAGGAGATGGCCTTGGCAGGAGTCACGGGGGTTGCTGTCTGCTGCGAGAGCTGCGACATGTTCGCCCTTCTCCCCCAGGAGAGGCAGGGATGCGCTTGCCCTCGGTGCAAGATGGTGACCCTGCTAGAGAAGGAGGTGAGGGGCCTGAGGGCCGAGAGAGCTCTCCAGGCCCCCCCCCCCCGGAGCAGCCCCCCTCTGGACAGAGGGTTGAGGGAGAGGCCACGGGAGGAGCAGCTGTGGAGACATGGAGGTATGTCACCCACAGGAGGAGGAGGCCAGCACGGCCTCCTCCTCCTCCTGGCACCAATCTGGAGCTGGGAAACAGGTTCTCTCCACTTGGGGAGGCTGGGGCTAATGAGGGCTCGGGGGACCAGCAGGACCCCCAGCCTGGGATGTCAGGCGGCAAGGAGGCCGCTGCGGGAGAGGCGAGGGCCAGGGCACGGCTGCCCACCAGCACCGGGAAGGTACGGCGGCGGGTGATTGTTGTTGGGGACTCTCTGCTGAGGGGCACTGAGGCGGCAGTGTGCCGCCCCAACCTGGAGACAAGGGAGGTTTGCTGCCTGCCAGGCGCACGCATCCGGCATGTGAAGGACAGAGTGGAGCATCTTGTTTGCTCCGGAGGTCACCAGCCGCTCCTGGTGATCCATGTGAGCACAAACGATGTGGCCAGGCAGGGTGTGGTTGGGACCACCAGGGACTTTGAGGCCTTGGGGAAGAAACTCAGGGAGCTGAAGGCCCAAGTGGCCTTCTCGTCAATCTTACCTGTCCGGGGATTTGGGCCAGGAAGGGACAGGAGGGCCTCCAAGGTGGACGACTGGCTTAGGGTGTGGTGCCAGAAGGAACGCTTCGGGTTCCTCGACCATGGCACTCGTTTTCGTGCCAATGGACTTCTGGCAAGGGACAGGTTACACCTCACAAGGATGGGGGAAAGGTCCTTTGGAGATGCTCTAGCGAGCTTCGTCTGGAAGACTTTGAACTGAGCTGGGGGGGAGAGTTCAGGCCCCCCCAGTAATGTGTCTGCACTGGACAAGTGTGCGGGGAGGATCATGGCTCTGGGAGCAGGGTTTTAGAGATACTGCAGGGACTGACAGGACTCCTACAGAGAGGGGCCAGGTATCAGGGAGGATGGGAGGAAGGAGGAAGCTGGGAACTCCAAGGAAAGGAAGTGGTGGGAAGGAGTTGAGGTGCATGTACACCCATGCTAGGAGCATGGGTAACAAGCAGGAAGAGCTTGAAACTCTCCTGGGAATAGGAGGGTATGATCTGGTGGGAATCACAGAAACCTGGTGGGATGAAAGGCAAGTCTGGAATGTGAACATGGAAGGGTATCACCTTTTTAGAAAGGACAGGAAGGGAAAGAGAGGTGTGACCGTGGATTTATACGTCAGGGAAGGGATAGGATGCAGTGAGATAGAATGCAGCACAGATGGGGATTCGGTAGAGGCAGTCTGGGTGAAACTTAGGGGTTTTGACAGGGAAAGAGACCTGACAGTGGGGGTATGTTATCGCCCTCCAGGGCAACTTGAGACCCTGGATGATGTCCCGACAGGCCAGATTCTAAGGACATCTCAGGGGAGAGACACAGTAATTACGGGAGATTTCAATCTCCCGGATATTACTTGGGAGACTCACTCGGCAGTGACAGCCAGGTCATATCACTTCCTAGAAGCTATTGAGGGAGGGTTTTTCACACAGAGGGTCCAAGAGGGGGAAACATCCTTGACTTGGTCTTGACCAATAGGGAGGAGCTGATAGATGAAGTACAGATTAGGGGAGCTCTGGATGCGAGTGATCACTCCATCCTTTGCTTTGAGATCAGGGGACTGGGGATGTGCAGCAGGTCAAGCACTAGAAGCTGGGACTTCAAGAGGGCCAACTTTGGCCAACTGAAGGCCAGACTAGGGAAAGTCTCCTGGGATAGGTTACTGGAAGGTAAGCAAGTTGAGGAGGGGTGGATAGCACTCAGAAGGGAGGTTTTGGAGGCGCAAGCCTTGACGATACCTCTAGTCAGTAAGGTGGGGAGGCAGAGGAGAGTGCCGCCATGGATGCGAAAGGAGGTGGTTAGAGGGGTGAGACGAAAGAGGAACCTCCGTAGGAAATGGGTACTGGGGGAAATAGACAAAAGGGTATACCGGGAGGAGGAGGCCCATTGCAGAAGGATTCTTCGCAAGGCTAAGGCTGATTACGAGCTGAGACTTGCCAAGAATATTGAGAGCAACAAAAAGGGCTTCTTTCAGCATGTAAATAGGAAGAGGAAGGGGAGACAAGTAGTGGGACCACTAAATAAGGAGGAAGGAGATCCAGTGACTGATAAGAGGGAACAGGCACAGATGTTAAATGACTATTTTGCCTCTGTGTTCTCCCCAAAGCAGGACGGGGGAGATCCGCATAGGAGATTAGATGAGGCTGGGGACTTAGGGGCACAGATTAGAGTCACCCTCCCTTGAAGTCGAGGGGCTCCTCAGGACATTGGACATTACAAAGGTGCCAGGACCTGACGGGTTACACCCGAGAGTACTTAGAGAGTTGGCAGGGGTTCTATCACGCCTGCTGGCCTCCATTTTTGAGACCTCGTGGAGAACGGGTGACGTTCCAGAGGACTGGAGGGTGGCATCAGTGGTCCCAATTTTCAAAAAGGGTAGTAGAAAGGACATGGGGAATTACAGACCTGTTAGCCTTACGTCCATTGTAGGAAAAACAATGCAAAGGCTCATAATAAAGATCTAGTGATGCTAGATAGGGAAGGGAGGCTGACAGCCACACAACACAGCTTCCGCAAAAACAGGTCCTGCCAGACAAACCTTGTGGAATTCTATGACAAGGTTTCAAGGTGGCCAGATGGAGGGGATGCAGTGGATGTGGTATACCTGGACTTCAGCAAGGCCTTTGACAAAGTGCCCCATGATATCCTGGTGGAGAAACTGAGGAGTTTTGGGATACACCAAAGCACTGTCCGGTGGATTAGGGCATGGTTGACTGACCGAAAGCAGAAGGTAACCATTAGTGGGGAATCATCGGGATGGCAGCCAGTAACAAGCGGGGTCCCCCAGGGCTCTGTCCTGGGGCCGATCCTGTTTAATCTTTTCATGAACGACATGGAAGAAGGGGTGAACAGTCTGCTGATCAAATTCGTAGACGACACTAAAACGGGAGCAGTGGCCACAACTGAGGAGCAGGTACTCTGGATCCAAAAGGATCTGGACAGACTATGGAAGTGGGCAGGAGACAACAGGATGGCGTTCAATGTGGATAAGTGTCTTGCACTTGGGAAATAGGAATAGCTGTCATAAGTACAGGTCAGGGGACAAGTGGCTGGAGAGCAGCACTTGTGAAAGGGACCCCGGGGTGCTGGTTGACTGCAGGCTGAACATGAGCCAGCAGTGTGATGTGGTGGTCAAGAGGGGGAACGCCACCCTTGGTCGCATAGCCAGAAGTGTGGCTTCTAGATCAAGAGAGGTATTACTACCACTCTATACGAGTCTGGTGCGCCCGCAACTGGATTATTGTGTTCAGTTTTGGGCCCCTCATTACAGAAAGGATATAGCCAGGTTGGAGTCAGTGCAGCGTAGGGCCACAAGGTTGGTGGGCGGTTTGCAGGGGAAGCCGTATGAGGTGAGACTGAGGGAACTGGGTCTCTTCAGCCTGGAGAAGAGGAGACTCAGAGGGGATATGTTGGCAACATACAGGTATGTGAGGGGATGTCACATGGAGATGGACAGAGACCTGTTCTCCCCTGCAGAGGAAGGCAGGAGACGCTCTAATGGAGCAAAGCTCAGGGAGCCAAGGTTCCATTTGGATGCCAGGAAGCACCCCCGAGGGTGTGGAATGTGCTTCCATGAGAGGTCGTTGAGGCCCCATCAGTGCGGGTGTTCAAGGATGGGCTGGGCTCCACATGGTGGGCATGTTGTGAGCGGAGCCGGCTGGTGCCGGAGGTCAGACTAGATGGCCAGGGAGACCCCTTCTGACTCGCTCTGTTTCTATGTTTTTATGTTCCTGAGCAACTGCGATAAGCAACCTCACCACAAGGAGAAGCTCTCCACGACATAAGCTCTCCATGAACTACTTTTAGGCAAATGAAATGGAGGAAGCATCACTTGGAAGTCAATGTTGGGTGCAGCTTGTTGAACAGCTCTAGGGCCTTTTGATGGAGACAGAGACACAGCACAGAGCACCTGAGATGTGCTGGGAATACCAGCAAGCCTAAATTCATGGTCGTTGCATGGAAGAATGAATGGAAGCCTTACAACCTTTCGCATTTGGAAAAATGCAGTCAGAGCTTTCCTTGCCAGGGCTATGGAAAGGGAGTTCCCCATTTCTCATTCTTTGTGGATGCTGGAAGAAGTGATTCTGAAAGCATCTAATTAGCATAATTAGTGCAGGAGGAAAGCATCTTTATGTTCCCAATTTTTTTAACCTTATAAATAGTTTCTCTTAATGGGGAACAAAGGAAAATATATACTGTGAATTTTATTTTATGAGGTTTCCCTTATTTGCCATTAATTACATTGGAGCACTGGTAATTGTAAATGTCCTTTAGTGCATTAACTCAACAGTGATGTAGTGTGCCAAAAAGGAGTCTGGAGAAGGGGGCAGGGAGAGATGGGAAATCCACGCCTATAAATACAGATTGCTTCACTGTGTTGGGAAAGGGACCTGAATGAAAAGCCCTGACTCCAAGGGAAGGAGGCAGGAATAATTGACTGCAGTACCCAAAGCTGCAGAGCAGAGAGGAGGATTCTAAAAGAGGATGCCTGCCGTGTTCTACAAAATGCAAATCATGTCCATAATAGAGTTGCAGCTTTGGTATCATGCAGCCAAACACCACCTAGCATTTTGTTCAGCATTTGCCAAGGAGGAAATGTAGTTTCTTATGACATCAGCAATTGTGTTATTATGGATATTATGTTCCAGCCTTCCTCGGGGGGGGGGTTACAAATACGTCTATCCCATATTTTCTCTTCTCAAACAGCCTGTCTTGAAGTTAGGTGAGGGAGAGAGAGGACATGATTGGGGAGGATTTGAACCCATGCCTAGCCTGTCTGATATATTTATTTATGAAAATTGTATGCCATTAAATTACTTGCATCTCTGGCTGCAACTTAAGTGGGTCAACATAAGTAAATTGACCCACTCTGGCTGCAAGTTAATAAAATACAACAATAAAACATTGAAACATTAAAATATTGATTAAATAAGAAGGTCTCTAAACCATACCAAAGTTTCCCACCTCGTTGATATTGACATATTTTGAAAGTGTCTCAAAATCTTAGTTGCCAGAGGACTGTGTTGTAGTAAAAGGCTGTATTCATTAGTAGTCCTCCTTAGAGTCATTGAAATGACTGGGCCTTACGTTAGCCATGAGTAATTTAAATACCGTCTATTTCAGCTTGTCTCCTCACTAGGGCCAGCATTAAACCACATCCGTGTGTATGGCTGATGTCTGATCAAGCAGTCCAACTCATGCCAGTTTTGATGAAGAATGTATCATGCCAAGTATTTCCCATTTCCTACTGCATCCAGATGGATATTTTGTTCAGACAATAGGCTTTGTTTCCCCTGTTCTTACCATACAGCTATATTACAGGTCTTGTATTACTGAGTTTGCATCCTGTATCAGAGGTTCTTACTCCTGAATAATTTGGTATCAGATTGTACCTAGGGATGTCTAACCCTGTCTGTTCAAATGTCTGCCTCTGAATTGTCAGAAGAAACCAAATGAGATTCTCACCTATTCCTGAATGCAGCCTAAATAATTTAATGTTATGATTGTACATGTGTTTATTGATGGGGAATGTTGTCATTTCAAAGACTTAAAAATACACTGAGATACATAGTGTTTGTTTGGATTGATTGTAGTTCCTGAGGGCCAGGATCTCTTCTCAATCATCCCAGCGTGCAGGACATGAAATAAGCAGCTCAAGTTAGAGGAAGCCAGATTCTGGCTGACCATCTGGAAAAACTTCCTGATTGATAGAGCAGTATGACAATGGAACCAAAGACCTCGGGAGGTGGTGGGTTCTCCCACCCTGGAGGCATTCCAGATGTACCTGGACAGCCATCTGAGAGGGAAGGTTCAACTTGGAGTCCTGCCCTGATCAGGGAGTTGGAGACAATGGTCCTCTGGTCCCTTCCAACTCTACCAATCTATGAACCTTTAAGATATGACTCCTGGTCACCAACTAGTTCTTCATAAATGTGACATGCATTTATGGAAAGACTCTTCCCTTCCAGTCTTCCTCCCTGTGGTCTATGAGTTGTGGACATCCCATCTTGTGGGAGGAAATCCCAAACATAGTTTATGTGTAAAGGACCCTACGCAGTCTTTCCCGAATCTACTGCCTAGTAGCATGAGAAAGGGGGAAGGACTTCTCTGTGTCTACTCTCTATGCCAGGTGTGTTTCACACTTAGATTCTGGGATAGCTTAACAGGGAGTTCTGCACTGAACAGGAAGTTGGACCCAATTGTCTTCTTGGCCCTTTGCAACTCCACTCTTCTGGAGTTGTATAATTGCTTGATTTGTGGCCTGCAAGCATTAGAATTCCGCACTCCTTAGCTTCTGCAGACCCTGTCTTTCATCACAGATTTCAAACAAGCCCCAGCTTTATTTCCTCTCTGTTCATCCAGTCGGTTAGGTGAGCTGATAAAGATGCTGGGTTTTTTCCCCCCTCTCATTGAAAGCTAATTAATTTCAAGAATCCTTTAAAAAAAACTAATACCTTGATCATTTATATAACTACAGAAGAGGCATTTACTGTTCCAGGTAATACGGAAAGAACAGTTTGGTGTAAATTAATATGCAGAGCTGTTCTGAGTGCAAGCAATTTGCTGGTAATTGGAACATTGACTTGCCCTGGAAAAATCCGCCTTCCATGTTACTGTTCATATGTCACATTATGCATTCAGGGAACCAAATATCCTTGTTTATGCACTTACCAAGGGACGTGCTGTGCATGCATTATTAGGAGAGGAAGTCCAATGTCCCTGCTTGGCATGAGCCGTTTCCACGTTTCAGAAAATGTTTCCCTGGCTGTAGAACTTTTGTTTGCCCTGTTCATCGCTTGCGAAGGAATGGCGGAGGGGGTGGTGAACTTCTGTGAACTTCTGACGTTGGATGTGAACGTCTGACGTTCGCAGGGAAGTCAGGGGAAGACGTACAGTCTCAAGGCAGGTACAAGTAGAATCCGGCTTGGCTCAGAAGGTTGGTATTGGGTGCGTTGACCACGCCAGTCCATTCTTGATTCAGCAAACAGCAGGACTTCGCTGGGATGCTTCAGAGGTTTCCCTGTTTGGCTTGGCTCTCTCATCAGGCTCTCTACAGACTCACCAGAAAATCTACTAAAAAATCACAATTTTTAATGGCTATTGAGGGCAATCTAATGCATGATGGGAGAGAAAAGGGTTCTATCCATACAAGGCATATTACAGGATTATATAAGCACAAATATACACATTTCCATTAAAATGAAGAGGAAAGATGTCAAGGTTTTTAAGCAACAAACATAGAAAAATAAAAACATAGAAGCAGAGCAATTCAGAAGGGACTCCCGGGCCACCTAGTCTGACCCCCAGCTCCAGCCTGCTACGCTCATGACATGCCTAGGGGATGATCTTCAGGGTGGTTTTAAACAACATTGTTTGCCATGCTCTTTTAAATTTTTTAGAGAATCAGAAAAATTGCAGGCCTAGTTCTCCATCTGCACAGATGAAGCCTGCTGAATTTTGGATAAATTGGTGCAGGGGTGTGTGAATAGCCTTTAAATTTTAATTTCAATGTATGCTAAGGGAACGGCTCATACCTTTTGAATTTCTTGACCTGATTGGATGAGATTACCAGGCACAGTTAGCCTTTCCTAGGGAATGACCAGTGCAAGGCTTTTTTTCAAGTATCCATTTATGATTTGTGGAGTTGGGAAGAAATTTGAGTGGAAACTGCTTGTGCATTAGAGATGCCCCTGGCAGCAAACCAACCTTTCAGTAGGGTAGGCTGCTGGGTGGTGGGGGTTGGGTATGCTAGCGCTTTTAAAGTTGATTTGGGGATGTTACCAGTCAAATTCTAACTGGATGATGTAATGATCTGTCTACGAGGAGAGGAGAGGAGAGGAGAGGAGAGGAGAGGAGAGGAGAGGAGAGGAGAGGAGAGTTCATTAAGCAGTCCTCCAGCACCATGTCCTGAATGCATCCAGTTTCTTCCTGTCCACATTCTTCCCTGCCCTTCCCTTGGGAATATATCATGGATGATCTTGGCCTTGGCCTCCACTGAAATGTCATTACACTCGATCTTTTTCACTTCCATCACCTCTGCCTTTACAAGTCTCAGCCTTCTGATTTTTTGGCAGCAGTCTCCCTTTGAGCTGATGATTGAGCCAAGGGATGCAAAATGGCTGTCATAAAAGCCATCAAATCCCAAGTTTGCGTGGCCAAGTCATGCATATTAAAGTTCCCCAAGATCATACCAAGGACCAACGTCTGCTAGATCTGCTTGGAGCATCTCTGGCGGGTGCACCACCAAATGCAGGTGGCAGCTTACCTGTGAAGTACCTTCAGGTTGTGGTTTGAATCTGCCCAGTCAGGCTCCTATTGGACTGGCAAGAGAGGCAGGCATATCTGAGGACTTCTTGTTCCCACTCAGCCTTGCTTGAGCAACAGCATCTTTCTGTGTTCTACTCTGATCCTATGGCCTTAATTCATCCATCGTTGGGACTGGCTTCTAGTTTGCCCTTACAAGATAATACACAGGAGGACAGTGTATTTATATAACTTTGAAAATAGTACAAAGACTGTGCCCCAACAACCTTTCAGGTGCTGCCAGATGCTGATAGGCTGGATCAGCATCCAACGGTTCTTTGTATCCTTTATCTTTACACCAGTACTGGACACAGTAGCCTTCCTAATGGAGGCTGCTTCCACACAGAGGGTGATTTTTCATGTTGAAGACTGCCCTCCATAAAAGCTCGCCTGACAACTTGCTGGGATTCCTTCTCTCCTGACTAATCCTCCTAGCTTCTGCTCCGGTTTCACCTCAGTTTGGCCCAACCTGGATACCCGCAGAAGTGCTCTGGATGGAAGGAAGAAGACTCATTCATGTTCCAATTTCTGCCTGCACTTCTACTGAATTCTCTCAGTTGAAGAAGAAACCAGGAGAAGTGCTATGCAGGCCACAGTGGACAAGAAATCAGGGCTGAAGCATCTGTACCCTCCAGATGTTGTTGGACAATACACAACTCCCAGCACCAAAGATTATTGAACTGGCATTGATTGATAGGAGTTGCAGGCCGACAACATATGGAGAGCTCAACCCTACAGGGAAGGAATACCTTGGGTAAAGTTTCTCCTTCCTGCAACAAAAAAAATTCTACCGAAGGTTTTTCGAATAACAACTCTCTGTTAAAAAGCAAAGGAGCCAAGTCACATCAGTGCTTTCCCTGGCTGGTTAGCCACCCTATTGGCGGGATAAAGGGTGTCCCTTCTCTTCCATTAAGCCAAGCATGGCCTTCCAGATGTCAGGTTGCAACACTCATCATTCCAGCCCAGTGGCGCAGCTAATGGAAACTGAGCCAAATCTCCAGGGCCCATCCTTGAGTTACACCACAGATATTCATTCTTGGCTTTTACAGACCCGAAGGGGTGTTATTGCAAGCACTCAGTGTCAGCAGTTTATCAAGGCATAATTGCACAAAGGTTGCGTTTCATGCTCCTTTGTTTGCTTGCAGGATATGACTTAAGACTCGACAAGGCAAATGTTTAATGAATCCCATTATACCTTTCTCTGATGGTGATTGATAGTTAACTCTAATGATACTGTCAGCTTCATCAGTAGGTGCTTTTGAAAGTCCATTTATCCTAAGTGTCTGGACCATGGGCAAACACCTCTGGTAATATAGACCTATCCTGGCAACTAATAGAAAGTGATGTATAGAAAATGCAATCCACTTTCTCTCCCGCTGTGTTCCACTTCACTTTTCCAATTTTCATTTCAGTTACAAGAATTACTTAAAATGCTAGCATTTCACCAAGGATTCTTTGCCCACCCCTCACATAATGAAAACAACTTTGTTGGGGATTACAAGACAGGCAGAAAACAGTTTTTCCTCTGCCAAACAAAACTAGAGAAGTTGCTGCAGTCAGAAAATATTAACTCCAAACAAACTTTACAGGAAATTTGCCTCCTCTTCATATTTGACTCCTCAGGAAATTTGACTCCTCAAGTAACCCCATCTCTGAGCATCTAATGGAATACAATTGAAGAGCTGCGAGGAGTTCCCTTTGATGATAATTTGGTGCCCGTATTTCAGGACTCCAATATCCTAAATGTAGGAACTGTGACCACTTCCCCCAAATGACAGCATTCCAAGCTGGATACCTCAGGCTCTGAATTAGAACTGGAAGAAGAGGAGGGGTCAGGATTCTTACTTGAAATGCCAAGGCCCGAAAGCCTTAAGATAAGCCAAGAGTCTGGTGTGGGCTAGACCATCTCTAATTCGGGGGGAGGCACTGTCAAGCAGCAAGACCAGCAAGGATGTACCATAATTAGCTGCATTGCCTAATGCAAGCCAAAGAGAACAGGCAAATTGAATAGTATCCAGCATTCCCACCATTGGGCCCACAAGCCAGACAAACCTCCCCGAGGGTGGTGCTATCTCCATTTGGAAGCCCACTGCAGTTATGCGAGGCCTATAAATACATGCATAAATAAAATAAATACATTTGGTTGGGAAAGGAGGAGGGGAATTAAATCTGGAACCAATTTCTTGGCATGAGCAGAAACCTACCTCATTAGCTGGCTTCCCAGCAAGATGCAAACTATTCTGTAGAGCATCTCTGATTAACTGGCATTTTAACACTGGTCCTTCCAGTTAAAGGATCAGGGAAGAGTCAGCAGGAAAGACCCATTGTCTGAGACTCAGACAGCCACTGAGAGTTGAAGCAGGCCACCCTGGGCTAGATGGGACAGTGGTCTAACCTCACATAAGGCAGTACCAAGAAAAGTTACACCCCTAACACAAGGTTAGGGGGGTAGTCTGTGTAATTCACGGCATCAAGGGGTGACAGAACTTCTGCACAGGGTTTGGGTGCTCTGGTGCACTGAGCAGAATCTAATTATAGCGCTGCAAACCACAGCAGAGTATCTGAAGGAAATGGTACCTGATTCACACAAGCACAAATAGCTGGCCAGTGGTGAGTTTCCCACCAGGTAACGATGAACTTTGGTGGTATCTTTCTTTAGTACGCAGGGTTGACAAGTCTAGTCTCCGGTGAAGTCAATAGGCTCATTTATGAGAAACAGAAGATGTGAGCAGCAATTGCCGCTGAGCCAATCTTAGTTTCAGGTCAACTGGATCGATTACATTCACCAACTCTGTTTCCTCATCAGGTCAACCCTGTGGCTTCACCGGTCACCCAAACAGCAGGTAGTTCTGCTGCAATTCTCCATTTAAGCAATCTGTAGATCTCATCAGTGGTGAGCTGGATGTGTCCCATTATTTTAATCTGCATAAATCATTCTAATTGCAGAATCATTTTTCCAGGAAGGTGACTGAACTGAGCAAGAGTTCTTCCTAGATTCCTTGTTCAGATGCAGACCATAGAACCAAACCGAAGAGTCTTTGAAGTGGTAAGAGGCGGAAACAAAGAAATCAGTTTGCCTGATCCCTCTTTGGTGTACAAATCTCAAAACAAATTGCTTACAAGTGTCCCAGTTTCTCTTGATCATCCTGAATGCTTCAGTTTGGGGTTGCTACTGCTTCCTTTCTTTCCTTTCTCCCTTCTTTTTTTCCTCGTAGCTTGCATCCTTCTTCAGTATGAAGATGAATGTTTGAACTGGAGCTGGCCTATACATCTTTCTCAGATCATTTTCTCAGAGCAAGTAATTAGCTAGAAAGAACCCAGGTGTCACACTGGAGAATAACAGAGAATCTGGTCTATTTATTACAGCAGGTAACGGGTCTCCTTTGAAATGTCACTTTGCCTTGTTAATCTCACTGAGGGTGCTGTTCCAACAGCAACACTTCCATCTGTATTTTTATTTACAAGGAGAGAGACCTGTCAAGATGAATGGTACCACAGAAGTTGCAATACGGCTAACACTTGTTCAGGAATTATTGTTTGTGTTTAAATTTGGCACACAAGATTAAAAAGAGGGAGCACCATAAATCTTGCATGACAATTTTTGAAATGCAAATGCAAACAGTTAAAAAGTTTAAGTGTGATGGAGTGCTGCCTTTTGATCTTCTTTTCACATGTTTCAGCATATTATTGACTTCCCACACACACTTTCTGGCTTTCTACCTTATATTAATTGGGTGGAAATTGCAAGGCGATGGAAATCATTTGCTTTGTTTTCCAAATGATCTCCCCAAAGGGAAGCACTGATGAAAGGATTTACCCCCAATCCATTAATTACACCCTCTGCATGTTCACCCAGAAACAAGGACAAATGAGTTCACGCAGCTAAGCTGCATCATGCTATTGTGAGAGCCATCAGCAGAGAAGACCGGACACATTTATGGAGAATGAAGCTCTCCATGGTGACAAAACTTGATGGTGAAGTTGCTCCACTTATGCAGAAAGGCCAGTGGAAGGGTTGGGATTTCACTCATGCCCCACTAGTGGCTTTCCCTTTGGCACCCAGTTGGCGATTATGAGGACAGGATACTGGTCCAGAGAGGTTTTTGGTCTGGTCTTCCTATATCTTGATGATGTCTTCCCAGGCAGCCTCAGCATGCTGCATGGATTCACTGACTATCTCTTGTCTCTTTTTTTTCCAGAATCCCAGTTAAACCTGTGATTGTTTCCACAATGAATGTCATACTTGAAGCCTGCACATCTGTTTGCATCAGTTGTCCTTCTCCACTCTTCACTTCCTGTTACCACTGTGGACCGCTGTGGGTTGATAAAGCTGCAGAGATGAGGATGACACAGAAGCAGAAGGTTGGTGTGATAACACACACCACAGCGTGTTGACATTAATTCTCTTGCTATATGTGGGACGGGGCATTGTCAAGGCATAACTTTCCCTAGAAGCAAAAACGACAAAGCTGAAGTTTTGGGCACTTTGTGAGAAGGCAAGACCCCCAGGAGAAGACAGGTGAGCTTGGGAAAGTTGAAGGCATATGAATACCAAGCATGATTTGGAATGATTCTATCAAAGAAGACACAGCCTCGAATTTCTGAGAGTAGAGCAAGACGGTCATGGATAGGACCTCCTGGAGGACTTTCAATCAGAGGGTCACCATGAGTCAGAGCTGACTTCTTAACAAGGAACGACAGGAAAAGGCACTGGATTAACAACAGCGAGCGCATTCAATGGACATGCTTTGCAACCCTTAAAACACAACATGAGATCCTACCACCCAAAGAGCCACCTAACAGTTCCCCTGCCCCAAATTAGTGGGATGCCCAACAATAAGTTGCTGATGGAGTGGGACCTTCCCCCGCTTTTGTTGTCAGGGGACCCTTCCAGACACCCCATGTGCATTTTTGCACTGATGTTTCCTCATGCATGCAAATTTGTACGTAATTTGGCATTATCCACACTTCTGCATGCACTTCGATTGAACACGTGTGTGACAAAATTTGGGGAAACGTGGATGTGGAGGTTTCAGGCCAGGCGCTAGATTGAGAATGTCAACTTGGGCCATGTTAAAATACCAGCCAAATGAGTTTCTCCCCCATCCTGGGATCAAAGAAGGCAAAATGACTTAACCATTGTTTGGGGCATATTATGATCTTGCTTGGAAAGGACTTTGTGGGTGGTTGACAGGATGGCACATGTCTTTGGTCTTCTTGCACAGATTAATATTCCCTGCCTCTGGAATCTTCTGCTTATTGCAGTAACACAGAAACAGAGCGAGTCAGAAGGGGTCTCCCAGGCCATCTAGTCTGACCTCTGACTCCAGCCGGCTCCGCTCATGACATGCTCACCATGTGTACACTTGCTCCAATATACTTTCAATGTGCATATCAAGGGTAAGGGTGCATATAAACACATGCAAATGCACAAGACTGGATTGAATTAGGGAAATCTGCTCACAGGTGGGCATTAAAAAGTGCAACAAATGTGAAACGCTTTCGAGAATTCATGCACATTTTTGTGCGAGCTTTTTAGTGAAAAAGATGCTTGCTGACCTGGAAATGCAATGCAACCAGCCAACAGAAGTAAAACTAAGAAACGGAGATCTGTGAACATTGTTGGAGTCATCCATCACTACCCAGGACGACTTAGCTGCAATGAGGGAGAAGGAGAGAGAGGTGGAAATAACCGTTCACTCTCGCCGCTTGTTAAGAGCAATGTCAGTTACAGTTCTGCTCCTGGGTGATAGTCAGAGATGAAGAATGTGTCACAGGTGCTTTGATTCACCACTGCCAACATCCAAACGGGAAGTAAATAATAAGTGTGTGTGTGTGTGTGTGTGTGTGTGTGTGTGTGTGTGTGTGTGTGTGTATGCTCCTACTCATGTATTTGCTGCTGAAGATACAGCATGTAAATATTAGCTCATAACAGACCTTCAGAGAGGCACACAGGACAACTGTGCTTCTTTTCTTTGCTCACTTTCCCTCCTGGCCAGAGGTGAAACTGGCTATAATGATCAGCAAAAGCTGAACCAAGGGACTTGTCCTTGTTCCCAGACCCAAGGACAAAACCAAACAGAAACCCAAGCCCAGGAGACCATCTGTGGCCCTAATAACCTTTTTGGAAGGTTGCTGGGCTTGATAAGGCACCAGATGTACGTGATACAGTCAATTAATTCTCCTCCATCTTGTGGGTAGGAAAACTGGAGAGAGGCATTTCACCAAATGTCCCCATGGGAAACTGTACCCATTTCACCAAGTTGTCCTAGCAAAACTTCTTTCCTTTTTCCCTGCAGTAATTTTCCCTGCCATTTCCCCCGTCAAAGCAAAGTGGAACAGCCATGATTGCATTGGCCAGCTTGCCGCCATTTCGCATTCTATACAACGCCCAAGTCTCAGGCTTCTCCTGGAATCTTGTGGGTGATGGCGGTGGTCACTGGACTGAGCTGAAGAATAGGCAGGGAAATTGCTGCAAATGAAAATACAGAGAGGAAGGTAAGAGAAAGAAAATCCTCAGAAGTCTTTCAGCCAATGGTCTCCCAAAAAGTCTACTTGTTCTAGACAGTAAAAGGAGAGGGACCACTTTTTTTCAATCTTAGTGAAGAACAAGGGTGATGGGGCTGACTGACACATCGGGGGGCATTGGCTATTTGGCAGTATAAAAATATAATAAAGAGATGAATTAATAGCTGGGGAAGCTGACACCCCAAATATGGTTTGGTCCATCTTTTTTGGACTATTACTAAACTCTATTCTCCCGGTTTCCTGGATCATTGGACTAAGAACCAATAATCTGGGTTTGGCGATGAATAGCAGTGATTAGGAGTGGGCAGAGGTCAAAATTGGGGGTTCTACACCATAATTTGTTTGCCTTGTTTTGCTTTTTACTGGGACCCCAAGAACCCCAACTGGAGCATGGCATAGGCATCGAAGTGTTCAAGGATAGGCTAGACATGCCCATGGTGGGCATGTCATGGATGGAGCCGGGGGTCAGACTAGATGGCCCGGGAGGTCCCTTCTGACTTGCTCTGTTTCTGTGAAGTAAAGAAAACTGAGCTGAGGAATTTTTCATGAGGTCCCACTTAGTCAAGGAGCCCATAGGGTGACAGTGACAGCCTCTAAGCAAAACCTACCTCACAGGGTTGTTGTTCTGAGGATGTTGAGAGGAGGAGAATTGCGTAAGCCGCCTTGAGTTGGTTCGAAGGGAAAAAAGTGGGATATAAATATAATAAATGAATGGATGACTAATCCAGGAAAATGTTGTACATGGCCCTGTGCTCCAGGGACAGGGTACAATTGGGTCCAACAAGTTAGAAGTGGTGCATTTAATATGGTACAATGCTCTGGATCAAGTGAGAAGGTCATGGAAACCCGTCAGTAGCTGCTTCCCCTCCACGAGAAATAATTTCTCTAACGTGCCATTTGGCACTGAAAGCGTTAATCCTCCAGGGGCTCTCCCTTTGGGAACAGCTCCGCTGGATTCATTTATTTTGTGCTTTCTTGACTTTCCCAGCGCCCCAACTGAAGGACACCTTTGAAATAGAGGGATGAGCCATAATGAAGCACAATATGAAAATTAATCAAAGATGACACTGGAACTGATGTGAAAAATAATTTCTTTGGCAGAGAATCGCCTTTTTTCCTGGACATTATACCAGTTGTTTACCACTTGAAAGGTTCTGAAAGGACTTGTGGAAAGAGGAAATTCAAATATCTGGTCAGGGAAAGCAGTGTTCAAGGAAAGGGGGCTTCACAGCCCCAAAATGGGGCATGGGCTATTCAGTGGTGAATCACCAAAATCCCAGTTCCTTAGACCAGAGAATCCACCGATGCTACAAAGTCCACTGCAGACAAACTTTTTGGACCATGTTGCAGGGGTAGACAGGGCCAAAGTGAGAAGAATTGGTACCAAAATTCCCCAAATCCCTCCACTGCCACCATAAAACCACACCCCTTTATTCATACACATTTTTCTTACCATAGCAGGTCACTTTTCATTAGAAAAAACAGACTAGTAGTACCTGGAAAGTAAACATATATATGACTTTGTTTAAAATAAATAAGACAAGAAAGCTTATTAACGAAACAAAGAGGGCTAGAAGAGCGGTCTTGTCTCAGGCAGAGTTTGATTTCCATCTGGAATCGTCAAGGCCCTTCCACAGACTTCCCATCACCAAAGACACCTGGGCAAATGTAGCACAAGAGCAGAGACTCTCTTATGGATCAGCAATGGATTAAAAAAGAGAAAGGAGAGAGCAGGAATCAGTGGTAAATTCTTCCAAAGGAGAGATGTTCCACAGAACTCACGAGTCTCTTTGGTGTGGTCCTTGCTCAAAAGCCTTTTGGAAGTCCATGCAAATCATGTCTATTGGATCAGCCCTCTTATGAAACCCTCAGAGAAGTCGAGAAGGTTAGTGAGACAGGACTTACCTTCTCAGATGCCATGCTCAACTTTTCCCCCCAAGCAGGACTGGTCTTCCTATAGACTTCCTAACATTATCTTTGAGCATGTCCTCATGATCAGCTGTCCCTAGATGCTCACTGTCCACCCCTGGACTGTGAAATCCAGGAATTTGGCCCGAAGATCCACTGGTCTTAATCACCATTCAGAGGGAAACTGTGAGATAGATAATGCTGACATCCTTCTTTATGGTCTTCCTGGACATATCTGGCTGGCCACTGTTGGGGACATAACACAGGACATGACTGACCTTCTCCCCAAGCTGGGTCTGCTTGGCTTTCCTTGGACTATAGGGTCCTGTAGCTCAAGAGGGCTTTGCACAAGAGTTTGGTGTCCTCACTCTGCTGCTACTGCTTTCAGCAATGAAATAGTCCAAGCTGAGGGTTTATCTAAGCATGGGAAGCACCACCCCTTTGTGGTTTTCAGCCAGGCTTGATTGGGTCACTGCTCTTCCCCTTTCCAACCTGATTGATGTGTGACTTCCAGACATTTTTCTGATGCTCCTGCCTGGTGTGCCTTTCTGTGGTCCTTGGGGTGATGAGGAGGGTCTGAAAACCAGGATGATTGAGGCGGAGACTTCCCATTCCTTGGCTTGGTCAGCAGGCTCTCTTAGTGCTAGGGATTCCACCTTGGGCGTTCCTTCTTGGGGTGACAGGGAACCCCAGCTGCTCCCTGAAAGAGGGTCCAAACCCTGATAATAGGGTGCTAGTCAAGAATGTTTCACATGCCGGCCAGCATACAGAACTGAAAAGATTGAAAGTGGCAGGAGAGCAGAGCCGAGTCACTGCTCAAATTCACCATTCAGACCACGGTTGCCAGAAGCGGTGCTCTTCGGCCTCCCAGGAAGCTGTTCTGCCATCCGACAGTAAACGGTGTACAGTTTCCTGTCATCACTTTGGAGAGCTTCTCCCAGACCAGTATACTTGCGACAGGAGAGAGTTAGTACAAATGACAGTCATTCTTCGGATGTGCCATGCTCAGCATGCATGTCCATGGGTTGACTCGTTTACAAAAGAGCACACTGTGTAGTTGTGGTGGGCCAGATTCACTTTTTAAAAGGGCCTTGGCTTGTGTGACCTCTGCTGTCCCCCTGCCATCAGTAGGCCCTGGCAGGATTCCCTAGTAGAGTCAGCTGTGCTGCTTAATGCATCACGGCAAACAGGGCCACACCTTAATTCCCTAACAAAGTGACGCTGGGCATTGTGGGAAACAGCGTGATTTGTCCCTGTAGGTCTGAGCTAAAAAAAGGAAAGGAAAGCTTGATCATCTTTCAATCAAATGCAGTTGCCTGTGTTTTCTGACTCATACAGCACTAATATATTTTGTGCACTTGTATTTCTGTTCGTTCATTAGCCAGGGAATTTCTGTTTAGCTGTTTGATTGTACCAGTCCCACGAGCATATCTGCAGTAAACTAACAATTATACTTCGTGAGTTTCTTTCATTGCTTTAGGACACAGACCTATGTTGTTGTCCGCCATTTAGATCAAGCGCTGGGGAGGGCAAGGATTCTTCCATTCGGCCCGTATGCCGAATATACACTGGATGGTCTCTACCAGAAGAGCAACGAGGAAATGAATCAGATTCCACAGGCGGGGTAATGATATTTCCCAGTGTCCAAATACCAGGATACTTTGTTTGAAGTCATGACAAAGCCTTCAGCTTGTTGGGAAAACTCCCAGAGGCTGAAGCTGCCTTCCCCAAGCCTTCGCTAGACAAGAGCTGCTTTTGCTGTGAGAACACAACTGTTTGGTTTACTGAAGCAGCTTTGATCCCCTTTTGGAAAGTAGGAGTGTTTGCATCCTGACAGATTCTTCAATAGTGGGAAGAGGATCCTTTAAAAATCCATGTTAAAGGCCAGTATCTTTTGTTCTCAGCCTAGGGAGATGAATTGATTTGTTGCTCATTCAGGTGAGTTTGAAGGCCCACGGATCATCTCCAAGCCTTTCCGGGGAACTCATGCAACAACAAAAAGGGTATGCTTTCTTTTGCTTGTTGATATTCTGCATCACTGCATTCCATACACAGTATGCCATCTTTGGTACAGGAGTTTTTGTTTCTTATTCTGTATCCTCATATTTCAAGAGAGGTGTCTTGCCTAGACCAGGCCCCTGGGGGGGCGGGGGGAACAGGAATGATGATAAACCCTTTTCCCTGTCTCCCCCCGGCCCCTTCCCACCTTCCCAGTACATACCCATTTCCCCACAGAATCCCCCTGGGTCTAGAAATAGCCTAGAAATTTGGTTTTTTTTCAAAGTGTGAAGGATGCTTTCTTGTGAAAAGGGTTCTTTTTCATGGTGAGTTTTCATGGTGTTGTTATTTTGCCCTGGAAGTCTTCAGTGTAATACACTTTTGCACTTCCCCTGTAAGACTCTAGCAGCTTGAGAAAGTGCCAAAGTGCTTCCCAACCCCTTATTTGGGGGAGAAAGGGATTCAGGCAGCTAAATCCCCTTTAAAATAGGGTTTTGACAGGGCAGTCATGCTTTCTGACATTTATGTTTTACTCCTGTATTGACATTTCTCTTGCTATAACCATGTATCTTTGATTCTGCACAAACTGGAGCACAATCCTTGGAGAACTTCAGGGGATAGCTAACTTCTGATCAATGTATCAGCTAGAGAAATACAGATTAAATGCTTCTATATATCAGGGGTGCAGAATGAGAACCATGGGGTGCAGAGATTGATATAGGCCTAGTTTCAAACTCCACCCACCTCTCCGGACTCACCCAAAATGTTTTGGTCAAGTTAATGCAGAAAAGCTTCTCTGCAATTCCAAATATCACCCTTCTCAAGTCTCCTAACTATAATTCTAGAAGAGTAGAATAAAAGGCAAAGCGAACCCACTGAGTAATGCAAGAACACAATCTGGGAATTCACTTATCCTTACTTAGACCACATGCTGTTTTGCTTTGATCCCCCTCTTTCTCCATCACTTCTACTTCTCCAAGCCTTCCTCTGCTTTTTCTTCTTTTAACCAGAGACTTGTAATATTTATAAAGGTTCTAACTCAGTTAATGAAGCACAGTAATTGAGCAGTAATAGCTGTTCTTTGAAGTTTCCCAAAATAGATGGAACACTTAAAATCAATACATTGTCCAGGGGGAGAAAATGCATATATCTCTCTTGGAGAGAACATGCTATTTGCTCTCTTTGGATTTTTTCTTAATGAAATGAGAACATATTTCCATTTATAAAAGATGATTTATATATAAATAGGGTTCTTTAAAAATAGAAATTGAAAAACTCTGAGTTTTCTTTTGGTGAGTTAGGAAGCTAGTCCAAACATTCTTTTAAAAACAAACTTCTGGCTGAATTCAGTTGAGGGGAGGAAAGGGGAGCAGAACTGTTTCTCCGTTTCTGTTGCATCCTGGTGCAGATACCTCCCCCGTCCCCCAAGAGGAGTTCCTTGTAATCATGGCTAAAATTGAAAAAGAAAAAGCTTTGAAAATGTATATACCATGTTTCTGCCAGTGGGCAAGAGGAAGCTCTGAAAAAAAGAACCGCCTTGCACCAGGGATGGTAGGGTTTTGTTTTTCCAAGGTCTACCTTTCCTCTGTTGGTGGCCAACTGAAAGCTGTGGGTGGAGCCAGAGGGAGAAAGGGGTGTGGCCGGGGTTCCTTCTATATTCATCTTCTATTCAGGTGTGAAGCACCTGCACTGGAGAGGCAAGAACAGGAAGCACGGTGGCCCAAGGGAATGTCAAAGCGTTTTGCCAACTTGCCCATTTTGGTGACTTTCGGGGCCGATGTTGGGCGCCTTCCCCTGACAGCACATCCAGTGCACCATTGAAAGCCCCACATGCTATGGATCTCAGGATCCCTCCCCGCAGCAAATTCTGCGAATTTCGAAGCATTCTGCCGACCGGCCCATTTTGGCCACTTTTGGGGCCGATGTTGGGCACCTTCCCCCAGCACCACTTCCTTTCCTTTCTGAACATTAATTGGGGAAGCTTCAAAGATAAGACCGCATGGAAATGTTCGTCAAGGAGGTTTTGCCCAGATGGTTTCATCATCCCCACTCTGGCTGGTGCATATGGGTTTTGATATTCAGCAACAACTGGCTTGCAGAGATGGCATTACCATAATACATATATGATCTGGCTTGGAGCATAAATCAATGGAATTAAGTTCACCCTGTGCAAGACTATTTGATGGCACAATCGTGTGTCTCTATAGACAGGAAAACAAATTGTCCTACAATTCCTAGCATTCATCACGCGGCCATGGTGGCTGGGGAATGTGGGAAGTTGCATTTTCTTCTCTGCCTGATCTTGTATAGAATTGCACCCTTACAGGGGCAGCAAGCTTGCCTGTTGGAAGCCGCACTTTGATGTCCAGGCACCACCTGGCCCTCCAAAGATTTTTTTTATCGTGTCTCTTTCATGCCTTGACATAGTGCCCTTCCTGATCAAATCACACAGTGGCATGAATGAAAAGAATTATATTTAAATTAAAAGATAATTTCAGAATTAGAACCACGGATGATCAAGCACTCTGAAATTCTCCACAGTTTACTTCAAAGTCGAATTTGGCTTCTTCTTTTGCTCATTCACAAGCTCATTTTCAGTTCTTTCAACTGGGAAAGGTGCACATTTTTCAAACACGCATCTGTTTAAAAGCACATTTAGGGAACATGAAAGCAAGTCTGGGAATTTGTGAATATATAATCTCAGCTGCACCGAGGGCATTGCATCCCTTTGGAGTCTCCCCAACCCAAGTTATTTGATCATATTTCAGAAATACCAACCTCAGTCTTCCACACAAATTAAGACAATTCCAAATATATCTTTGGGGAAGTGCAGCTGTAGCCAGAAATGCATCGAATTCCTTCGGAGGACTATTCTCAGCAGCTTTATATTCATGAGCTAGGGTGCTACCCTTTGTCTGATGGAACGTATTTCATATGCAGAAAATATATTAACCTTTCATTGTTAAGTTCATAGGGGAATTCAATAAGGCGCATGCTTTTTCCTGGCCTCCAATAATTAGTTGAATTTTTTCCAACAAGTTCTCCTGTTATTAAATGCTCCAAGAAATAGTACAGGCTCACAATTTGATGGGGGAAAGTGGGTTCAAAGCCTAACCAATGAAGGCAAAATGACCCATATGGTTCCTACCGATTGTCATGACTGGATATATTGGGGCACTGAAATATTTGTTTCTCTATCCCGGCCTTCTGCTAAATTTGGGCCAGTATGTACATAATTTCCATACGATTTTCTTATCTTCACCACAGCCTTGTTAGGTAGTCTCTTAGGGGGGTACTGACTTCCTAGCAAGCTTCGTGGCTGTGCAGAAATGTAAGTTTTCCCTGGCCAAATGCAGCACTGCTCTTGATAGCACTCTAGGGCTTTTTCAGCTGAGCAAATGGTTTTGAGAATCGCGAACCCGCAATTCAGTCCTGGAGCCTCTCTTTTGTCGAGGGAAGGGCCTTATTTCATTTGCTTCTCTCTCCCTTGAGAGAACCTCTGACAGCAGGAACCACTGAGATTCGCAATCAAATCAGTTTCCCCAAATTTGGTCCCTCCAAATGTGGTTAGAGTACACCTCCCACCATCCCCAACCCACAGGGCCATTGTCAGGGTTAATGGGGGTTCTACTGCAAGAGCAACAGGAGGGCATGTGGGTTGGAAATACCAGACAAGACGGATACTGCTCTCTTTCAGTTTGGAACACGCTCTTGTTGTAACAAGGGAGGGCCGATTCTGCTAAACTCAAGTTTTCAAGCGCCCACCTAGCAGCTTATTCTGTAATGGATCCCAAAAATGAAAGGCAAGCTGGGTGAGTTGTTTGATCTCTGCTCTTGCCTCTGGCCTTGCCAGACATCTCCCCCTTGCTCCTTCCTGACTCCACCTTTGCCTCTAGCCCTGTTGCACCAATGCCAAGATCGCCATCGTCCCGCACCCTAGTCCTCCGGGTCATACACACCTGCTGCCTCCCACCCTGGCCCTGAAATAACCAGCCAGCAAACCAACTGACCCATATTTCTGCTGACTGGAAACACCGGAGATCAGTAAAACATCCACTTCTTTCTTCCCTCCCTTTTCAAATGCAACTCTCCAATCAGACTGTTTGCAAAAGTCTGTTTGCAAAAACTCACCTAGACTTGTACAGGCTTACCTTGTGTTTTTGGCACTTTGTTTTATAGCGCATCACAGACACTGCATTTTTTTAACAAATTGGGGGGGGGGTGGTAACCCTGCATCAAGCGAGTCCATCAGCACCACTCTGTTGACCGCATTTCCTCGCGGCATTTGTGAACATTGTTGAAACGACAACGAAGGATTAAGAATATTGCGTAAGCATAGTTGATAAAGCAGAGGAAGGGCTTGGAAGGCCTGGCTCCAATTTTGAAAGACATTCTACTGCGGCTGAAATGCTACCACATGCAACAGAGAAATCTTTCTTGAAAGGAAGAGTCCGTCGATGCAGCAAGCTCCATTGTTGTCTTATTTTAAGAACTTGACATAGAGCTCCCAGCCTTCAGCAGCCATCAAGTTCAAGGCAAGGCCGTGCTCCAGCAACAAGATTATGACTCCACGAAAGCTCAGTTGAGGGTTAACATTTTTAGCAATAAGGTTCAGTTATGTTTAGATATTTAGATATAATGTTCTTGCATACATACAGTATAGTTAAAGATAATTTTTATATGCACTGGGAAACCAAAAAAATCATGTGACTTACTTTATCACAGTGGTCTGAAATCGAACCTGCAATACCTCCATAGTATAAAGATCGATGGCTTCCTTGACGTACCAGAAAGAAGAAGGGAAAATGAAGGCAGCAAAAGACCCTGTTACATATTCCAATCTTGTGTTGATAATTTGCTTTGGCAGCTGACGGAAGGCCTGGCAGATCTCATGTCGAGCCCAAAATCACTTGAAAAATAGGCGAACACCCACACCTGTCAAGCGCCCAGCATCAAAGATGCAAACTTGATCAAGAAAGAGAGAAAGCAGTGTACATCCCACCGTCATAAATCATGGTTTCACAATGTGGGCTGGAACACTGGGCGATCTGTCACCGGGCCAAAATGACAAAGTGTGTTTGCAAAGCAAAGAACACAGAAAAGTCGGGAATGCAAACAAAGCCACTGTTCAGCCAGTGGGAGGAATTCTGTACCATTTGGGCTTCCTAAATTCAGTCCATGCATGCCAATTTGGAGGGGAGGTGGTTCCCTCAATGGCTCGCCCCCTTCCTCAGTTTCCCCTCGTCCCAGCGCCAGCCATTCTGGGCTTTTTCACTTTTTCTGTCCTTCTGAAAAGATGAAATGTTTCTCCCAAGCATGAGTGCCAAGCAGCAGAAAGTTTACACTCAAATAGGCTTCCGGTTTTGGCCCATACCTTTTGCTCTGGCATGCCTGCAATGAGAAAGTCACCTGAGAGCTTCTCTGAAGCTGAATAAGGCTCTTGGGTTTTGTAATAGCAAAATGGGGTTTTCCCTCCTGGTTAGGGATGGCAGCCACACCCCGTTTGGGCTCCTCTTCTGACAGCATGGCATCTTGGCATGACACTAGTCCTTATTACCTATAAAAGATTGGGGAGCGTGGGAAAAGATGAGAAATTCCTAGTTTGAAGGTTTTTACCTGCTCTTTAATTCTTTTGGAGTATTGGAGTATTTTGCAGCATGCTTCGTTTCAAAATTTGGAGTGCAAAATTCGGAGGAGTGCACACTTTGGGAGATAATCTAGTTTTGGTTTGCACAGCAGTCCAAAAGGAAAGATGGAAATTAGGAAAGATGATGTTAAAATGCAAACTGAAGAAATGTTTTCTCCATCCCTATTCACCACTAAGGTAGGTGAACAGTCAACATCCGTCAAAGCTGGATCAGTTCTAACAGCAGCAGTAAATATGACAACAACTTTTTGGGCATTATTTAAAAAGCAGAGGACAGAAATTGGACAATATCCAGAGCAATAGTATCTGACACTACGAGACTTTACTATATGGGATTTAACAGGCAATACCGTCTCAGTCGTATCTACTGCACCATCATTCAAAATACGATGATTTTTTTTTCAGAATCTGATCTACCCCTCATATTTATTAGAATCCGGTTGAAATACTTTGTAATTAAGTGCAAAATGGGCAGGAAAGGATGACGCACAAGATTGACGCCAATCCCCCAACTTCCAGGAGCACTGTCTCTCATGAGGTATCCTTTGGAATCTTCCATATAGGACATAACCTTGAATCTGGCCAGTGTAAATTCTCTACTTTTCTGTGGCCATTGTAAATAGACATGGGGCCATCTGAGCATGTTTGATAGGAAATATCAAACCAAAAGGAAAACACGCCTTGTTTGGCACACTAGGTAGATCTTGTAATTCGTTATCTAAGATCCTGTGTTTTATCCCTTGATATGCCTCCACTTGGGCAAGTGATTCTAATAGATCCAGCAATAAATCTGTAGAGCTGATTTTCCTTTCAATAAGGGTGATCTCATTGAGAGTGTCAGAGTCTGCAATGGATTCTTAATCAACGCTTGATGGACCTCAGCCACGTTCTGGTTTCCTCCAAGGATTTCCAAGCAGAGGACACAGTGAATATACCAAAGACAACCAGGGTGCTCTCAGTTCAAAGTTTTAATGACTCCATTATGTTGGTTTTATAACACGGGGTGCTAGTGGAGGCACATGGAGGTGTGTTTTCCTAAAACATGCCATCCCCGTCAATTGATTACTTTAATTTCTTCCAATTGACTTCATTAGACCGTGCGTTTCACAGCTTTCTAAAATATGATGGTTTACGCACCCAAATGAGCACAATTATCATAATATAGCTTCTTCTGGGAAGGTAAAAAGACTTCTGAGATAATTAGCATGGAGGAATTTTTTTTATGGCACAAATGTTTTGTGCCACATATTAACTGAATACTCCTGTAATTGGGAACTGTCTGAATCCTCAGCAGAAAAGTTAATTTAGATGCTAAAGGGCCAAACAGACAATATATTAAATGTGGGGTGGCACAAACGGCATCTCACATCTCCTCCCACCCCAATGTTAGATAAAAAGCAGCTCCAGAGGAGTCAGAGCAAGCAGGAATGAGTCTGTGGCTCATGAGGAGAGAATTATGCTCTTTTCCTTTCCTGCTTCTTCCCACTGCAACTGAGTGCTGTCAAATGTCTCCACCTACAAAGCTGCGGTTGGAATGTCCAACTTCCAGATGTGTTATCTGGCACTGGAGGATATGATTACTATCCACTTCTCTGTTAAGCTTTCGGTCTTCCATGCCAAACCCAACCTTTTTCCCTCTGCAGTGGAGGGCAGGATGTGTTCCAGTGGAGCCAAGCTCAAGGAACCGAGATTTAGGGTGGATGCCTGGAAGTTCTTCCTGATGGTTAGGTCCCCTGGGGTATGGAATGGGCTTCCATGGGAGGTGCTGAGGCCCCATCGGTGTGGGTGTTCAAGGACAAGCTGGACATGCACATGGTGGGCATGTCATGAGTGGAGGTGGCTGGAGCTGAGGGCCAGACTAGATGGCCCAGGAGACCCCATTGGACTCTCTCTGTTTCTGTAAGTGAGGAAATAGACCGGTTCAGTGCTGGGACTCCATTAACATAGAATCATTGAACTGGGAGCAACCTTAAGGTCATCGCATCCAGCCCTTGCTAATGAATCCCTGAGACATGTCCATCCTGTTTCTACTAAAGTAACTCAGCGAAACAGAGCCGAGCATCTCTTCTTCCACCACCAAACTTCACTGGGCGATTTTATAAGGATGTGAGAGCCATGCTTGACCACAGTAAAGTTTCATCCATCCCAGCATTATCTTCTCTCAACCAATCAACAGCTACTGGGAGGCCCATAAATGCAACAGGTCCCTCCTGCCCACGATCCCGAGCAACTGAGTCCCCTGGACTAGTTGCCACAGGCAAGCTTCTCCTACAGGAATTTGCCCAATCTGCTTTTAAGGCCATCCAAACGGCCCTGGCTCCATCTTCTGGAAGCAAATTCCGTAGTTTAATTGGGTGCTCTCTGAAGATGTCCTTCCATTGATCTGCCTGGAATCTTCCACCATTCAGCTTTTTGACCTGTTTCGGACTCTAGACGACAATGTAAGACAACTACGTCTTTCTAAAGAAAGGCAGGGTGATCCCAAGCCAGTGTTTTCTCAGTGTTGCCATTCTTTGCAAGTGAGAATGCCTGTGTAAAACTGTGGCATATGGAGAGGAGGCTGAGGTTGAGGTGCTGTTGGGAACTACGTTTCCATGTTCTCTCCTTCGAAGCAACAGCCTGTTCATCTGCGAAAGCATTTTATTTCAAATGTGCATCCATGAAACTATAGCCAGTGAAGAACAAGTCTTGAGCTTTTCATGTCTCTATCGATAGGTAAGTGCCAAACAGCCCCTGGTGGACACATTGTACTTATTCAACTCAGCCTGAAATTATTCTTTCTGAAATTAATACGAAACTGGAGTATTGTGCTCAGTTTTGGGCCCCTCATTACCAGACGGATATAGCCAGGTTGGAGTCAGTGCAGCGTAGGGCCACAAGGTTGGTGGCCAGTTTGCAGGGGATGGGGTATGAGGCGAGACTGAGGGACTGGGTCTCTTCAGCCTGGAGAAGAGGAGACTTGGAGGGGATATGTTGGCAACATCCAGGTATGTGAGGGGGTGTCACACGGAGGTGGGCAGAGACCTCTTCTCCCCTGCAGAGGAAGGCAGGACACGCTCCAGCGGAGCAAAGTTCAGGGAGCCAAGGTTCCATTTAGATGCCAGGAAGCACTTCCTGACAGTTAGGACCCCAAGGGTGTGGAATGGGCTTCCATGGGAGGTGGTTGAGGCCCCATCGGTGATGGGGTTAAAAGATAAGCTAGACATGCACATGGTGGGCATGTTGTGAGCCGGCTGGTGTCGGAGGTCAGACTGGATGGCCTGGGAGGCTCCTTCTGACTCACTCTGTTTCTATGTTCTAAGTTCATGCTGGATCTCATTGTGTTGATGTCCCGTTGGTTTTATGTGTGATTATCATCTTGAGGTCGAAGGTCCACAGTGGCCTTCTCCCACAACAGAGACCCCATGACTGGGCCCTGAAAACATGGATAAGTATGTGTTGCTGATGATCTGATTCATGTGGCCCATTTGGTAATCATGGGAAGAAATGGGGTTGGAACATCAAGTCCCATGTCTTCTTGTGCAGTGCAGGAGGAAGCTCCCTGTGTTCTGCTTCTTATCTGCCCAACCACATTCCCAGACTGACAGGAAGCTCCCCGTGTTCTGCTTCTTATCTGCCCAACCACATTCCCTGACCCACCCTATCCTTCCCCCAGCCCCATTGTCAGAAACCTTCCCTCTCCATTTAGTTTGGCTGCCCACCACTGCCTTGATGGGCACTCCATCATGATTACTGGAGCTGCACTGGGAGTTTCTGGAGAAGCTGCATCACCGCAGTGAACAGGACTGGATATAATGGGCTCAGCATTGTTCAATGGGGAGCCATTAGAGCAAAGGTAATGAGCTCCAATGATATGTTAATGTTATTGCAAGAAATTAGGCTGGCGAAACAAAAGTGGCTCTTGTCTCTTTGAGAAGAAGATGGCATCTTCCCAGGGAAGTTGCTGACAGGAGAAGGATGAGCAACCAGCAAGCAAATGAGATGGTGGGAGGGATGACCATATCCTAGGCCTATTGCCTCCACTTGGGCCCTCCCAAGCCGGGAGCAGCTTTTCCGTGGTTATGGTTACCATGCACTTGCACTCAGATGAGATTCCCAAATGCACTCGAGAGATGGAGGGCTTTGGTGGGAAAGGCAGCTCAGGCTCAGAGGCGGGCGAGTGGAGAGCTGACCCAGCTGTGGCTCAGGGTTCTCCCTCTGATATGGGAGCTGCTGGGACTAGTGAGGGTCCGGCTGCCCAAACTCTCCCGGTGAGCCCGACTGAGCCAGCTCTGGATCAAAGCACTCCAAGGACAACCACTGAGCCCCCTCCCACTCCTGATGGTGGGAAAGGAGCCGGTGGGGAACAGTCTGGGGAGGGGTTCTTGGGAGGAGGACGTGACGCCCCAGGAGACGTGGACACAAGGGCCCACTGAAGGGCCCACTGGCTGGACCAATTAGGGGCTCGATGGGAAGAGTGTTGGCATGTCCCCCTCCAGAGACCGGACCCAAAGGGCTCATATGCACCCAACCTATGGAATTCACTCCCCAAAGAGGTCCGCCTGGCACCGTCGTTACTGGTTTTTCGGCACCAGGTAAAGACCTTTTTATTTAAACATCATTTTAATTGTTAAAACATATGATCTGGCCAGGGCAACTTCTTCTTCCTTCTCTTTCTCCTCCTATATTTTTATTTACTTAATTTATACTGATAATTTTAATCTTATATTTGTAAATCAATGTATTTTTTGTATTTTGTAATTAATGGTAATTTATTATGTGCTATTGTATTTCATTGTATTTTATCGTGTTGTAAGCCGCCCCGAGGTTTCGGCAAGGGGCGGCATAGAAATGTTATAATAATAATAATAATAATAATAATAATAATAATAATAATAATATGCAAAGCTGTGGGTGAGGCGGGGGCAGAGCGAGGGGTCAACTCTCAACCTGGAGTGTGTGTTTCATAGCTAGTGAATACGTTGTTTCCGTATGGAATAAAGGCTCTTAATTGCTGAAGTGTCTCTCTCGTTTGGGAAGGGACGTCTAGCTCATGACAATGGTCTATATTTGTAGGTAGTGGGAGATGCCTCTTTGGAAAGCTGAAGTGTGACCTTAGATCCATCTCTGGGCAGAGGGCCAAGCCACCTGTGAAGAAAACACTGTGGTGAAGATGGATATGGAAGGCCGTTGTGGGGAGGAGAGGTTTCTTACTCCCCTCACCCAGGTTCCAGGCTAAAAATTTCCCAATAAAGCATGATTAATTGAAGCACATCTGATCAGGTTGGGATTTAAGCCCATGAACCAGGTTTTAGGATTGCAGGCAAATGTTTGCAAACTTTTACTAGTTTGCGGGGCAGGAGAACCAGAGGATACAGGACCTTGGAATAACATCTCCGACCTGCATAACTGAATCTCATGCACAGGGCCATCCTAAAATTGTCTACTCAGAAGTAACATTCAATAGGGCTTACAGCCAGATAAATGCAGAGAATTTGCTCACCTAGACTTTCGTGCAGACGACGGGAGAGCAACGCGACTTTCCTTTGATCATCACGCTTCTCTGAATTTTGCAGTGGAGTTGTCTGGTGAAGGATGGCATATGGGAGATCTGATATACTGGGAAAGTACACAGAGAGAAATGGATGTGTTGTTCAGAAGTGCACAACAAGTCGTGTTAGAAATTGGAGGGAATTGTGTGAGGAACACGCCCAAAATGCTGTCACAAGGCTGTGGTGAAGGCCGTCCGCTTGCAAGGGGCAAGAGGAATTGCATGGAGGAGAAGCAGCTCAGTAGCTCTGTTCTGTGACCCCAATAATGTGCATCTGTCAGCCAAAGGAGCTGAAAGGACCTTCGTGTCCCTTGCAGCTTCTCGGGGACACCCGCATGCGCACCAAGGGGCAAAAGGCCACTCTGGACAGAGCTCGTCTTACATTCTTGAGTGGAAACGCGAGGGGTTAGGGCCCACAACTGTTCTTAGGTTAATAGCACTGGGGTGACAAGAGAATTGATTCTCCCGAGATTGTCGAAGAGTTCGGGTCCCTTTAATGCCATCTCGCTTGAAAAACTTCACACGCTTAGTCATACTTTTTGTGTAAATACCATGGCAGAAAGACACGACATTTCTAGGCTGCTCTTCAGTGTTAATAAAAGACTCCGAGAACAGGATGAACTTTGCACAAAGGATCTGCAAATGCCAAATACTGCATTTAAAAAAAACCAAACTAACCCCCCCCTTCCTCCCTCTCTCTTTCTGTCATGCACACACATACCTCAAGCAATAGCGATGCATTTGCCTATTTATTTGTTCATCTAGATGAGAAAATATTGCGTACATGGTGATCGATGGGTGGAGAGAGGGGCCTTCTGTTCTGGCACTCCGAAAGACATTGTCCTGTTACTGTGCGGCACTGTGGCCCCCTGCAGGATTGTTCAGAGTCCCTAAATCCAGCACCAGTCCTCTTTTAAAAGAGACTGCTGTAAGTCAGAGCAAATTCCAGTTACGATTCCAGCCATCATTGAATCGGAAGTCCCACAAGTTCAACTGCTTCGTCTGCCCTCCTTCCCTTTCATACAACAGACAGTTCTTGGGCCAAAAGAAACACAGTTTACAGTCTGCAAACTAATAGACAGTAGAAGAAGAGTCTCTGAGCATGCACAGAGTGGGTTTTTTTAACACAAACTAGAAACGATTTCCAGGAATCCTCCTTTGCAGTAACACCTCTGAAGAAGGGCTAACCTCCTAGATTTATGCAAGCCATCTCATTTTTATATATTTATTAGATTTATATCCAGGCTTTTTTCTTGCAACAAGCTCAACATCATTGTCCTGTTGCTCTCAATCTTATCCTCATAACAACAACCCTGTGAGGTAGGTTGGGCTGAGAATCTGGAACTGGCCCAAAGTCACCCAGTGGGCTCCACGTCTATGTGGGGACTAGAACCAAGAGTGACTGATTCCCAGTCCCACGGTCTTAACCACTTCACCAAACTAGCTTTCTGACTGGCTCGGCCTGCTCTCCCAACTCCACATCATGGAGTCAGGATCAGACCAAACTCCTTTTGCTCCTCTTCCATTCTCTACATCAGTCAGGTGGAGACAACCATGGAAGAACAAGAACATGGAGCAAGGAACCTTTGGTATTTTCATTGACAGAATTACAGTAGAGACTCCAGCCTCTTTCCCTGGAAGGCATTGATCTCCTTCCTCCATTGTCCTTCTCTTTCTTTCTTTAATTTTCCCTGTTCTGCACACCATAGAGTTGCCATGGTCAGTTTGAGAGTTCACATTAATCTCATTTTAATTGCTGTTCATTTACTAAAATGCCGAATGTTAAGAAAAGAGGTCTTTTATAGGGCCTCTCCTCTTTGTTCACCGCCATCCCAAGGATCATTAAGATTCAGGCACAGTTTTAATTAATATGTCACGTAAACAGGCCCATGTTTTCCATTTGAGAAAGAATTAGCAGATGTCTCCATCATTTCGGAGGCTTGATGTACATCTTCCTTATTAGAAATGTCATGCTGAAAGGTCGGAAAGTCTGGCTGATTTCATTTCATCGATTCTGATAAGCTTCAAACCTAAATAATGGGAAACGGTCTCCAGGTGGACCTCATTGTGCAGAAACCACCAGAGGCTGCCAAAGCTCACATTTCGGGGCCACCTTTCAATTTGATAAATCGAGAGGTCTGAGGCAGGAGATGGCTGCAAACCTGGCTTGCACATTTCTCGTTCTCAAAAAGTAAAATATTGGTTCACACGTGTGTTTTTGCCTTCAGTCCTGGAGAAATGAATCAGCCATGATAGAGCTGGTTTGTCTCACTCAGCTGTGAAGTTTTCTGGGTGACTCTGGGCCAGCCACAGACTCTCAGCCCAACCTACCTCACAGGATTGTTGTGAGGATAAAATGGAGGGGAAGATTACCTTGGAAGCTGGTTTGGGTCACTTGCAAGAGGGGATGTGTTGGCGACATACAGGCATGTGAGGGGGTGTCACACGGAGATGGGTAGAGACCTGTTCTCCCCTGCAGGGGAAGGCAGGACATGCTCCAACAGAGCAAAGCTCAGGGAACCAAGGTTCCATTTGGATGCCAGGAAGCACTTCCTGACAGTTTGGACCGCAAGGGTGTGGAATTGGCTTCCACAGGAGATGGTTGAGGCCCCATCGGTGCGGGTGTTCAAGGATAGGCTGGACATGCACGTGGTGGGCATTTCCTGAGCAGAGCCGGCTGGAGCCAGGGGTCAGACTAGATGGCCTGGGAGACCCTTCTGACTTGCTCTGTTTCAATGGATTCCTTCACAGGGTTGCCATAAATCAGAGACGACCACGCAGAACAACAGCACATGCTAAGAGATACAGGCCTCTCCTCTGTCTAAACTTACACAGGATTGCCCCGTAACCCTGCAGTTCTGAACAAACGTGAGCTTCATCGGGCTTTCATTGTGCAAATTCATAGAAGATTGCAATGGAGAGGGAACAGCTAATTTCAACAGAGCCTGGATTCTGCTAAAATTGGTGTCGGCCTGCTGTTTTTTTCAGCTGGTCACATGCAAATAACAAAGATCTGCAGAAAGGACCAGATCAGGGATGCAGGAACGAGTGCCTCTTCATCCAGAAATTGTCAGCAGCTGGGGGAGGAAGAGAATATCCCCAACGTTCTGCCAAATTACCTGAGGACTAGCCCGATGTGTTACATTTTCCAGATGTCTGCACCTCAGTCATTTTCTGAAATTGCATTCAATGATGTTGCAGCACTTATGCACTTGGTTAGCTTTCTCGTACAATGGTGCTTTGGTGGTTATTGTTACTGCCTTGCTTTTCTTCCTGAAAAACCCAGATGCTGGTGGGGAGAGGGCATTATATGGAAACCATTTATCTGTTTGAAACTGTGCCTGGCACTGGCTGGGTAACCCAGGGGCCATCCAGGAGTCATCTGGCTTCTTTGAATGCTGCCCCTGGTACAGCATGGCATCCGTGTGCATTTGTGTATATTGTTTAAACCGTGAAGTACACAAGTCTGGAATCACATCTGAAGTGGCATACTTCATTCCCAATGCAAACACACTTCAACACATAGACCATTTTAACCTTGCCTATTCTCCAAATTTTGCTGTGGAGTTTTCTAAATGAAAATATACGGAAAATACCTCCTTTAGAAGAAGGGACGTGCACAAACATTTCTATATTCATGAAAATAGCCTGCAAAACTGCAATTTGCTGCTATAATGGCTAGAAAAATCTACAGTATAAGAAACCCAAACACATGCAGAAATTCTTGTATTAGAAGAAATGTGTGCAAAACTTTCCTGCAAACTTTTCAAAAAGCAAGCACAATTTGAGACAGATAGAAGTTAAGATTGGCCCAAATTCTCAAAGTTCAGAAGTCCAATTTCAGATTATAGAATTGTGGCTGGATGCCAAGCAAAGTGTCTGGCATAGGTAAGAAGTCAGTTCAGCTCAAGTGTCCATACAACAGTTGCTGGAATCCTTGGATCCAAGGGGAAAATTGAGGATTCAAACCTTTCCCTCCTCTCTTTGCCTTGCATGCATTCCTAAAGCGATGGGGTTAATTTGTACACAATCCAGGGATCATACCTCATTCATATCCTGCCCTGGATTTAAGTACCTTCCCCCTCTTTCCCTTTGCAGTCATACTTGTTTCCCCTTCCTTGGCTTAAACCTGATAAAAAGCTGTCTGTCTACATAACCGTCGGGCTGACAGAAATTGTGATGGATATGAGAAGCAGTCGTTATTTGTTTTTCAGCGCCAGGTGAAGACCTTTTTATTTAAATGTCATTTTAATTGTTAACAATATTTGCTTATTTATCTGGCCAGGGCGACTTCTTTTATATTGTTTGTTTATTTTCTATTGTTAATTTTAATTTTTATATTGTTATTTTTGTATTTTATTGTGTTGTAAGCCGCCCCGAGGCTTCGGCAAGGGGCGGCATAGAAATGTTTTAATAAATAAATAATAAATAAATAAATAAATTAAAGTCGGCCTGTGGGTAGAATGGTGGAAACAGAATGCAGGGCTGGGGTGGAAAGCGGCGGGGAGGGGGGAGGCTGTTCTTTAATCATAAGCCTCGAAAACTGGAATGGATTTTCAATTTCTCCTCCCCTTCCTATTTAAATAAGAAATGCTTTAAAAAAGTACTAATCTATGGGTTCCTGAGAAAATGTAATCCTCATAATCCGCAGTGTTTGGCAGGACAAACACATCCTCAGAGGAAAAAATCCAGATTCAGCAAAGTAACGAGGGCATCACAGGGTTGGCTTATCAAAGGGAAATAGGAAATCGCAGCTGTTTGGACACTTGATTCTTGTTTAATTGGAGTAGAGAAAGAACGTTCCTTAACACTGCAGACCGTAATAGGATGAAAGGAAGTCTCTTATGGAGAAGAAATGGCTGGACAAAACACACGGAAATCAAGAAGGAGGACAAAGTCTTTTGGCTTAACATCAAACTATGTTTCAGGGCAAAGTGTTCTGTTTTTCTGCCCTTCACTTGAAACGGAGTAACAGCAACTCTGTTGTCAAGAAGGCTCTGTGTTCTTTCTAGGATCAAAAGCAATGTGCATTCTGATACCAGTAGCTGGGGAACATGAGTTGGAGAGTGCTATTGTAATGTCCTGGTTGAGGGCTTCCTACAGGCACAGAATACTGGGCTAGGTAGTCTTTGCTATAATCAGGAACAAAGACTTAGACAAAGTATAAAGAAGATATTCATCCCCGTTTTCGTGTTCTTCAAAGGCATTGTGTTCTACCAGACCTTTGCTAACAGATGTTCTCAATGCCTAAATGTCCTTCCAGCTGCATGCTGAGAAGGAAATAACAGCTGCTAGCTGAAGCGATCTACAGCTTTGACAATGGAAGTCCTCCAGCCATAAGGCTTTGGGGAACCAGGGCTTTCTCCGATCCCTCCCCACCAAAATGCTTCAAAAGTTTATGAAATCCGGGCAACAGTCCTAATGTGTATGACCAGTCCTTTTTACATCTTCATCTCAATAGACTGAGATGTGGGACCACCCTTCATACACAGACAGGGGCAAACACAACGAGATAGACAGTTGCATCTTTCAACCCAGGAGTGAAAAAGCAGGTCAAGAAGGGTGATTTTAGTGCTGAGGAATGACTGGTTGAGGGGAAAAAAATTGTACTTTCTTAGAAAGTTCAGAGAGGGCAATCAGGATGACCTGGGGATTGCAAACAATGCCTTGTGAGGAGAGATTGGAAGAACAGGGTATGTTTAGCCAGGAGAAGAGAAGATGGAGGGAAGACATAACTCTTCAAGAACTTGAAAGGTTGTCAGATGCAAGCCAGAATCTTTTCTCAATTACCCCAGAGTGCAGGACGAAGAAGCATAGGCTCATGTTATCCAGAGCCAGATTTCATCTGGACAGCAGGAAAACCTCCTGAATGTCCAGACATGTCTCAAGGGCTTCAAGAAGAAGCTAAATGGCTGTCGGTTAGGCGTGCTTTAACTTGGAGTTGTATATTGACCAGGGGTTGGACCCAGTGACTTTCCTGGCACCTTTAAACTTTATAATTCTATGATTCTACATTCTTAGTGCTCAGACCTGCCCATGTATGATTTTGGTATTTAAACATCAAGTGTAAAAAGATGCAGCAATAGTTTAGCAGGAATTGCTCAAAGAAAGAGGTGGGGGGAATATTTCTGGTGTTTGGGTCAGCTGGAGCAATTGAGAATATTGTAGGCAAGGTTTCGGGGTTTTGCTGCAATATTTTGCAAACCTGTGCATGCTCTACTCCAGTCAAATTAGTGCAATGCAGCCTATGAAGTTAATTAAGTATTGATGTTTTAGCACCATGTGCTTTTAATGTATCTTAGCAAATATAAAATTAATGATGTACATATTTATTGGTCCCACTGAAACATTGATTTCTTCCTTTCCCATCATCAGATGAGTCCAGAAGAATAATTTATGTTCATGGCTCAGATCCTGGGACCAGCTGCATCTTATTATATCACCTTTAGCACCCCAATGGGAGAAAAAACTTGGTTCTAACTGAGCATTGTTCTGAGGCAGTAGTTGCAGTTTATCCCTTGTTGGAAATTAGAAATAGAGTATGAAGCCAATTTCAAGAGGATGCACCCCTGGGCACATGTCAAGGGCCTATTGTGGCCCACTGGAATGGGTAAGTTTGTTTTAATTTTGTTTTGGTGAGAAGTGACCAAAGGCCAGAGTTCTCCATACCTGAGACAAAATAGAACTTGGAGTTTATGGCTCACTGACATAGGAGTTGGACCACCTTGAACTTGGAGATAGCTTTGTGGGTTAGCCTCCGTTGGTGAGCTAAGGTTATCTGGTATAGACATACAAATTCTCTTTAAGACTCAAGGGTGGTTATGTTGTCAGAAAGAAATGGATGTGAGATTGGGAGGAAGGAGGTTCTGAAGCCAACTCGCATTCCACATCCACACTTGAAACACCAATTGGAAGGTCGTCTCCTTCGACCCATCACCAGTTCTCAACCAAGAGAAGCTCTGGGGATGCTAATCTTGCAGCAAACACACAGCACATTCCCCTGTGATAACATGTACGTAATTTGCAATAATCGTGTCAACAGCCATGCAATGAGCAAGAAGAAACCAGGACTAGGATGCTATTAAGAAAATATCCTGAATTACACTCCAGGCTGCACTTATGCCACTGAACACAGATTATATATTTTTGGAGAGGGGGCGAAGCTTCTGATGGGAAACAGCCTCGATTTTACATTGATGCCGCTGGCATGAGACGAGAGCAGTTGCATAAACCATAAAAATAACAGATGGAAAGAAGAGATCATAAAAAGGGAAGTACGGGCAAATTATAAGCCCATTTAGACTGTTCATGAAGATAAAACAAAGAAACAGAAATACATCTGAAATTACAAGGAGTGTCTGCAGGGGAGAAAGCACCGGTGTTATTTCCATGGCATGAAGGAGAAAAGGTAACTAAAATCTACTGTTCGGTGTTTGGGTGTTCCTAGCTTCTTGGCTTTAATTGGGTTGAAAAGAATCACTTTTCCACACCTGAAGGTCCATTATGCAAGGGAAAATCAAGGGAAGAAGAGGAGGAGGAAGACCAGCCTAGGAGGTGGATTGATTCCAAAGGAAGCAACAGCCTTTAGTGGACAAGAGCTGAGCGGGGCTGCCAAGGACCAGGCATTCTGGAGGGTGCTCATTCTCAGGATGGTCCTAGGCCGGAGAAAGCAGCACCACATTCCGGTAAGGACACCTGAGGCTGCAGCCTTATATCAGAGTCAGACGCGTGTGTTCCCAAAATAAGTCCTGGCACACTGCATTTCTTCTGGGATGTGAGCAGAGGTTGCATTCATAGAAACAAAGCGAGCCAGAAGGGGGCCTCCCGGGCCATCTATTCTGACCCCCGGCTCCGCTCACGACATGCCCACCATGTGCATGTCCAGATCCCCCCTCTCCCCAGGCTTCCTTGCACACTTACCTGGGCATTGTGTCTAAGAACACACACGCTAGCACTCGTACGAGGCTACAGTGGCATAGTGGCAGATTTAGAAGTGGGGGTCCCTTCATGATAGTCAGAGCCATGCCCCCACCAAAGCCACTCCCATTTCCAAGACTACACAGACTATGATTCCACTGCCAAGATGAGCTTTGTCACTTGGTTTGAATTTCTGTTGAGTAATGAATGCAATGCCTAAAAGCACTTTCAAAGCCCAGTCCTACCTTTTAATCATTCTTTGTCTTTCAAATAGAAAACTGTCCTGTATAAAAAGAAAAATAAAAGGGCACATGACCACATTACCCCCTCCCCACCTTTGTTTCAAATTCTTTCATTACACTTATTCAACTGATGAGTTCACAGAATCAAAGGAAAAACAAAACCACGTAATAGAAAGCATTAGAAGCATCACTTGTAAAAGCAGCCTCAAAAATTATGCATTTAAAAAAGAAATCGCCGAGCTGCTAAAAATATGCTGATGGATTTAAAACACAGCATTACCCCTATTAAAACTGAAGCCAGCAACAATTAATACTTTCAAAAGACTTGGGGGAATAAAAAGCAGGGTGACTGGTGCCCATTAATCGACAAAATAGGAAAACCACTCTAGGAAGCATATGTGTGTTAGTAATTTGGGGTCCAGCGTAGAAAGGTCAGTTGGAGCAGCTATTGACCTGAACTCTGTGTGTGAGGCGCCTCTGGCGGGACCTTATTGCAAGGATCCAAATGTGAAGCACTGGAATGTGGGGAACGAATAGCGGGATAATCTTGCCAGCCTCGTGTTTGTCCCCTGGTCTCTAGCAGCAAGGAAACCTCTGTTTCATCATCCCCAAGCACCAGGGAGGAAACAAAGGATCGAAGAGGTGTCTCCTGGTTACCCCATAGTAGCCATGGAGCATCGGGGTTGGCAATATGGACCAGCAAGCCAGGCTTCGAGGAGGGTGAGTATGAATACCGAGGGATTCAGGAAGTGGTAGAAGGGACCCATTTGGCTTCAGTCCCATTTTTGGTTCTGTCAAAATTCGGTTCTGCTCAGGGGATTTCCAAATTTTGAAGATGACTTAAGGAAACAGTGAGGTCCTTTCTGGTTAATGCGTGTGTGTTTGTTTCAACCGGGTCAAGTTTATTTTGAATGGAGCTGAAGGGAATTCTCCATTCTCTGGCATCATGAAGCTGTGTTGTCCATCACTCGAAATCATACGTTAGGTACACATTGCTAACCATCTGCTACTACTCAGAAATGTGGGGAAAGCACCATTGGAAGCTACAGAGTCCCTGACCCTCCAAATCTGCTTATTAATTCAGAAGACGTGATTCTTCCCTCTGTTTCCATTCATACTATTACCTGAATGAATGATCACTGAATGAAGCATGGGACTGGGACTCAAACGATCTGGGTTCGAGTCCCCACTCAGCCATGGAGCCAACTAGGTGACTTTGGGCCAGTCACAGACTCTCAGCCCAACCTACCTCACAGGGTTGTTGTTGTGGGGATAAGATGGAGGAGAATGACATAAGCTGCCTTGAGCCCTTTGTAGGAAAAAGGCAGGATATAAATTGATAAATAAATAAGCAAACCGTCCTGAGATGCCATGCATAAAGGACAGCATATAAACGTTTTAAATACATAAATACTCACAGGTACTGTGTACCTCTTCAGGTATTAAGATCATCAGCATGTCCATTCTCTGTTTAGGAGACTGGTCAGATCATGCAACTGAGCAGCTTCAAGACACATTTCCAATTGAACCGAAAACATTCTCCAACCAGGTTTTGTACCATGAGGTCTGGTGGAGGGGAGACAGAGACTCGGCCCCTAGCAATTCTTAGTCCAAGCATCTCAACTGGATCATTCAATTAAGTTTTAGCAAAAGCTCATTGGAAAGTGTCCCAAAGAAAAAATGTTTCCTACTTTGGGGGGCTTCCTGATGAACGTAACGTGGTGAAACATCAGTCCATGAATCCTGAATATTGGCTCTTGGTTTGTTGCATCTGGAAATGCAAATTGAATGGACAATAATGAGCATTCCCTAATTAGTCTCCACAGCTGCCCCGTAATGGTCCCGTATAGGACAAACCTTGTTAAATTTCATGGTACGTATTATAGAGTGTTGTAGTTAAAATGATTAAGATTGGCCATGTGTATGCTTAGTAAAACAAAATTAGCCATAAATGCATCACTTTTATAAATTGGAACGGAGTTGTATTGACTTGCATGTTATGCATTAAGACTTTGGCGCAGAATCAACCATTGGTTGGAAAATGGTCTTCGTGACAGCTAAAGGTGAACCAGCTCAGCACACTGCAAATACTGTATCTCTGAATTTCCATCCACCCAAAATGATCTTGGGCTACCTTCTCCCATACAAGATGGCCCAGGTTTCAAGAGACCAGGAGCAGCTTCTTTGGTGGCTTCTTCAAGGCTTTGGAGTTCCCTTCCAAGGGACTTTGCCAGTTTGCTGTCCTACAGACAGCCAAATCCGCTTTTATCCAGTCAAATCTTTGGTGCAGAATCTGTTCAGATGTTGCTTCTATTCTTTTTTTGTGTTTTAATACACTTGTTCTGTTACTCTATTAATTCATCCGATACGTCCTAAAATTTGTCTTTTCTTGTTAGTGTCCAGGAGTGCTATTTCCCGGCAGAATGATATGTTAAATAAATATCCATGCATCAGTGGGCAGTCTCCACCATATCTGGTGATCTCGTGCCTTCCCAGAGACCCACTGCAACCCAGCTTGTAACTTTGACGGCTTCACTGAAGACCCCACTCCTCATCACAGGGCTTTCCATCTATCAGTCCCACTGGGACATCCTCTTGGCCACCACGGGGACAGAAGGCTGGACCAGATAAACCTTGGATCCGAAATGGGAGAAGGGCCCTGCATCCGCCTCTCTCGTGTCAGGTGTTGGGGCTGGTCAAAAAAGGCCTTCAAAGAGGACCTTCAGGATGGGGAACATTCACAAAGAAAAAGTGGTCAGGGTTTTGCAGGCACCCCTACTCCCGGCTCCTCTGTTCCCAACAATGCTGTCTTTTATCTAGCCATTCAGAAGGAGACGGCAGTTCGGTATTGTCGGTCAGTGTCCTTAGCTCCTACGGAAAGGACAAGACAATTTGGAGCGTTTTCATTCACTGGGTCACCATGAGTTGGAAATGCCTTTATGGCACGTAACAGCAACAAAGTCTTGATGGAAAGAATATTATTTTGGAGGAGCAAGCTGCAAGGGCCCAGTCAAGGTGAACTGGCCCTTGGCGTCAACTGAAATGGTCAAGTGGGCTGGTTCTGCAGCTCAGATGATAACTTCAGAGCCTTTTAGTTCGCAGGAGAAGTTCATGAGACTTCCAGAACTTCCCAGGCTGTACCAGCAGCAGAAAATACAGCTAAGAGCATCATACCTTGTCTTGCGTGGTGCTTCCTCCTGCAGTTGACAAGTTCTGCCCAAGATAAGAGAAAAGCAAACAAAACTTTTAATGAGCTGCCACCATCCTGAGAATGGAGAAGCAAATGCTATTATCCGCCCTGATTATCCACCAAATTGGATCTGTTGGCGTTAAGGAACAAAGGCTCAGTGAAACAGTTCACGTTGTGAGTTTTGTCAGCAGGCCAAATTCAACACTGCAGCAGCTTTGCTGGCTTAAGCAGGGCTACCCCAGGGAGGGAGCTGTCCTGGCATCCGATGCCTTTTTATGCCTGGGAATCTACACTATTATTTTATTTTATTTTTTGGCCTTTGCTTTCACTTTCCTCTTCTCCAGATTTCCATCTTTACTCTCTGCAAGCTTGCAGTTTGCTTAAAAGGCCTCCCCATCCAGCACTGCAGATCAAAAGCCTTTATCGGAGATGAGGAATTTAGAACTAATGAAGAACTGCCCAACGGCATAGCAAAATCCTAACCGAAAAATGAAGAGGCTGCAGCATTCTGGTACAAAGCCACCTGTTCTAAATTCAGTTCATTTCTCCTCCACCCCTCGTCTCAAAGGGCTTTGCTATTAGCATAAGAGATTTCCAAAACCTTTCCTTGTTTATTTCACTCCCGATAAAAGCTCAAACACTTCATAGGCCAGAAAAAGAGACATAATCAGCTTTCTCTTTGGCAGCTTTAGTTGATTTTGATTTAGGATTAGGGGAAAATAATAAGGTGTCAAGGCTATTGTTAACATCAAAAGAGATTCCCCACCACCTCTCCAACTCCAAGTAAAGACCGATCTGAAGTGGAGTCTTTTCTCTTTTTTGCTGGCTCTAATTTGTGGACGTTCACTGAACAGGACTGAGCCATTTTATTTCTGTTTATCTGTCTTCTCCTACAGCCTGCCATATCTAGAGTCTTACAGCTCAAGGAAAATTGCACCAATTCCCTGTGTTGCAGAGTGCCCAAGGGCTTTGGGGTCCCAGCCCCATGATGGCGCTGGAGGGCTCACTCTGAAATCCATTAGCAGAGATGTTCTCGGCCTTTGCAGTAGGTGCGACGAGGCGAGGGATGCGGTTGGCTTGTGGTGGAGAAGCTGCAGATGACGGACTGCGCCTCCTGCCTTCCCAGTGCAGACACATTTCCTTGCCCGGTTGTCCCACTGGGTCCTCTTCAGCTCTCTTTCCATTCGTTCCGGGGCCTCTGGGACCACCTGCAGCCCACCACAGGGCAAAGAAGAGGCTCATGGACACTCCTGCAGGAATAAAGAGAATGTCCCCCTGCCTCCACCAGCTTGGCTAACCACCGAGGCACCCACTGTACCTCCTTCCTTGTCTTTCAAGGCAACACGGTAGCTGCATCCCTCTGCCTCTCTGGGATGAAAATTGCACAGCAGCTATTTACACCGTCAAGAGTCACCACCAGAAGCTTCCTTGCCAGCCCAGTCACCTTCCCGGGGGCGCTGCATCTTCTCTTGAGGAAGAATGGGATAAGGCACCCACGGCCAGCTAGCCTTGTGGCTCTCCATCACCCCACCTCCCAGCAGAGGACAGGGAAAGAGGTAATGGGCCAGTTTAGATGACCACCAGGACTTAGCGGGGTTTGGATATAAGCCACGGTGGGTTGCAGTATCAGCTGCCCTTGTGGACATTCAAACCACAGTGGGCAGTTGCCATGGCAGCCCGTGATGTGAGAACCCAGGCCGGCTGATGTTGCTGTGGTTTTCCCCCACCTTGCGACCCTCCTGCAGCCAGTGGGTTCTGGGTGGGCTGTGACCCGTGGCCAGAAGTCACCCTGCTGGCCTTCAGCCCTCACAAGAAGCCTTGGTGCCATAGTTTGAATATTCACGTGCATGTTGCGCAATCCACCATACTTTACTTAGCAATGGGGCAAACCCATCCACAGAAGGCGTTCTCTTTAATATCCCTCTGTCTCCTTCTGAGTTTCAAAACAACAAGCAAGAGGCATGCAGGGTTCAGTTTAGGGCGCAATTTCCTTTATGGCTCTCCTGTTACCTGTGTGGCCTCTGTCCAGTTTCCCCTTCATTGCTTCTGCCACCACCAGAAAGTAAGCCGATGGTGCACCCCAGTTCTGCTGGAGGAAGAGGCCAGGCTCCTCCAAGGCCAATCCCAAAATGCATAGAAACATAGAAACACAGCAAGTCAGAAGGGATCCCCGGGCCATCTAGTCTGACCCCTGGCTCCAGCCAGCTCTGCTCACGACATGCCAATCATGTGGACGTCCAGCCTATCCTTGAACACCCTCACTGATGGGACCTCAACCACCTCCTGGGGAAGCCCATTCCACACCCTCGGGGTCCTGACTGTCAGGAAGTGCTTCCTGGCATCTAAATGGAACCTTGGTTCCCTGAGCTTTGCTCTGTTGGAGCGCGTCCTGCCTTCCTCTGCAGGGGAGAACAGGTCTCTGCCCACCTCCGTGTGACACCCCCTCACATACCTGCATGTCACCAACAGATTCCCTGAGTCTCTTCCTCGCCAGGCTGAAAAGACCCAAAAATGCAAACCGGCCCCCAGCCTTGTGGCCCTGCGCTGCACTGACTCCAACCTGGCTACATCCTTTATGCAATAAGGGGCCCAAAACTGAGCACAGTACTCCAGTTGCAGGCGCACCAGAGTCGCAGAGAGTGGTAGTAATACCTCTCTCACAAACTCCTCTGCAATAGAAACACTTTGGTTTCGCTCAGCAGGATGAACTCAGCAGTGCTGATGTGCCTTGAAGTCACTTTGGGTTAATTGCATGGCACTTGTTCTCTAAACCCCCAACCTAAACCCCCATATTTCCACTCCTATTTACTTGTAACCCCCACGGTATCAGACGGCCTGAGTTCACGCATGTGTCAAATTCAGCCTCGTGCACTATTAATTGGAAAGAAGACTATTGGAAGTAATTTTCAGTAAACATGTAAATTTTCTGCTAATGTCTTTTTTGGCTCTAGAAAATGAAGGGAAGAAAAATTTGCATGTAACTTTATTTTGTTTGGTGTGCTTTGCTTTTGCATATTGCCATCTATACATCTGAATGGAAAGTATACAATGAGTGGAGTGTGCATTTGAGTTTTATTACATATCCTATCTTAGTTTTGTGCCTTCTTGTATTTGGTATAGCCTGCCGCATCCCAAGGGCTTTGGGCAGAAAGAAAAATTAAAATGGTCAAACCCTAAATGTCAAAATGTGATATGGGAGGAGATTCTTCAAGCACTAGGGCCAAGCCATTTCGGGTGGGTATGTAGAGGTTTCAGGCACTTTAAATTTGTTGTGCCAGAGGGAGAGAAACCAACTGGAACTAAACCTTTTCGCATCCTGGCTGGACTCTCCAGGTCAAAAGGCTCAGGTGGCATCTCATGGCCACAAGTCAATGTAGGAAATTTGGACTAACGGGTCTAAGTGTTAGACTGTTCCCTGCCTTTTCCCTTAATGCAGGAAGGGTTGTTGGGAGAAAGGCCAGGAATTCATTCTCACCAATTCAGATTCTATCAAATTAATCGTTTTGCTCAAGATGACACCAGCAGAAAGGAACCAAAAAAAATAAAATAAAATAAAATTGAGAAGTCTCCAAGAGTATGCATTTTCCTAAGTAAATTCATTAACTGATGCTGCATTTCTTCTACAGATTTCTCTTTTAATGATGTTCTTGAAGCTGTACAGGCAGCAATAAAAAAGGCAACATTGTTTCTAGGAATAAAGCCAAGATCATTAAACTAATAAGGGAAATGTAATAGTATAAGGACAGTACTTTCTTCATGACACCGAAGTCCAGACCAACTCATCAGTACCAATAAAGCACCCTGGCTTGGTTCAGCTCAGCTTAAAAGACACCGTTTAGAGCCATAAGAAGCATGCAATCTATTTTTGTTCTTATATATTCAAGTTCTGCGTCTAAATGTGTCTAAAAATCCAAGTGAAATATGTATTCTGCATTCTGCTATTATTTTGAAATTATTGTTGCTGCTGCTGAAACTGGGCACCTCCCTGTGCAGGGTTTGTATTCTATCTGGTCAACCTCAGAATTTTGCAAATTTAAGAATTGTGCCTGGGTTTGTTTTCCTCTCCTTGCTTTTCTAGTGTGTCTTTTGTAGTGCAAACCTTTACAATACATATAAAGACTATAAACATGTAAATAAACAGATTAAAAGTTCATTAAAATTATTTTCACCATTCAAATATTGCTAATACCCTGGAAAACAGAAAGAGGACTCCAGCTGATCTTGATCGATAGGAATGCTGGATTGAAGCAACAGAATCTAATTCAGTGGGGACAAATGCCAAGTTCTGAACCCAGGAGAAAGAAACCAAATGCATCATGGGGATGGGGAATACCTGGCTCAACAAAACTGCAAGTGAGAAGGTTCCTGGAATTGTAGATCACAAGCTGAATACGAGTCAACTATTTTCAGCTCCTCGGGGGCAGGACACCCACTTGCTCGACCAGTCGGGGGTGTCTTCTTCTGGCTCGGAAGGGCCTGACAGTGGTGGAAGACACGTTCTCCATGGGCCTTCAGACCCACTGCTTCGGCTGTTCCAAAAGGCTGAAGCGCCACTGCTTGGGTGCAAGTTGGGTGAGAATTTATGGTGATAAAACACGGAAACAGTTCCTGCCTATGTAATTAGGCAGTGTTGTCACCGTAAAAGAGCAGCATAAATTAAGAGGGCTGGCAAGAAGGGTCTACTGTGGAACCTATGGATTCTGAGAATTCCTGTGGCTTAGAGAGTTTCCCCCAAAATGTGCATTAGACATTTCCTTTAGGATTCTTCTGCAGGATGCAAAGTCCTTTTGCATTCCGCGCCAGTTTCGCATGTGCTGGTTTGACAGTGTGTTGGCCGTGTTTCAGCATTTCAGACCCACAGGGATACAAGTTTCTTCTATAGATTGTTTTTCTCAGAATGTTTGTACACATGTTAACTTAAAAGACATTTTGTACGCATTTTTGTGGGAGCTGTATTGGAAAATCTGGAAAAAACTACTGATAATCATGTTGCAATTCCCGTTTCGGTCCAGGAAGTGTGGGTCAGTTTTGCTAAAAGAACAGACTGGGTCAAATCCTCAGCGCTTCCAGACAATGGTAGGATTTCTTATCTAGTTTCCGGGTGCCACCTGGTGTTCAAGCCATTGATTATCCAATTTACAAACCCTATTTTTTATATTAGCATCGTCACTCCACAGTTCTGCTGAAACGTAAATGTCAGAAGATTTTCTGGTCACATCAATCTCTGGCCTAGAAAGCTGTATGTTTAAATCATCCTCGTTCTATCAAAAATTCTAATTTTACAGAGAATGCTCATCACATTTGTTTAGAGCTCCATAAATTCATAGAGCTCTTGGGATGACATGTAATGGGTGAGTAGAGAAAACATTTTATTATGATGAAAAGGAAAAGCAGCAGATGAATAAATCTCTCCATAAATTTCACAACTTCAATCAAAGCACAGGGGCAGAATTAAAGCCGTAGGCTAAAGGATATTTGATTTCATTTCCATGTCATAGCGAGAAGGTTGCCCACAGAGAAGTAGTTTGTCTGTTGCATTTCCTTCACTGTTGCTGCCCTGGACTCTATGTTCCACTTACCCTGATTTCTGGTTATACAAGGAGGATTTCTGGAAAGAACACAAGACGCTGGAGCTAACAAGGAGCAGAGAAAGGTCAGTGAACTGAAGCTACCAGACAACGCTGCTCCAAGGGGATCCACAAAAGAAGGCTCCCTTGAGGAAAAAGCAATCCTGTGTCCAAGCATCCTCTTGTTTACTTCCAACATGGCACCACTCGTATAGGAAAGGAAGGCGTCAGCAGGTTTGGAAGAACACATCTTTTTAATCAATAAGGAATTCATGAAATGCATTTCTTGTAGTGTCGTTCTACAGCTGCCTGAAAGCTCTAGATGGCCTACAGGATTTCTGGACCCTCAGCCATGAGAATGGAAGGTGTCCTACCTGAAAGCTGGGCATATTTGCTCAGATCACCCTTCCCACCACTCGCAGCCACCACAGCCAACAGCACACCAGAGTCGTCTCAGTGGTCTTGCTCATAACAGCAACCTCAGAGGTGGAGTCCAGGGGGAAGTCTGCAGGGCTGGAAAAGGAAGCGAACGGTACCACCCAGGTGTGAATTACCCTGATGACGCTCCAGCCTCCTCCCCTCTTCCTCTGAAACATCTCACCTGAGTGGCACAATTTGGAGCAAGATGACCACGGAGGTGAACTTTTCTTCCATGCTTCTCCGGCAAATAACGGGATGCCAAGGTCGGAGGGTTCTGGGCATCACCACAGGATTGTGTCCTTATATACTTCACCTGGACGGATGGGTGGAACGGTCCAAAATTAGCCCAATGAAGACCGAGCATGGTTGAGGGATGAGAGTGTGCAAGGACTCTGCTGCGGTAGGAAGAGGATGGACTATTGCGGGGGGGGGGGGGGGGGGTCTCATGCGTCCTGGAGAAAGGCATGGCTGGTTAGTGGAAACTTCATCTTGGCTTTATCTTTTATTTATTTATTTATTTATTTATTTATTTTTGGATTTATAGCCTGCCTTTTTCCTACAAAGGGCTCAAGGCAGCTTACATCCTTCTCCTCCTCCATCTTATCCCCGCAACAACAACCCTGTGAGGTAGGTTGGGCTGAGAGTCCGTGACTGGCCCAAAGTCACCCAGTTGGCTCCATGGCTGAGCGGGGACTCGAACCCGGATCCTCTGAGTCCCAGTCCCACGCTCTTCACCACTGCACCACACTGGCTCTCCTCTTTCTGGATCTCTTGTACAGACATTCCACCTTTGTTCCCCTCAATGAACTCAAGGAGGGGCAACGAGGAGGGGACCCTCCTTTCCATCTTATCCTCACAGCCAACCCTGTGAGGTGGGCTGGACAAGGCGTTTTGTGACCAAGCGGGGACTTGAACCCATATCCCAGTTCAGCACCTTCACCACTACAATACCATGCCATTACAAACTGCACGAAACACACGGTGAGACAAACAGGAAGTACGCAGGGAGAGAGAGAGCTGGTTGGCATGAGACAGGGGTCACAGCAAGTTGTGCAAACTGTTGTGGGGTTTTTTTTAGTGTTGCACAACCCTTTGCTGGACCAACCTGTCCAAGGTCCCCCCCCCACCCCCACCACCACCACCAAAGCTGTTTTTGCTCTTTGGAATTTTCTGCTGAATTTTGGCATGGGACCAATTAGCTCTCTGATAGATATACTGGGCTTTTTTCCAAACGTTGATAAGCTCCCAAGACGCAGAAGTGGGGAGAGCAAGCCCGGGGTAGAAAATGCCTTTTCTTCCATTAATCACACAATTAGCTGGATTCTGAATGATGTGGTGACACTGGCAAAATCAAGGATAACCATAAAAGAAGCCGGGGGGGGGGGGTGGATTGTGCCAAACACACAAGCTGGGTTCGGCGAATAAAACTTCCAGACTTCAGGATTCGAGATTTTAGCATCCTTCTCCGCTTTTAGCTAGGGGCACTCAAAAAGCACCTTTGCCCTTCCCAGCCTGCAAAAGACGTATGCGGGATGCATTCTTTGATACACTGAGCTCATGCGAATAACTTCAGAAGAAAATCTTCTATACACGGATAACTTGTATTTCCAGCAGGGGAAACCAGTCAGTCTTTCTCCTTGGTCTCTCTACTTCATTTCTTGTTTGCTGTTAACAAATTCTGACTGCTCCATGTTGTCTGGCTGACTGGCCATTTGCTTGCTTTTTTTTTAATCAGCAAAACACACAGAGGATGGCCCAGAATTTTGATCTCAGGTGCCTGATGGCTGGGCTGCTTGAGTCAGAGTAGACCTCTGGAGCAGGAGGTGATGACTGCCCCATCCACTCCACTCCTGATCCAAGCTGGAGGACGAACAAAGGAACGGAACATTGTCACGCCATGTTAAATTTGAAATTTAACATGAAATTTGGATTTCTTCTAAATGGAGCAGGGCTGGGTTCCAAAACAAGAAGAAGCCACCCTGATCTCCAAACTCGGAGATGAAGCGAATTTTGGAAGCGCTCCTGCACCAAAGACAGAAGGAAACATGAATTTCAAGTGAAAACCACAGAGAATCTTTCTAACTCTTGGAGACTAACCAATTGTTCGAAGCACGAAGTTCTACGGATGGAAGAAGGGTTATCCTTTGCTGGAATTACCACTTAGAAAAGAACCATTTGTCCTGCAAGGGGCATGTTCCTTCAGGAGGAACCTGATGAAAACATTTATCAAAGTGGGGCATGTTCCATTCTAGCTTAAAGATAAGCAAAATACACAGAACTGGAAAACTTGTATGCAGTGTTGGATCACTTTTAGTAGATACGGCACTTTAGTGACCATTGCGTGTGTTGTCATTAGAGAAAGCACAATCATTTTAGCATGGCGGAATAAATAGGCCCCCACAGTGGGAAACAAACCCTTGTCTCCATTCGTGCCAGCGTAAATTGAATCAAACTTTGTTATTACTTCTCATGTAGCTATTTCACATTTTCCAGTTCTTCGCCCAGCTAGTGGTGATTTTGGATTACAAGAAGGTTCAAATGAATCAAAGATACGCTTGAGAATTCTCAGAGTGGGGGGCGATTCATCTTCAACTTTCGAGCAACCTAATTTGGTCTGCTGGAAAACCGAGAATGCCTTGACTTCCGTTTGCTGTTCTGTTCTCCAGCACTTCATCAACTTTTGTGGCATGTCTGTGTGAGAGAGAGAGAAGTTACCAAATGTGACAGCTCTAATTTGTCTCTGTCGTTCTTCCTTGTGTCATGGTTTCATAAATAACCATGGCGACAGGAAGGCCATTTATACTACTTGGCGGGCCTCTGCAGAGATAAATAGCTAATAATTTCTATTATGGGGACGATTACACTTCACATCTTTGTTTCCCGCTGGGAAGATTAATACCTCAGGGAGTGAGGGGGGCAAAGCGCCATCTGTGAAAAGATTTGTTTTCATTTGGAGTCTTTTTGGTACAAAGGCTTTGTCCCTAATTGACATTTTTGGTTCCTGTGTTTTCCTCTCTCATGCATGACACAGTGATGCTTTCAGAAGCACTCTGTCCCTGGAAGAGAGAATCACACCTGGTCCATCAAGCAGGAAATGTTCTCCAGTCAAATTTCCATGCCTCCTGCCCTGATCTCCTTAGAAAAGGACCTTTTTTCTCCTTAGAAAAGGACCTTTTTACTTTGACTTTCCCTAGCATGATGGTCTTCTCCAGGGAATGTTGCCTTCTCGGGATGCTCTGCTTTTGCTTTCATATGCTTTTGCTTTCATATTGAGCTTTGTAGGAGCTTTCCGTGGTACTTCCTGCTGCTGAAGCTCTTTTGCTGCGGCGCTCAGCACCATGGAGAGCTCCTATACATCAAGGTTGGCTTCCTGCTAATGAAGGATGTGATCCCAGGAGGTTTAGCCAGGAAAGAGGCAAACACTGAGCCAATGTCCAGGTCCGGGACTGGGAGGCTGGTGGCAAAGGGAGGCAGCCACATGCAAGAGAACTTCAGGCAAGGCAGGGTCTAAACGCAGGGCTTCGTGGAAGGGCCAGGTCATTGCCATGGCGCAGGCCGGGGTCAGAAAGCAGAAGAATGCAAGAGGGGAGAGCAAGGATGTGGTCGGGAACAAGAGCAGGGGAGAGAACCAGAACAAGCAGAGGTGGAGGTGCCTTTGACAGGGTAACAGGGCGGGAGGCATGGCATAGCAAGAAATCTGAGAAAACAGGAACATGATACAGCAAGAGGCAGGCAAGAGGCAGGGGCTGGGCTGCTGTCCCCATATAGATTGCACCCTTCATACAGAACTATTATATAAAAGCCCTGCCTCACTACTGTATTTACCAGACTTATAAAATATTGTCATTACGTCGCATTGCATATCACTGGACTAATTCTGCTTTGTATGATTGCACAATATTGCAATGTAATATTGCATAATAGTATTAAAAGGTTGCATATCACTCAGCTTATCCAGCAAATCAGGGTCTCTTTGCATTTTCATAAGAAGCAATGACATGAAATAAGAAATAATAAGAAAATAGATCTACGGTGCACCGAGCCTGTCCTAAAAAGATAAGAGAGGCGTGCCCCGGACGTGTAACCAAACAGGGAGCACAGAGTTCTCTATCATTTTCTAAATCTATGACTAAGCAGCAGCTGCTATTTCTGAATGGGGAGGAAGAGGATGACGTGATGGTGGGAGGGGAGGGGAAGGAGCGGAGCCTGCGCCCCGGAGCTTTTGCCGACCGCGCGCGTAAAGGAGGCAACAAAGCCAAGGATATGTCCGGGCTTGATTCCGAATCGCAAGAGGCGGCAGTCGCGTCCGGTGTCTCGGATCTGAACGACTCCGAATTCTTGCAGCTCTTGCAGCTCGAGAAGCCGGAGGATGGGTAAGCGAGCACTCGCTGCGCCCTGCGCCACGGGCGCAACGCAACGTGCTGTCCTGGGAAGCTGCGCAACATGCGGGGACCGGGGGGCTTCTCTGCTGTCTACGCGCGCATCAGATCGCGTCCCGGCCGTTTTGCTCCGTGGATCTTGCCCAACGCAAGGACCAGCTCCTTTGCTTTGCTACACTAGGACTGCAGTTTTCCACCTCCTGGCCGCACAACAACCCTGTGAGGAAGGCAAGCTGAGGGAGAGAAAGGGAGGACGGGCCCGGCTGCCTTTAGGAAGAGACTGAACTGTACATCTGCTGTGAACTTGCTGGGTGACCCACTTGTGCAGGCCCCTGGTCCCCGCACCTGCAGTATAGGAAACACATGGAAACTGCAACAGAGTGTTGCACCGTGAAATGCTTCTCTTCCAAATGCCAAGCAGCCTGCCATGCATCCTCCAGGGGACCCCACTCCACAGCCCAGTCCTACAGGAGCATTCCTCCACCAGGTAACCCTTGCCCTGCTCCACCCCCCTCCCTGGGCATATCATATCCCACCCCCTATTAGTATTCTGTGGCCTCTGAGCAAACACAGTTCTTGTTGTGTCTGGGAGTGGCTGAAATATTTATTGTCCTTCTGTCAATTTCAAACAGAGCTGGGCTTGCGTCCAACCAATCCTTTTCCCTGTCCAATGGAGTCCAGTGAAGCCCAAGCTTGCTCAGTGGTTACGGGGTGCTGACTAGTTTGGGGTGGACCTTGACCAGGGTGTCCCACTGGCTGAGTGCTGTAGGATTGGGGAGCCGGGGAGAGGGACTGGTCGCTGGATCCCGTGCTACAACTCTCTGATGTAGTGCCCCCTTGCAAATACTCTTAGGGAGCTCTGGTGTTGAGTTCTGCCTGCTCTCTCGCCAAAATAGTGTCACTGCATACTGGAGACAGAGAGTGCAGCAGGTGGACAAAATAGGAAAAATAATATTTCCAATATTGGGAAAAATATTTCCCAAAACTATTGGTGGGGAGGACCTAAGAGACCAAAAAAGAAAATGTCCCAATACCACCACCACACACACCAAAGGGGAATTGTCTGGCAGACTGAGCAGGACAGGCAGGACAACTGAGTAGAGCTTCCATGTCCTAGGGCAGTCTATCTCTGGCTATCAGATGCAAAGCCAGGGTAAGGGAAGGCTGCTTCTCTGTGGGGTCCTGCTTAGAGTTTTCCTTCACTGCAGGGCAAAACAGAAGCAGAAAGGACGGGGCAGGTGCAGACAGAAGATCCCTTCTTTATTCGGCTTGTTTGCCGTTCCTTTCAGAGATTCTAAAGCACTGGGCTCAGGGACACCAAAAAGAAAGAGAGCCCAGACGCCGCTTGAAGCTTTCCATCTCCACCACCTCAAAGTCACAGATCTCTCTGAGCAGGTTTGGTGTGAGCAGGAAATGGTGTATAAGAGAAAGCACCCAGATCTGTGGTCCCCGGAGAAGTTGGAGCTTCTGAACACCGGAAAGAGCATCCATCTTGCCAGAGGTTCCCAGAATATTCTTACCTTTTACATCAGAAGTGGGCAGTCTTGTTTTTCTGTTTTTTTATTTTGGTCCATGTGAAAAATCCGCTAATGGCAGTCTGCTGCGAAAGGCATGTGCGTAAAAGTCCAGAGTTTGGGAATTGGTTTTCAGGATGAGAGCTAACTAAGCCCGCCGGAAGAGATCATTCCTGCTTACTTGGTTCTTCCTTTGGGTGGAAGGAAAGGTCCTTCTTGTCATTAAATTATTCAGGAATCCTTGCTAATCTACTGAGAGAGATCAATCAGCAGAATTAACTCCTGGAAGAGAGCCGGAATCCTAAAGAATTCCAGAACAGGAGAACTCCATGCTGCAACCTTGTGTTGAAGGCCCCACTTGTACTACTTAAGAAGGTGATCCCCTTAAAAAAGCGGCATGGACTGGACTGCAGTCCCCATAATCCTTGGCTATGCTAGCTGTGGCTGATGGGACTTGAAGTCTGACATCTGGTGGCCCAGAGGTTGCCCAGCCCTGAAAAAAAAACCCTTTCAAACAGATGTTAAGAACTTTCAGGAGTAGTTTTCATTGTGTTTTCAAGCAAATCAAAAGTCTTTGCATGATTATCAGTTGCCTGTTAATGAAGAGAATAAATTTGCTTCTCTCCTTTTCTGTTTTTAACACAGAACTGGAAGTCCACGACCTGGTGCCAGTCCATACCACAAGCCGAGAAGACTTCTGGGCGATAAAAGTGCTCAATCTTCTCCTCATGATTCATGACCTGCAGGCAGGTAAGCCTCGCCTGAGGCTCTGAGCCCTTTCACACTGCTCTAGGACACAGCTGCTCAGCCTCAGGCCAGTGGGCCCAATCCAGCCCCTTTCCAATTGGGAATTCCAATCCAGCTTTCCTGGGATGCCCAGACAGCCTTTTCCCTGACCATTTGGCACCTTCCCCCCCACCCCCATTCCAAATGCTGGAAGGCTCTCCTAAAATATTTTGACCAGATTCCTTCTGCTTTTGGTTTCACTCACCTTCAGAATGCAGCTACCCAAAGCTTCTTGGAAATAGCACCTGGATCTTGGGCTAACAGGTGTTCGGTGTCCCTGCCATCTCCTGCATTTCATTTTTAAGGGTGCCATCCCATGCTCTTTGGATAGACAAAAGGACTATAATTCCCAGCAAGCTAGGCCTTTTAGATCTTTCTCCTGGCTAAACTTGCACAGAATGCCACCTTTCAATGAACTTTCTTTCCCGGCAGGTCAACCTGTGCGGGAATTTCCAGTATTTGGGGTGCTAGAAGGCATTTTTGTGTTGGGGGTCATTGATCAGCTGGGCTACACTGCAAAAGGAGAGCTGGAACTGAGTGAGCTGAAGACTCGGAGGAAAGCATCCATGCCCACCGCTGCACAGAAGAAGCGGGATGGCTTTCAGGTGGGCCAAAGAGTGGTCAGATACAGCAGGTGGCTTGCCAAGCCAGGGACAGCCATCAGCCAGCCTTTCAGGGTATCCAGCCATTCCACAGACCAGATAAACATTTTGCATCACTTAATAAACTGAAATTAACTGCAAATTAAACAAGCCAGGTGAGTCACCATGGCTTGTTTAATTTGTCTTGATTTCTTGTTTTGACCTAGCACTTTTCCTCCCCAATTTTAGGGAAGCTGTGTGTTTTCCAAATGGATGAACACCCCTGCAGAGTGATGATTCTCAAAGTTAGCGAAGAAGGATCGGCCTTTGCCAAAACTAAACTCCCTCCATAGTTTTGGGAAGATCTTTCTTCATATGTCCTCCTTTTTGTGACTTAAGCTGCAGTCCTACACGCTTGTTTGGGAGGGAAAAAGCAGCACCGGACACAATGCAACTTCTCCCCCTCTGCTGTTCATTTTGTGCATCCGAGCATTCAGTCTGATTACATAGCAGTGGGAACCATAACAAAACGTTGCAAGTTGCTTCTTTTAGTTTCTCACCCGCTCCATCAACACAAATGAAGGTAGCTGTTTTTCTCGGCTTGGCTGGCTTTCGCAATAGAACTGATGGCGATAGTCCAAATGGGAGATGACCCAAGCACGAGTAATTTCATCCAGGTATTTCTTTCCAGGTGTTTCACCTGGTGTAGCAACCAAGAGAGCTTCAGACCACCAAGTTCCGTTGAGCCTCTGATGACACGGTTAAGCAAGGTCTCACTTCTTTATTTCCAGGTCTTTTTGTATAAGTATCTATTTGATGCAATGGTGCAAGGATGTCTGACTACAGAAGCTTTCCTTCAGCACCTGCACCTGAGGCCCATGCAGGTGCTTGGCCCCCATGTCCAAGAGCAGGTGGGAAATGCGGGTCTCACTGTACACCATTTCCAGGACTTGCTGGAGCTGATGAGCCTCAGGCTGACGTTCTCGGAAATCCCTGCTGTTGAGCGCCTGCAGATCGAGTACGTCCATCAGGAGAGCAATGCTCCACTTGGCACAGAGCTATTAAGCTACAACAAGGACAGTGTGGCAGCCACGGTGCAGCATTTACTGGCTTACTGGAAAGGGCGGAGAGATGCTGAAGGGGTGGATATTGAGGACGCTTGGAAGTGCCACTACTGCACCTATGCTGGCATCTGTGATTGGCGAATGAACAAGATCGGAAGGTCACCAGGAAAGAATTGGCAAAAGAGGTCCAGATGAAACTGGAGGCCAACCAGGCCTTTGGGGTACTTTGGATAGACTTGTCATCATAATCATCAAAGATGTGAAGGGCTGCATCATCTCCTCACCATCACAGCAGAAAATTTCAGATCCTGACATCTTTCCCTTTGTGGTTCAAGGGAGGAAAGTGCCACAAGTTGTAATCTCCTGAGCACAAACCCAAGGCCTAATCCAAAGCTTTACTTAGGATTTTGTGTTGCAAGTCAGGACGTGCTTTGTATGCAGAATGACAGCATAATTTGCTGCATCCACTTCTCAAGGCTCTTGGTTTCATTTAGAGTTAACATATAATAACGAAGAAGCACAGAGGGGAAAGGTGGACTCTTCAAAGACAAGGGCAATAATGATTTGCTGGCTCAACACATTTTGAAATGTCTTCCTTGTGCCTCAAAGTCCCCAGAGAAGCCACAATGTCATGTGAAGGCTGCAGTCTTATACATCTCAGAAGGAAAATTCCGAACAGCATCGAGTCATTAAATCTCTGTGCATCTTTCAAGACTTTCCTTCCTTCCATGTAACCTGGCAATTGGTGCTTTCCTTTCTTCCTTCGAATGCCACCTGCTGAGTCAGCATGCCAAAATGAGGGGGATCCACTGGAATCTCTTCGTCATTCTGACATTTCTCCAGTTTTGTGTTTGAACTCCTTCTGAAGGAGAAACACAAACATTCCACAATTGGGTGCAGGCCAGAGCAATGCTGCCCTCCACCTCTTTGAAGGACAGAGCAGGACTTGCCATGAAGAAGTAAATCTAGCTTCCACCTGGGTGGAAGGTCCCATTCCTACCCCCACAAGTGTCTTATCAGCTATTTCTTATTCGCTGACCCATATGCCTATCTTACTGCCAACAGGGATACAGGGCAGAATTTTGCTCTGTCCATATAGCTTCACTGTTTATCAGTCTTCTGCGGGCACCTAAAGACTTTGCTAGATTTTCCATAGGAACCCTGAATCACTAAATGACACTAAGCAGGACCAAAACATCATTTGATTATTCAATTTGCGCTGAGGGGAGCTTTGTATGATAGCACCGGCCAAATGCAAGTGCCTACAAAATAGAAGCAACATTTGGGGATGGAATGTGCAACCAGGACTTCCTTTCTGCCCATTTCCTGGGAATGGTATCTATAATCTAGCAATGTTTAATGATAACACATGTGCTGGATATACTGTATTACAATTTATATAATGGATATATACTTTTTGCCTTTTTACTTTTCAGAGGGGCAAAGAACTTTTTCTAGACTGCCAAAGAATGCTTTTCTGACTTTTCAAAAATAAATAAATAAATAAAATGGACTTTATTTGCTACGGCCTCAAGTGCATTGGCCTTCTGGTTGGTCATTTTTTTGCTGCTATTGATGGGCTTTCAGAAGGTATTTGACAAACTGGAGTGGGAAGCCATACAAGACTGTCCATTACTATTAACCGTGGCAGGCCGGAATAACCTGATGCATTTGCAGCCCCCCAGACTTGCCCTCTTCCTATCTACCGCACTGTATTCTCCCCACCAGCTCATTTTTGTTTCCCGATCATCAGGAAACATTTTGGTCGCATAAAAATGGACACTCAGAACGCAGAATTCACTGTATGAATTCACATCACCCCTGCTCATCTGGGGGTGATGGGAGTTATATTCCCAAAGATCAGAAGGGCACTGTGTTTGGGAAGGCCACTTAGAGCTTCCTTTTCAGGGATTCTTTATCTGTAAAAATCAGGTGATGCTTTCATACGCATCTGTTTGGGCATTTTGAAATGGAATTACAATTATTTTTATTTCTATACTACAGAATCTTGATCTAACCCAGCAGGGGTGATTCTGAGGAGTTCCATTGACAGAGAAAGCAACCTCTGTAGAATTGCATAGATTTTTAGAACTGGAACACACACGGTCCACTAGTAAGTGCAAGATCTGGAGATGGCTTAAATACCTCCAGTGAAGTAGAGCACAATTTCTCAGGGCCATCTGTTCCACGATGAATGAGTCTTCCCTTTAGGAAAGTTCTCCCAGTGTTAAGCCAAAATCTGAAATGCACAATGACTTCACCCATGGATTCGAGCACCTCTGTGTGCATTTTTCAAAGCTATGCATACTGTTTTGTTTTTTGGTCTATGCATCATCCTGCAAGCCTGGAGGTATATGGACTTTGTCTTCTGCTTGGTCTAAGCTCATGTTGAACCCAGAAGGTGCAAATTGGGTTACTCCACATCTAAAATGTGAGAAAACAATTTCTGCATAAACCCCTACACTGCCTTCCTTCTCAGGTGGATTTTCTTCTGTGGAAAATAAATTCCATCCTTGAGCCCTCAGTGCATTGGAAAATACATTTTTTGCTTCTCTACCGTTGGAGAGAACGGTGCTCCTGTTGGCCACCGGGTGGCAGCAAGAGACATCTTCTGCAAGCTACTGAAACAAACTTGAGTGAGCAGTCCTGTGGCTGAATAGTTTGCAATATCATTTCCATTGCATCTTCTCTGCTGCTCCTAATTTCTGTCCCAGTCGGAGCTTCATTGGGATGAACATTCGATGAGGGGGTAAAACATTGGCCACCAGGACCTGACTGCTGAAAGAAGCTCCAGGGCCATAAGAAGTTTAACATCTTCTGCATCCGAAAGATACAAAGAGGTCCCCCTCTGAATAATAAAAAATCTTATCCAGGAGAGCCAGTGTGGTGTAGCTGTTAGCATATTGGACTGGAGCTTGGGAGATGCAGGTTTCAGGTCCCCACATGGGACAAAACTCCCTGGGATCTCCAGACAAGCCTAACCTACCTCACAGGGTTGTTGTAAGGATAAAACGAAAAGGGCTGTGTGCACAGCCCTTGGGTCCCTTGCTAGATTGGAAGTATTACAACTATATGAACAAAATGCATTCATTGCTAAGGCTACAACCTTACACCTACTTACCCAGAAATGAACTTCCTTCCATGTACCTCTGAATCAACAGGCAAATGCCATTGTTTTGGAAGGAAGGAGAATGGGAAGGAATTGCCCAAATGGAGACCAGTTTTCCATTCTTTCTGAGCTTCCTTTTATCTTGGAGTTGTCTTACAGGCAATTCCTTGAGAGTTCCCCAGCTCCCCTTTCTGTGCCCAACAAGTTTGCCCATGAAGATGTCAATCAGGAGGTTCTGGACCATCCAACGAGGAGTGAATGCGGAATCCTAAAGCCCTTGGCCTATTTCTCTGGCCTTCATGATGTGACTCTGCACAAAGAGAAAGCCAGAGACAGATGGACACAAAATATTTTTTTTAATTTGCAATTTTGCAAAGACACATTTAAGCAACAAAATATACATTTGGACTCTTCTTTAGAATTTGTTTTATACAAGAGCAAATACAAGAGGCTATCATAGCAATAAATTAAATATACATTATTTACACAGACATTAGCAACCAGCTACAAAGCATGGCCTCTTGACACAAAAAAAGAAAAATATTTCATTTTGTCAAAGACTTTTTTTTTTTTTAAAGAACCCTGCTTTACACACAAGCTTCCCCACTGCTGCCCCATATCATGAGCAAGATTAAGGGGAAAGTTTCCCTGCAGTGCCAAAATGAACACAGCTTTGTGCAGGAGACCTTTGGATACCCTTGAAATTCAGCATCTTCATTAAAAGGATATTGGTTTTGTCATGCTGCCTTTGAGAAAACAAGATGAAAAGCTTAAAAAGAGGTGCATGCGTTAGGTTTTTCTTTCCAAACAACAGAAAACAAACGATAATTCAAAAAGAATGAAGCCTATAAGTCAGGGAATTGGATATGAAAAAGCATAAAAGCCAAGTTTGAAAGAAGCTTGCTTGCCATCTAGGAAAGCATCCATTTTTCTCCCCTTCTCCAAAGATCCGAATGCAGAATCAGACAATTAGATGGACCGATCATTGTTTCTGAATGGAGAAACAATGGTATTCCATGAATGGAGAAATCATGGTATTCCATGATCCATCATCCACCTTTTGGCCAAGGGTTATGGCAGCAGGCTTGGTGAGCTTTTGGCGGTGATTAAGCCTACTGGGATTAAGGATTGCAGATGGACAATTTTGCTTTGTCCCCCATTTAATTTTTTGGAATCACAAATTCTCCCCCCACCCCGCCCCAAATGTGAAGCATTTTGGGAATCCTGGTAAATATTTCTCAAAAATGAGCTAAATCAAAATTCCTGCCCATCTGCATTGGCTGCATTTCGTGCAATAGCTGCCAGGTACTGTTAAAGATGAAAAGTCTTTTAGAAAAAGATATGTGGTGCGGAACCAAAGATATTTTGGTTCTGCACCAAAACTATGGCTGAATGGACAGGGATTCAAACCCAAATATTCAAGGACTGAGCTGGGAATGTTTTGAATGCCTCTATCAGTTTTGGTTTCTTTCACATTGCCTTGCTTTAACTCTCATGTTCTTTCTGGCCTGAATACAAAGACATTTTCAAATTGTGATAATTGGAATCTCACCCATCCCTTCTAGAACCTCCTTTGTAGTTATGTTAATGGACCCTCCATGTTCAGAAGCAGTGTACCTTCAAATGCCAGTTGCTGGGGGAACAAACAAGAAAGGCCAAGCGCTGCTGGCTCAGTGCCCTAATTGCGATTGTCCTGGTGGCAGCTGGCTGCCCACCACGGAAACAGGATGGACCCTGAACTACTCCAGAAAAACAGTGACTACTTAGAAATGCTTTGATCAGGTCTTAGGACACATGCCTATCAGCAGCTGTTCACCAGGACAGCTCATCATTCGAACCTCCATGTTCAGGCACAGTATATGTGTAAATACTTCATGCTGAAGCAAGACAAACTGATTGCTTTTATGTTTAAAGGTTTCCCCAGTGGGACATGAGTCAAGGTGGAGAAAAGTCTGTGATGATGGTCCACATGATGGTCAAGAGGAAGGGGGAAATCAGTTTTTTCACACCACTGCCCACAGAAACATAGGACGGCTTTAGAGTCTGACATTGTCCCTTGCAGTGGTGCGTTTTGCCACAGCCCCACCATGTATTATTTTGAACGCATCTAATCATTGCACACATTGTGATGGAACACTCAGAGAAGCAACACGTTTGGAAGTGCAGCCGCTTGTTGCAAAGGGTTGCCCCAAAAGGAGACTCCAAAACTGCGGAATCTAGTTCAAGAAATCGCTTCTAGCAGCTTTCCTCTCGGCCAGAAGGATTTTGGAAAGCTCCGGGGTCTCCAGTACCCATTCAAAGCCAAGCCAGGCCAAAATATTTTGTATTTCGACCAGGATAGCTCCTAGTAGGAGACTGTTGTCAGAAGGCCTCCTTCCTACCACATCCTGTGCGGATCACTGCTAAGCTCAGAAGAAACAGAATTCTGAGGGGTGCTAAGAAAAGGGTCCAGCACTTCCTTTGCCCAAAAAAGCAGCAAGATGCATTTGGGGAGGCGGAGTCAGTCAGAGAATGGCCTCCAAGGGGATCCTTGAAAATCGTTGTCTGATCTGAACTTGGGGAGTGGGAAGGAGTGAGCTACAAGGGACAGGATGGGTGCCAGAGGAGTGAGGGAACATCACAGCACTGAGTGGGGCTTAATATAAACAATCAAAAGCTTGCAGATGAAGTGGAAAGGAATACAGGATTTTTGAATTACATGCAGAAAGGAGGCGGGGCAAAGCATCTGGAAGGAAGCAGGCTGGCGATGGTTGAGGGTTTTTGCTCACCTTCCCTTCCAGATCCAAATACAGAGAATCAGACCAAGCCAGAAGGGGTCTCCTGGGCCATCTAGTCTGACCCGGGGCTCCAGCCAGCTCATGACATGCCTACCATGGAACAACCACCTCCCATGGGAGTCCTAACCCTCAGGAAGTACTTCCTGGCATCCACCTTGAATCTTGGTTCCCCAGGCTTTGCTGAAGACAGTCCATCTCCCTAACCATAAATGAACTCACACACTAAACCCTTGTTTTTCTTGGGTTTTAAAATCCTGACATGCCTAGGATTGGTGCGTTGAGTACCTTCCTCATAAGCACCACACGTGTAGAAGGTGGTGCCCATGCACCACCTCTCAGGTGAGAGCTCCTGAGCTGTGTGCTCCATCCTCATGTCACACTTTCATCTGAACCCCTCCAAAGTCAATCCAAAAAAGAAAGCCCTAAAGCCCAATGCCCAAATACCATTTCAATTGAGCATCGTCCCACAAATAGGACCTGACAATTCAGGGAGCGGTCTTGCTAGCCCACTGGCTCATCCAGCCCAGAACTGCGGACACAGGCTGGCTGACATGGTTGCCCAGGAGGGGCTCTTCCAAGCCCTGCTTGGAGATTCCCAAGGACCAAAGCAGACGCCTTCCACTCGCAACTCACCATAAGGCCAGTACATCTTCCCCCATCACCTGCAACTAACTGATTCCTTCCTGTTCAGGTGCAGTATGTCAACCTCCAGCTGGACCATTCCGCTCCTTCCTTCTCCACCACCCCAATCTAGGACTTCCTTTGGAGAAGGCCACATCTGTCCAGGCAAGTGCTGCTTCCAACCTATACTGGGTGGAGAAACTTTTTTCTGTCAAGAGCCACATTTACTTGGGGGTAACCCATCAGGCGCCTGGGGGGCAGAGGATAGGGGCAGAGAAAACTGAGTGGGGCAAGCTCCCCTTTCTCTCTCTCTCCCCCACCTCTTTCTCCAGGCCTAGCAGACTGCTGGAGGTCTCAAATGACAGCTTGAAGAGTGCTTTGGAGATTTAGGTAAGTTCTAGTCACTCGTGGTTTTTCTGCAAGAAAAAGGCCTCACCCAACAGTGAAGGGATATTTTCACCCATAAGGATGTTCTCTGGAGCATGTACTTTTGGTGTGTATGAAAAAGCATGGCGAGTGACTCATCCGTACATGCTGTTCGTCTCTGGTTGTGCTTTCGCCTCTGCACACCCACACAATGTGTCTGCTGGGAAACTGTGCAGGAACACTCAGACACCCTTCGTTGAGGAGGTCCTACCAAGTGAGATCCGCATCATGGAAAGGGAGAAGAAAGAAATACTGGCTGCCTGGCAAGCTATGAATCCAGCCATGTTCCAAATCAAGAGAGGACAGAAGAAGAAACCAGAGGGGAAGAAGCCAGGTTGCAGAACATAGAGATGGAAGGTCCACTGGTCAGAAGGGGCCTCCTGGGCCATCTAGTCTGACCCCCAGCTCCAGCTGGCTGCACTCATGACATGCCTACCATGTGCATGTCTAGCCTATCCTTGAACATTCTCACTTCCCGTGGAAGCCCATTCCATACCCTGGGGGTCCTGTCAGGAAGTACTTCCTGGCATCCAAATTGAACCTTGGTTCCCTGAGCTTTCCTCCATTGGAACACATCCTGCCCTCCACTGCAGGGAGAAAAAGGGTCAGGTCTCACCTCTGCGTGTCACCTCCTCACTTGTTTGTTGTTTGTTTATTTAAGATATTTGTATGCCGTCCTTTGCAAGAGCCTCAGGACGGCTTATACAAATAATATTCCGAGGTGCATAAACAATAAATTGACAACCCACTCTGGCTGTTGCTCAGAGGTCCCTTCCGAGTCTCCTCCTCTCCAGGCTGAAGAGACCCAGCTTCTCAGTCTCTCCTCATAGGCTTCCCCTGCAAACCAGCCACCCTCCTAGTGGCCCTTCACTGCACCAATCCCAACATTGGCCCCATGGTCTTCAAGCTTCCATGCAGCGGCATCTTCTGCTCTATCTGTCTCCTGACTGGGGACCCTTTTTGCCCCACTTCCAGGGACAGGTTCTTCATCCCTTACACTGGAACCACTGCACTCTTCTGTTATCCAGCCAATCTCTGTCCTTGCCATGTTTTACTGCCCCAGTACTCTGCACAGTGGTTTAAACCGCTGTGCTGCTGTGCTGGTTGATCAAAAGGTTGCTGGTTCGAATCTGCACAATGAGGTGAGTTTCCGTTGCTCTGTCCCAGCTCCTGCTGACCTTGCATTTCAAAAGCATGCAAATGCAAGTGGATAAAAAGGTACCACTTCGATGGGAAGGTAACAGCACCTCTGTGTTTAGTCATGCCAGCCACATGACCACGGAGACTGTCTGCGGACAAGTGCTGGCTCCCTCGGCCAGGAAACGGAGATGAGCAGGAAGGAACAGAGGAAACGGAGGAAATGGAGATGAGCAGGAAGGAACGGAGGAAACGGAGGAAACGGAGATGAGCAGGAAGGAACGGAGGAAACGGAGATGAGCAGGAAGGAACGGAGGAAACGGAGATGAGCACTGCCCCTGAGAGTCAGGCATGGCTGGACTTAATGTCAAGGGGAAACCTTTACCTTTTACTCTGCACCTTCCCCTTTGGGAATCAAATTTGAATAATGGAGCCTTCAGGATGACGTCAGATCACACTTATCATCATGTCAGCTTCAGGTTGGAGGCTACTTCCATGAGATGCTCTGAAGGCATCTCAATGGCTTTCGTGGGAGATTGAGAAAATCCATGCAAGAGGCGAGGCCCATCCTGATGAGGACTCTCCAGTGGACCTTCCATCTTCAAAGCTAGTGTGCCCTGGAGGCAGCAACTGTTTGCTTCTGGAAACACTGAACCTCTGCCTGAGGCTCCACGAATCCATCCCTCTAGCATTTGTGGACTTCCTGTGATGCGCAGGAAGTAAGACCAGCTGAGAGGAGCTCTGAAAATGCTCATGGCATGATGGTTGTGCAACCAGAACCTTCTTCTGCATCACGTCCAGCAAAATAAAGGTCGTTATACGTTGTGTGGAAGAGGAACTCTGCTTGCTCAACAGCCACAAGGAAGTGAACCAAAGTTCAGGAGCTGAGTTCAGGGAATTTAACTCCTAAAACACACATCCCTAATATCACTCAGCTTTCAAGGGCTGCATTCTAAGCTGAGTGGAGCCAAAAGCAAAAGGGGTACAACCAAAAATACCCTCCCGCTTTAACTTAAAGCTACAACTGCTGGTCAGTAGGAAACGCACTTCCAACTTTGGGGGGAAATAGTAAAACCCCAGAACCCACTAAAGGATGGAAAGTTAAGGAACGGAGGTGCAGCTATCTGGGAACCTTGTAGAGCCAGACTGGATTCCCGGGGAGCTCAGATGAGCCTATGGTCCTGAGGTTCAACATGCATTTGGCTGGGCATGAGTCCCAGAAGAGAAGGATTTTGGCAAAGCAGACACTGTCCTCAAATGAAAAATACCCACGTCAAGAACACTGTGATAGTCAAGTCTGAAGGCTACATTAGCAAAAAGGGGGGGGCACTTGAACCCAGATTTTTGAGACCCAGGTGGGTAAGAAACTAACCCACGATACAGCAAAGGGTGGTTATTCATAGTTACCAAAGTGACTTCTCAAAAGACAGACCGAAAGAGCAGGGCTCACGCATGAGCTTAAGTCGAACAGCTACAGTTAAGTACACGGGCACAGGTGTCTAGCGAGTGTTGAAATACCCAAGGAAAGAACGTGAGCAGCCGATTCAAGTAAACAGGGTGGAAAACTCATCTCCATAAGACATCCTTTGAACCCAGAGGGATGGAGCCAGAATACAAGAGTCCCACCACCTGTTGAGAGTATCTCTATCACCAGAGGTGTCTTCTCTAGCAGAAGAGATGGAGGAAGGTGACAGTTCTTTGTGGTTCGAAGGAAACAGCGGCTTCCGTGAGGGACAATTCGTATGCGGCCAGGGCGCTTGGTGCAGTAAATAGTTGCCCGCCTTCACCAAGAGAACTCTCCCTCTTACAAAAGAAAACAAACTGAAATGCCCTGCAAAAGACAACAATGTGGGGAAAACATTTAGGCCAGGATGTGAGCTTTGCCTAGCATGGCACCATATGTTAGAAAGTTATCCGGAAAATTTATATAGAATATAAAAATATATTCAATATATAAAATATAATTGAATATAATAAAATTCATTCATTCATTCATTCATTCATGTATTTCTAGGCCACCTATAACTACCAAGGCCTTCCTAGGTGGCTATATAGTTTTAAAATATATGTTAAAAATATAAAATAAAAATATAGGAAAAAATATAGAAAATCTGTATAGAAAACCAGTTTGGATGCTATGCTCCACTTTTTTTTATGGTAAGATTGTCCTGAGGCCTTGGTAGTAGACAGTATATAAAAGTTTTAAATAAATAAGTTCATCAGTTTTAGCTTTGGCAGCATAAATGGCTATTTCAAGAAGCAAAGAGTTTTCTCTAAAAGTGCAGAGTTCCTGGAGAGGGGTGGGCAGAATATGATTTTCCACTTTTAAAGCAGTGCTCACTGTTTTAGGGTTGAAGGAGGGGGTCCTATTAGTTCCACCTGAAAAGCAGACTTACCAAGAATTCTCCCTTGGCGTCCCCATCTTGACCCACTTCTCTGGTTCTACCTAGCAGGTTCTGTTCTGTTTCTCCCTCACTAGCACCGACTCAATTTGAGGCAAGTTGATCCTGCTTGTGGATTCTGTTAGTTTAATAGTGCCCATCCATGCAAATTGGATCTTTTTATGCAGCGGAGGAGATCTTGAAGTTTGTACAAATGGGGTGGTGCTTTTTCATTTTTTAAAAATGTGATCTTGTGCGAATGCACAGGATTGCAAGTGGTCCTATTCTATTCCCTGCTCGGCAAACAACCTGCCACTTCTGAGCGTGTGGAAAACTGGTAAGTTCTTTCTCAAGAAGAGACTTTGGCTTTGCTGGGCTAAATGAAGAGAAAGGATAAAATGGACAAGGATATGAAAAGCAGAAAATATGTTTCTGTGGAGCTACCTAGCAGCAGAACTTGTAATTATACACACTACCACAAGATCACAAAAATAAAAATATTTTTATTAACACAAATTCCAACCCCATTGTACAAATGTCAAGATCTTCCCTTCAGGAAAAGACCCAATTTTTGCAAAGGGAGGGGCTCAGAAAAAAAGTGTGCAAAACTTTTGCCACAATCATCAGCAGGGGATGACAGAGAGTCCTCTGCTCCTTCTGGGGTGGAACCACTGTGGAATCCTGCATCAGGCCTGAATGAAACAGAATTCCACAAACCATCCCTCCGTAACTTGTATCACCAAGACAAATGTTTGAAAGAGATCTTCAGAATTCACACCCCTAACAAATTCCGTGATGGATCACCTTGTTAAAGCTCCAACACATCCTAGTCAAGAGAAGGCAATTGTGTTGGGGAGAAGGTTTTTCTCTGGGCCAACACCCTTCCCTTGTCATTTTGTGTTGTTGTGCATGATTTGTAATATTTCTATCCTTAATTACTCTATTATCCATCATTACCATTTTTATGAAGACGCATCCCAGCAGCCACAGTTTATAACACATGCTTACCCTTTCCCAGGTCCACAGTCCCAGCTTCCCACTAGTGCATCTGTGAAGAAAGAAAACAGGTTGTCTCACTTCAACTGAGATTGGGCGCACCTGGCTCACTCTGCCAAGAATCTCCAAATGGGGATGGGCAACTTTTTGGCCCAAGAAGTGCATGCAACACTATGGCTGGTCATCTGCAGGTGTGGATGCATGTGTGAACATGCACATAAGCCAGCCTTCTCCCTTGCACCCCAGCTCTCATCACAGACACACCCAAGCACACTCTGCTCCCTACAGATGTGCACCTTTGCATATCTGTGCCATGATTACAGAGATGATACAGTTTAACCGCAGGCCGTGTACTTTCTGCACAGAAGGTCCCAGGTATGGTCCCTGCAACTCCAACCACAAGGATGGGACTGGCATGAAGTTATGTTTAGATCCCACCCTTCCCTGAAAGGAACCCAGGCTGAAGTCACCAGAGACATGGTGGGCCAGCCTTCCTTGGCCTGGTTGTCCTCCAGTCGCATTGGAGTGCAATTGCAAAATTCCCATCCACTACAGCAGTTGCAGTCCAGGAGGTGTGGAAGACACCAAGTTGGAGATGAGTGTAATAGACCTTTCTGGGCTGGAGGGATTATTGGCTTGACCTAGGATAAGGCAGTCTCATACTTACTGGACCAGAACTTGAATGGCTGAGCTTATCAAAGCGAAACTTTAGATTTGACCTTGGAGAATTCCTGCTCTTTAGATCTGTTGGAACAAGTCAACAAAACAACATTTGCTCCAGGTTACTTGATAAATAAAGGTAAAGGGTTCCCCTTGACATTAAGTCCAGTCATGCCTGACTCTAGGGGGCGGTGCTCATCTCCGTTTCCTAGCCAAGGGAGCCAGCGTTTGTCCACAGATGGTTTACAGTTTATTTTATTTATTTATTTATTAAAATATTTTTATGCCGCCCCATTCGCCAAAGCCTCAGGGCAGCTTACAACAATTAAAATAATTATAAACATTAAATTAAAAAAATATAAACATTAGATTAAAATACAAAATTACAATATAAAATAAGCCGCCCTGGCCAGATAAAATCCAATAATATTAACAGTTAAAATGCCACTTAAATAAAAAGGTCTTCGCCTGGTGCCGAAAAACAAATAACATGGTCATGTGGCCGGCATGACTAAACACCGAAGTGCACGGAACGCTGTTACCTGCCCACCAAAGTGGTACCTTTTTATCTACTTGCATTTGCATGCTTTCGAATTGCAAGGTTGGCAGGAGTTGGGACGGAGCAATGGGAACTCACCCTGTTGTGCAGATTCGAACTGGCGACCTTTCGATCTACCAGCCCAGCAGCACAGCAGTTTAAACCATTGCACCACTTGCAGTCCCACTTGATAAATAAACAGGTCTAAATCCACCAAGAGAAAGTAGTTCATGATTATTCTGAATTCTTTCCCAATTGCTGTTTCTGGCTTGTGTATATACCCCTGGGAAGTAAAACCATTCCATGGGAAGTAGAGCTGTAGGGGGATGCCTCTCGAAGTTCTCTACCCTATTTCTAGGCAGAAAAACAGTGGGACCCAAGTCACAGATTTCTTTTAGGAAGACAAGATGATCTCCACGTTTCTCAAGGGTTGAGGTCACCACCAGTCATGGTAGGAGGACAGCTTCAGTTTAAGTTCCCCCTTCTCCTGCCAGAAGCAGGAACTACTTGGTCAGAGCAACTGCCATCTGTCCTTTTCTCTAATGCCTAAACCTAGCATTGTCATGGAGCCTAGTGAGGAAACATGGGAGCTGCCCCCAAAACTGTTCACAGAACTTTCTGCAAAGCGACCTCCTTTTTCTTGCAGGTGGAGGGAGAAGAGAAGAAGAAAAATCTAAGAACCTTTCCCAAAAATGAATGTCTTCTGGGGGGAAAATGGCTCAACACCGTAAGAAGGAACTGATCTCTCATCCTCCAAAGTCAGAGATAAAAGCAAGGACAGAAGGAGCATGGAGGTTAGGGTTCCTCCACCCTAGAAAAGACACAGGTGGCTGATTTCACCTGTCTGTGTCTTTTGTTCCTGTGGGCAAACAGGAGTCCTCATACCTTGGTGGAACTTCACTCCTCCTTCCTTGAAACCCAGGACTCACACACCAAACTCATGGCAGCTGCAAAGTTGCCCCTGTAAATTTGGAGCAACAGCTGGCATGGAAGGAACCACACCAACTATGAGGATGGGGAGAAGGTGCTTCAAAGCTGGGGCTTGGACAGCCACCTAACAGCATCTAGTGGCTAGAGAAATGCACTCTTCTTTGATGTTAGGACCAGGCATGGGAAGATCTGGTTGATGAAGGATGTACACACTTCCAGATGGAAGCTTAAGAGGTCGAAATGAAGAGAAGGTGCATCTCCTTCAGCTTCTTAGAATCATCAGCCTCTAGCAACATCTCACAATAAGAAGAAAAGGGGGAACGCCCAGAGAAGGTCCTTGAAATATGTGGTCATGCCACAGTTGGAACTTCGGCCATCCCCTGCTAGGTAGCAGCCCTGTGCAAAGGACTACTGCAGAAGGTTTGGCTCCACTCACCTGTGGGACTCCTACTCATGATCACGGGCGTTGAAGCAGATGCTAAAACTGGATTCTCAATGCTTTGGGAAGGGCTGTAGATGAAGACGTCTTGCTTGAAAGGGGACACTGTGGAGGGTTGACTGCCCTGAAGGAGGGAAGAGAGATTAAGCTGCGTCGTGGCATGGTGAGGAAGCACCTAAGCCAGAAACTTCAACCCAAGTAGAAAGAGATGAAATTGTGAAAACCTGCCCAGAAAGCTCTGTAGGCTAAGCAAACTTTCCGCAGCTGAATCCCTCCACCAGATGTTTTGGCCTACAACTGGGAATGAGGATGAAATGGGTTGGATTTGCATTTTAATATACTTCACATTTCCCCGAATAATATGTGAGCCACAGCAGTTATTCTTAGTTTTTCACAGTCTTCCAAATGTGAGAGTGCAGTTCCATGATCAAAAAATGAGGAACTGCATCCACCAGGGATGCTGGCTTCCCAGAATGCACACACTGGAGAAAACTGCATACATAAGGGAAAGTTTTGCATACAGAGCTCTTGGGCTTTCAGGTACTTGGAAATTAAATAAACTAATGTGCACACTCATGTACTGAGGGAGCTGGGTCTCTTCAGCCTGGAGAAGAGGAGACTCAGAGGGGATATGTTGGCGACATACAGGTATGTGAGGGGATGTCACATGGAGTTGGGTAGAGACCTGTTCTCCACTGCAGGGGAAGGCAGGACGTGCTCCAATGGAGCCAAGCTCAGGGAGCCAAGGTTCCATTTGGATGCCAGGAAGCACTTCCTGACAGTCAGGACCCCGAGGGTGTGGAACGGGCTTCCACGAGAGGTCGTTGAGGCCCCATCGGTGAGTGTGTTCAAAGATAGGCTGGACATGCACATGGTGGGCATGTCGTGAGTGGAGCCGGCTGGTGCTGGAGGTCAGACTGGATGGCCCAAGAGGCCCCTTCTGACTCGCTCTGTTTCTATGTTTCTATGTATGCAAACACAGGACATTTGGAAACCTTCTGCATGCATATTAATTTTCAGATCGACTTCTCCAAAACACACATGGCAAACTGATACAGAGATCATAGAATCATAGAATAGTAGAGTTGGAAGGGGCCATGAAGGCCATCGAGTCCAACCCCCTGCTGCTGAAGGACACCACATGACACCACCCCACTCAGAGAGCTGTCCGGTTTCTTCTTGAATGTCTCCAGTGTGGGAGAGCCCACCACCTCTGCAGGCAGCCGGTTCCACTGCCGTATCGCTCTGATGGTATGGGACAACCTTGTGCTTGCTCTAAAGCTAAATGTCATAGAAAGCAAACCAAGCACATTCATCCCTGCCTACAGCTCCCATCATTCCAACACAATGTGGCCAGTGGTGAGGGTCTTCTGAAGAGAGCTTGGAGACTAGCAAAAGGTTCTCCAGTGAACGATATGACCGAGTGAAGAATGCAACCCAATCTCCACTCAGATTGGAATAAGAGGCTGCTGAACCACTGTGTGAAGGTATTCAGTGACGGAGACCCCATCAACCTTCTAAGCCACCATTCCCTTGTCAAACTGCAAATTTGTTCAGAAATGAAGGTATAACCCCAAGCAATACAATGTATAACAATACACTCCTATTGGGTATGGAATTATGGAATTATGGAACACAGAACATAGAACCATAGAAACAGAGTGAGTCAGAAGAGGCCTCCCAGGGCATCTAGTCTGACCCAAGGCCAGCTCCACATGCCTACTATATTCATGTCTAGCCTACCCTCAATAGGCTGATGGGGCCTCAGCCACCTCCCATGGAAGCCCATTCCACACCCTTGGGGTCCTAACGGTCAGGAAGTACTTCCTGCCATCCGAATTGAACCTTGGTTCCTTGAGTTTTGCTCCGTTGGAGTGCATCCTGCCCTCCTCTGCAGGGGAGAACAGGTCTCTACCCATGAAGTTCATCCTTTTTCAGAAAGCAAGCCAGGGTCCATCAGAGGCTAAGTGTTCAACTTGTCCTCCCTAGGTGGGTGGAGAAGAACCACGTGGAGGGGGCTGATTGGTAGGTCAGAGATGAGCATAAGAGAGGTCGAAGAGGTTGTTAGACAGTTGGAAGGGTAACATGGAACTGAAGAAGCAGTGGGGCAGAGGCGTTATGGAAAAAGTTAACATGCTTTGCTTAGGCTCCGAAAACCTGGTTGCTCCAAAGACCCATCAAAACCAGAACTGGAACGGTGCCTTACCAGGTTTTCATATTCTTCCATATTTTCGTTCTCTCCTGCCGTGCTACTGAAACTGCTGGTGCTGGAAGATGAACGGGAGATATTGGACCGTCCGTTCTCTTTGAGTTTAATGAATGGCCTTGCAGCAAACAAGAAGAAAGCAGACGGTTAAAACCAGGAACGTGTAGCAAATTCTCCCCAGATTCTGGGGTTCTGAGTCACTGAATTATGCTCCTGAACCAGCACGGCCTCATAACAGAATGGCTGCTTTTGCACTCTTTTGTCTCTATTTAAAATTTGCAGATTGGTTCAGAACACTGTCCATTTGACCTTTGCCAAGCTCTCCAGCTCCTTTCGTGCTTCTTGTCCAACCCTTGAAGTAAAACACTGGAGGACCCCCAGTCCGAAATCAAGTGAGCATGCCCCTTTTTGGTGCATGACTTGCAAACAGGCGATACCAAGAGTCTTAATCTGAAATCTGCAGGGAATGAGTACCTGCTGGATCTGACCAAAGGCCTCCCAGCTCCACTGTTCTGCTCCCACATTGGCCAATCAGCTGTCTCTAGGAAGCCCAATTTACCTCTCTTTGCTGGGGCAGATCTCCGGAGAACTCGGGTTCGAGGAAGCTTCTGACTTTACTTCTTGAGAGGTATGTCCCCCGTCTGGAGTCTTTGGTGTTCCTGAGCCACTGTCACTGTGAAGAGAAGGAAGAAGGCATCTGATAAGTTGCTAAGCAAGAGACGGGATGGTTCCAGGAGCTTCCACCAGGGCCACTTGGGGGCCTTTCTCAGGCTGTGGTGTGCCTCTCCTCTTTCTGACCAGATGTTGTGCACCACAGTCAATTGAAGCCCTTTCTGGACCACACCTCCCTGTCCTCCTACAAGCAAGGTCTCATGATCCATCAGTCACCAAGACACCAGTAAGGATTCATGAAATTTCTACGCAGGGGAGTAAAAACCTGGCCAATTCTTTTGGTTTGGGCCCCTGAATCCCATTCCTCTATGTCTATTTGCCTTTTAAAGCCATGTAAGCCAGTGGATATATCATGAGACAATGAGTTCCACAGATTTCTCCTATCTGTCCTTAGTATATCATCACTCGGTTTTGAAATAGAACACTGTGAGGCAAAAGGCATGGGTGAGGCAACATGAAGGAGCTAAACTGGAAGTATTTATGTATTTAAATCTTTTGTAGACTGTCCCATTACTGAAGTCTCAGGATGGCTTAACAATACAAAATGTTAAAAACAAAAACAGAGTCCTAAAATTTAGCTAATAATAAAACCCCAATTAAAACAATCAGGTCTTAAAACATTGGGAAAATAAAAGGATTTTGGCCCTGGTACCAAAAAGTATAAAGTTATGGCTCTGGGGGAACCTCTCTGGGGAGCGAATTCCATAATTGGGGGGCCACTACAGAGAAGGCCCTTCCCTGAGTAGTCACTCTCCTAATCTCCTTCAGGGAGGGCACCTGGAGAAGGGCACCTGCCCCGGATCTTAAGGGGCGGGCGGGCATGTGTGGAAGGAGATGCTCCTTCTGTAAGGTTTGTCAAAGACCCTTGGGACAATATACCACTCCAAGGTCGTATTGCTTTATTCAGTTACCTTCGAGTCCGGGGCTCCACCTGGCTTTCGGACCCAGTGTGCAAGCGCGGGAACAGCCCGGACCGCCTCTTGATGGGGCTTCTTGACTGATTCTTCACTGCCACTGCTGCCACTGGAGGCTGAGAAGACAAAGGATCTGCAAATTCACACATTTTCTTCCTGTTTCATTTTAGCCTCACAGGAAGGATAAAGGTGTATGGTGCCCTCTGGCCCAGCCAATCAGTGCTATGTTCATGCATTGCTGTTTCCACAAAAGGAAGAGATCCCCCCAGCTTCAGCCCAGGAGAAGGCTAAAGTTATTGGACAAGAAAGCAGAGATCCCTGAAGACACCCCTGGTTTACTCTACTTACCGAGAAGGTGGTCTTGGTTATTTCAATGCTGTTGTGGGCAATGCCCCCACTCAAGCTCCCGGGAATCCCTCCACTCTGGTGTTTCTTCTGGCTTCCCACCATGGTCTCCATGGAGTGGCTTCGGACTCGGATGGCCCTCTGCCAGGCGAAAACAAGAAAAGGGGGCGGATTAAGATTCCACAACCCAGTGAATGGAGGTAGGATGGAGAATCCCGGAAGAAGCCATGGTTAGCTGGCATCCTGCTGAAAAGAAGCATCCCATGCTGCAACGTTTTGTGGAAGAGGATTGAAGCAATGCAGTGGCTAACATGTCGGGATGAGGCTGTGGAGATCCGGGTTCAAGCTCTGAGTGAGCTTGTTGGGTGAACTTTTACTGGCCTCTCTGGCCAGCCTACCTCACGGGGATGTGTCATCGTTGTCATTTCACCCAACCTCAAACCAGTTCACTCCAACACCGGTCTGTTTGGAAGGAAAGCTGGATCACCCCAAACCAAAATGGAATCTTCTGCAGTCCCAAATGAAAGTCAAGACATTCAGGAATACAGCACATTAAAGAGGCAGCTAAGAATTTTTGCATGCATGCATCACCGTTGTACCCAAGGATCTGTAAGGAGACATTTTGGGGAAGAGTCTCCCACCGGGACCTAAACTCCAGCAGATTCTGATAAACGTTTAAGAGCGATTCTTCAGCAGGGGAAGCACAGCAAGAGTTCTGCAACCGCTTCATGGATGTTTTGAAGAGGGACTGGGGAATGAGCTGCCATGCCTCAAGTGTAAGATGCCATCTTTCCATACATGTGATCTATTATACTCTAGAAGGTTGGCGGAATTTCTTTCATTGCAGTTCTGCAATGAAAGACCACACATCCTCCTACAGAGCTGTTCTGAAATCTTGGCTTTCCAATCCACTTTTTGGTTCAAGGGGGAACCAAAATGTGTTGGAATTCCAATACATCATGTCCTGTGAAAATAGGGCACTCATCACGTCGCTTCTCTCCTGAAATATTTGCAGGAGAAAAAGGCACCTTTTGTTCCCCTTCTTGATCTACAGGGCTGCCTGGGAACAACACTGGAGCAAAGTCTAGAGCTTCTCTCCACAAAATGCGCAGAGACACTCACTGAAATTCAGTGAAGACCCATTGCCATCATAGGAGGGAAGGTCTTACAGGACCATGAATTTCAGAGTCTAAGACTAGCCAATGGTGGCCAGCCATGCTTCTCCAACTCCATGGATGCTCTCGCCTTTACCTCCCTTTCTGCAGGGATTGCTACACATAAAACCCAAACCTGCCTGACAGCGCAATTTCCTGATTGAGTAGAACAACCCTGGAACAAACATGGCCCGGCAACTTGCCGCGAAATGCACAGGGCCGCACTCGTGTGACATCTTTACGAACTGCTGCTCTCAAAAGAAATGTCTCAGTGATGCAAAAAATGCAACCTAAGACCATGATTATGTCCTGCATGTTATGTCACTGCTGCCTTCTTGGGAATGCTTGCTGGAAAAAAGGTCATGTTTCTGAGTGGCACAGATGAGTCAGGGCTTGTCTAACTGGTAAGATGTCCCTGAGATGGACGCTACCCAGCTCAGGACCCTTTTGCATCATGGAACAGACTTCATGCATCAGCCACCATGGCCAGGCCACCCCTGTGTGGGAGACGCCCCAGCTGTCCTACACACCAGAGCTGCATCGCACCCCAAAAGATGCCTGTACCTCTGGATATAGCCTTGGATCCATAATGTTCTTGCACCGGAAAGAGACGCGGGTGTCTCGAGTTGCAATATCTCCCTCCAACTATCACCACCAGCCTCAGGCTGTTTCTCTTGCAAACACTCTTTGTTGTTGCCACTTGTAAATCATCAGAGAGTCTCTGAGCATGCACAAAGCGGTTCGTTGAGCACAGTCTCGCACCTGCAATCTGAAACTCTCCTTCTGAGAGCATTTGTGACCCAACTGTCTGGGAAGGGCACTGTGGAACCTGTTCATCTCCATTCCACACACTTCTCAACTGTGCTGATACCTGACCTAGGGAGCAGCTCTGAAGGGAGGGGATGGTCGCTGTTTGAGGATTCCCCAGTCTTAGAAGCCCCTTCTCCATACTGTTCCCAGGATCTAGCCAAACCTGCTCATGGACTACTTTCTTACACTTCCATTTCCTCCCAGGTCCTTGAACAACCCCCTGCTGCTCAAGCCCATCAAAATATCTGCTGACTCCTTCTGAATCCAAATCAGCAAAAGTGTCAGACTCGTTTCCCATGGGAACACCTGCCCGAGCCCACCCTTACGCTCGCTCCCAACAGCAGGCCGGGCCTGGCATTGCATGAGAGGCTCCTGGGAAAAATTCTGGTGACTCACAAACATCTGGGCCTGAAAGATCAGATGCCCCCCCGCCCCAAGCCCAATGCCATTTGAAGTCAGCGAAGTCATACACAGTACCATCTCAAGGCAGGAGAAGACCAGGAGGTCCAGATACTGGCAGACCCCCATGTCCCACCAGGGTGACGAGCTCTTCCTGGGTGCCATGGTCCAGCAGCTGGGCATGCAAGTTACCATTATTAATTACGCTGGGATCAGGGATGCTGCATTAGGAAAGTCTTCAGTGGCCACTTGCCAACTCAGCAGTGGCCACCAGTTTTCCCCATTCTGAGGCTCCCCAATATGGGGAGATTGGACACTTCTGGCAAGGTCCCGGTATAATGAAATATGGAACATGGTAATTAATGATAAACTGATGACAGAAATAAAAATTAAAAGAGGGTCAATGAAAGCAAATGAATATAATGGAATCTGGGAAGATTTTGTAAAAGCAGTACTGATACAAGGCAAAGGCTGTAAACCCAGTCAAGATTATATGAACTTCTGGAGGGGATTTGGAAATGATTGAAGTATATTATATATTATAAATTGTTATAGTTTGTGAATGGTGGTAGCATTGGTCCCTGGGGTGCTGGGGGCACTTTATCATTTACCTTTTATTATTGTGTTTTTGTTATGTTATATCATTATTGTTATGATGCATTTTATTTATGGGTTTTATTGATCGATTGATTGATTTATATCCTGCCTTTTTCCTACAAAGGGCTCAAGGCAGCTTACATATTCTGCTCCTCCATCTTATCCCCACAACAACAACCCTGTGAGGTGGGTTGGGCTGAGAGTCTGTGACTGGCCCAAAGTCACCCAGTGGGCTCCATGGCCGAGTGGGAACTCGAATCCAGGTTGCCTGAGTCCCAGTCCCACACTTTTAACCGCTACACCACACTGGCTCTCCCGTTGGGTTTGTTGGGTTTTTTTGGTCTTAAAAAATGGGTGAGGGACTTCTGGCAAGGTCCCTTCAGGCGTGGAGTCCGTCTCAGATCGGGCGATTCCAGTGCCGCCAAAGGCCCATTTCACAAACCCCACTTACAACTGAGAAACGAGGAAGGAAAAGTGAGTATTCGTTTCGGTTTGGTCTGGGTGAAAAATTTACCCAAATATACAACATTCTGCATGCTTGGGAGAAAAAGGGCTGTGGGGCAGTATAAAAACAAAACAAATAAATAAAATGTGGGACAAACGTAGGCTGACGAATTTATCCATCCAAGCCCAGGCTGGGAACTGGAGGACTTTTTGCAGTGCAGAATTTTACCCTACGTTATTTGCAAAGACGCATGACTGACCTGCAAACCGCATTAGCTTGCGGCTTTAAAGTGAGGTGGCCTAAGCTGGTATCTCAGGGCTTTGCCCTGAGAAGGAGCATAAAAAGACTCAAAAAACTAAATCAGTCTTGGACATGCTACACTAGAATAGCCGAGCCCCATGTAAGTACATGGAAAGCTGGGCCAATCATTTCCAAATGTCCCATGTCACACATGCACGAAACATAGAAAGTTGGAAGGGGTCTCTTGGGCCATCTAGTCTGACCCCCATTTAGTGTCCACGAAGGCGCACACGCAAATATTTATTCAAAATAAAGCAAGACAAAACAAAAGAAAAATCCACAATGTGTGGTTTATTAATGTTAGGTACACAACTACAGAGACAGAGAGATCATCGGCTTACACAGGCAGAGATCCATTAGTTCACCCTGCTACCCAAGTCAGGCTCAGGCAGAATGCAAAACTCAGCATACCTGCCTATCCCTGTGGTTAGAGCTCCTGAACGTATCTGTAGTTATTATGGGACACGGTCTGGTGAAAGTCAGGCATGTCTAAGGATTAAGAAGAACTGCACCAGTGGTGCAATCCAGTCGTTTCAGATGCTAGGCTTTTTAAAAAAAAAATCTTAGCAAGAGTGGAGTGCTTTAAGAGGTAATGCATTTTGCTTCACTGACTTCAAAAGGTTTGATGGCATTTTGGGACACCCCCTGATGGGGCTGGACTTGGATGTGTACTCCAAAATCTACCCTATCAGCACCACAAGTACCCCAAAAACATTAAAATGCTACCAAAAAGAAATGACTCTCAGTGCAATCATTAGAATTGTGTACCAGCTTCAGAAACGGCTTGAATATCAAACTTTTTTAAAGCAGGAATTTGTCCTCCTATGTATTTGTTTACTGGCTTGTTTCTTAATTAATTAATTAAGAATTGTTCTTAATGAACAATCTACCCAATCAAGTCTGCACATTTAGTCTGCCCATTCTTTGAAGAGATCGCAAACCCTGAAAGGAACATATGACAATACAAATAGTTAGAAAGATAAAAAACAGTATAAACATTTTAAAGAATAAGATACAGTACAAACTGATAAGCTATGCAGGGATAGATAAATGCAGATAGGTGCGATATTTTATGAAGAATTAAAAACCAGTCTCAGAAATGCCTGGAAGAAAGGAAGGGTCTTTGGCTGTTGCTGAAAAGATAACAAGGATGACTTCTTTGCGGCGGGGGGGGGGTGTATTTCTTAAGCAGGGGGCTGAACCAGAGAAGGACTTCTCTCTTGAAGCTGCCTGCCTAAATTCCGTCAGGAGATGCACCCAGAGAAGGGCCACCAAAGATGACCTGAGGGTCTGATCAGGTGTATCTAAGAGGAGACCCTTATTCCAAGCATGGATTTACTTGTTACTCCGATAACTGGAGTTTTCCAGGAAGTCCCCAAGAATAAAAGCAACATGATAAAATACAACAGTGAAGTTGTGAATGGCCATGTCATCAACAAGGGGAGGCCCCAAACAACACTTCTGGGGTCTTCCCCCAAAGCCACAATTCCATCGCAGCAATTCAACCAGAAGGCTCCTGGACTGTGGATAATTATTGCCAGGCTAACCCAGTCCAGATGGGGACACAGCTGGAATAGCGACCAAACCTCCAAAGCTCAGGAAGTGATATGAACACCTCCATGATGTGCACTTGGTCTTTCAAGGGACACCCCCCCACCTCCGGAACAGGTTGGCTACCACGCAACCAGGCAGATGGGCCACCCCTTAATTGGAGTTCCATCCAGTCTTTAGTGGATTGGTCCCCTTTTAGTCCATGTCCCTGCTCAGGCACCAGTCAGGGAAGCCACTGTCCCACCTGAGTTAGACAAGTGGAGGGAAGAGCACAGTGTCATTGGCATCTTGATGACATCTCAGCCCATCCCCCACAGGGACTTCATAGCATGGGGTATAAATCTTAGCCCTGTGGATGCAATTGCCATGAAACAAAGCAGCCCTCAACACCACCTTCCGGAAATGGCCAACCAAATAGGAATGGGCACCCTACAAAACAGCATCCCAAGCTCTCAACCCAGCCAGCCGACCCAGAAGGCTGTCGTGGTTCAAGAGAAGAGGTCCAAGAGAAGGAGCAGGGCTGCACTTCTCTCAAAGTCACACCAGAAGGACACAAGGGCAGCGGGATGGATCTAGAAAATCAGCCTGAAGAACACCTGGAGATGATCAGCAACTACGCACTGGCGTTCCTTGTCCAAGGAGGGCATGTTAGCAATTCTAAGCCTAGAATTATCTTCCATGCCTGAGACCAGGTTGGGTTTCTTCAGAAGCCACCTGCTTCCTGTGTCTCTGAAGGAGGCTGGGGTCACCCCATTTCTCAAAGAGAACTTTACAATGTCCTGGACCCAACAAGCCACAAAGCAAAGCAGGTCTTCCCCAAAGCAGTCCAGTCGCAAGAAGACTGGGCTGAAGGTCTTGGATTGGTAACAGAACATCAGGGACATTGGGACAGATGCCAAAAGTTTGATGCATGGCTTCAGAGCAGTCCCCACATGCCTTGGAACTGTGTACAGGGCAGACATCAAAACAGCCTCCCTGGAGCAAGTAACCCTAGGATCCCAGCCAGTCCGCCTTTCTGCCTTGTTTTATTTATGTACGTGTGATAACTCAAAAAGAGGCCGGAAGAGCAAAATGAACCAAAGGCAGCCACAGAGGTAGCCACTGTATCCAGAACTCCACACAGAGCTGGGAGTTTTAAAAATAAATTTTAAAAGATGATGGCAAAGGAAGGTTCTCAGGCCCTTGATTCTACTTCAGAAAACAGAAAATCTGGAATGCAAAAACTGAAAGAGAAATTTGGATGGGGAAAATTTGGGGGACGGAAGGAAAGGATGAAAGGAAACAGAGGAAAGAAAGGAAAGAGCAGATGAGTGAAAGGAAGGTCTTTCAAGGCACGTGATTGACTTCAATGGGATCCACTTACAGGTGAGTCTAATGTTCTACCACTTAGTTCTACCTGACTGGTTTAGATCTAATTGGAGAGAAACTGGGCCTTTCCATTTCTGGCCACCTCTATATATTCACAGGAAACAGGCTGAGAATGAAATAAGCTACCAAGCAGACCAGAAGGGCTGTCCAAAGAGTAAAAGGCAGCTGCCCAATTATTTTGCTAGATGCTTTCCTCATAAACCTTGGGATGCCCTGCAATGCCAAAAAAGCAAGAAAATCCAATTTCATATCAGATGAAGCAAGGGGAAACATTAATGCTAACATGTCTGGGGGCTCATACCGAAATGGTGTTTGTGACAAGCAGAACAGTGACATTTCAGGCATTTGTGGCTGGGGGTGGGGGGGGGGGGGAAAGAGAATGGCAGACATGTGCCCCCACTGTCTGCTGCAGAAATTCACAGCTACAATATGAGAAACAGTCCTTTTCACATTCTTTTAACCAGCAGCTTAGTGGCCAAATTGGGTTATTCATGGCAAAGTTTATTGCCCTGAAAATTTGTTCTTCTTTTTAAAAACTTTCCAGATCTTGAGGCTGCCAATACAGATTTAAAAGTCCTCGGCAAAATTGCAAACACTGCATGTTTACTCAAAAATAAATCCCACTGATTCTAGTTGGGGCGGCACAATGTTTCCATCGGTTGAGCTTCGATGCCCTGCTCCTGTACGGACGCACAAATTCCGCAAGGCATGCCGAAGGCATTCAATATTACATTACATTATTCACTTGGCAGAATTCAATATTTCCAAGGGCACACACATCTGTGCATAAAAAGCACAGGAGACGCAGAGAAGCTGCAGAACAGAATGGCGCTGTAACAAAACGAAACCGTCCCCAGATTCAGCCTGAATGAGTTGGGCTTCCCGGGGGAAGTTGGCAGAGTTAAGGAATTAATGGAATACTGGGGTTCACAAGACGGATTGAGACAGCATTGCAACTGGCATCTGATTGAAACGGAAATGCATTCATTCTGGACAAGGGCTCATGTTGTCCCATTGGCTTACGGGGAAATATATTTGCTTCTGTCATCCGAAAAATCTCTTCCTATTCCCTGCCGAACGCCGTATTTTTACAACCTTTCCACGTATGCTTGCATGCATCGTGGTTAAGTTTGCCACCATGTTCGTATTTCCTCCCATAAGATGAGCAACTTTCTGGTGTCTTCTTGTTCCCCGAGCCCACTCCATCACGTGTGTTGTTCTGCATTAACTGCCGCCTTGCATTACGTTCTCCCCTTAACGTGGGAAAGATGGACAGCCTCTACTGTCCAAAAAATCTTCCAGCTGTTTCCTAAGCACGATTTCTGCAGCTCTCCATACTTTTGTGTCCTGTATTCCACACTCTCTCTGGGCCCTTATTAAGCAGTCTTGGATTGCTTCTGTTGCTTAATCCCACATGAAAAAGTTTTTCCACTCTTTCATTCTTTCTGGGGTTGCAGTGGCATCAAAACAAACCAAGGAAAAGTACATTGTGCTTTGAAATGTCTCCAGAGATGCTCACTTATTTCTCTCTAGCGTCTTTCCCTTTCACAGACTCCTCCTTATCTCCTTATCTCCCACTGTGATGTTCACATAAAGACCTCTTTCCAAGTTTCCTAAACTAAGCTTGCAAGATTAAGCTTAGGTGGTGACTTCAGGCTTTCACTTTTGCCCTCTCTCTTTTAATTTTGACCTCTCTACTCAGAGTTCAAGGATTCTTCATCTGCCTAGGATACAGTCAAGATAGCCACCGTCTGTCATGACCTGCTCTCCAAAGAGTCAGAAAGATGCTACTTCTACATAGACCTGCATGCTCTTTTTTCCTTCCAGAGACACCCAGTCTCAGACCAGAAACAGAGCGTGTTTCCTTCACTAGGTCATGGTTCCCCTGAGGAAGTACAACCCATTCAGGCTGAATTCAGCAGACGGTTCATATTGTCACATTCCCATCCATAAGGATGTGACATGGAATAAAATTTTGTCCTGTCCCAAAGCTTTATGCTTCTGTCACTATGTCTGATCCCCCATCTTTGGCCTTCTGGGGCCACATGTCTCAGATGAGATCTCAGACTTGCCAGTTCATTAAATCTCCTCCTTTACCTTAAATGATTCCAAGAATCCTCCATGGCCTCCGTTCTCCAGCTTGTCCTCTTCAGATCCCAGGCCTAACATCAGTTGCGTGTGGACATGGAGGTCGTCGTGGAGGTTATCCAACAGGGCAGCTCGTGTTCGATCCTGGACACAGTGGATTGAAGCAACTTAATTGCATCAGATGGGTTTGCTTTAGCCTGCTTTTGTTGCTAAGCAGCACCAGAATCTGCCTTGGTGGGATCCTAAGGTTTTTCCGAGCCCACTAGAAAAGGGCAGCCATTTTACAGGATGACTTCCGTGTGTTCTTCACCATTATTTCTGATCTGCCCCCAATCCCATGCAGGTCCTGGCATTATGAAAAATGCAGAATTGTAGCCAGACTGCCAACATGGTTGCTACCAACGCCACTCGCTGTGGAGGCAAAGGGGAATCTTGGGGAAAAGGAAAGGTGCTTTGCTACTACCATGCTGAGCCCCACCCGGGGGGAACTGTTGGAGAACGTCTCCTCTCCCCAGAAAAATGGGGCCAAAGGGTCCCTCCAGTTTCTCTGCCCACCCAAAGAAATGGAGAGGCCGCTTGCAAGCATCTCTAAACTAGTGGAAAGCAATCCAGAGAACATCAGTAAGGCTAAGTGTAGCTGAACAGGTCAGACTGGGCAGATTGGGGATGTGCCATGAGGGTTACCCCAAAAATGCATTGCACCCTTTGAACACTGAAGCTCAGAGGTCTTTGTGGCAGCAGTCAGAACAAAGTTCTAACACTTATTTTTTTATTTATAACTGAATTTATAATCTGCTTAGGACTCTCTAAGCAGATCCACTTGTGTCCATGAGCCAGGTTTGATGCTAGGACCATAATCAACAGCAGAGCAAAATATTATAATATATAATGTTATCAGTGCCAATGCTGTGCTTTTGGCACAAAGCTTCTGTCCTGTGTGGCAGAAATTTCATGTGGGAGACTTGAGGGCAGTGATGAAATGGGAACTCCATGGGATCTAGGATTAATGCAAATTATCCAGTATGTTGCCGAAAATTGAATGTGCATGAAAGCAGCCTAACCTTAATTGGCATAAGTATGTAATTGATAGAGCCGCAAGCTTTAATCTACTGATTAAACAAGATTTATCAGCTAAAGCTTTTGTGAATTAATCCACAAGAGATCAGTTTAATGAGTGGGGACAAACTTTAATCACAAAGCTTTGCTGCTGTTGGTGTGTTGTGTTCATTTAAAGGTAGCGGGTCTGTGAATTCTGTATTTTCCAGTTTGGAAATAGGCCTTCCAACTCGGCACACATAAATAAGATAAAGAAGACCCAGTGGACTTTACTTCACTTAGCCAGCAGCTAATAGGAGGTAATGTTCATTTCCTTTGGAATACATAAATGGAAAGTTAGAATTAAGCACCCCAAATCCAAGTCCATCTCTCTTCACATGCCTTCCCCGCTGCTTGGAGGCAGCAAGGTGCAAAGGAGGAAGAGATCTCTGCACAGACCTGGCATATTGCCCCAGGAATATGGGGCACGCCAAAGAGAAAGATCCTTTTCCCCTTTGCTACTGCCTAGACCACAGAGCAGGTAAGTGTGGGGTTTGGACAGAGGAGGAGGAGGAGCTGGGGGTTCAGTGGAGGAGGACTCAGACCAAGCTGCGCTCCTGATGGAGTCAGAGCTGCGGACGGACAGTCCATGGGTTTCTAGTACACATGGGCTTTGGCATGCATTCCACCAGCAGCCTGTTCCATCCCGTTTTCTCCAAGTCCTTTTAAGTGCTTAAATGGTGCATCTGGGACAAGGACTGTAGCTTTGTAGCAGAGTACCTGCCTTGCGTGCGGACAGCCCCAAATTCAGTCTCTGGCTTTTCCAGACTGAAACCACTCTGCCTGAGAACCTGATAAGCCATTGCTGCCAGTCAGAGTTGATTGCACTGGGCTAGATAGACCAAGGGCCTGAATCAGTCTAGGGCAGGGGTCAGCAACCCGCGGCTCCAGACCCGCACGTGGCTCTTGAATCCCTCTGCTGCGGCTCAGTCGCTCAAAACACGCGCCGGCACAGCTGCCGATCTGCAACCGAGGCCCCGAGTTACAAAATACCAACGCCCCACTAGCTGGTTAGGTAAATTGCTACTTTCCTCTGCTATTGTGCAGGGAAAGAGTGGAACGAGCTCCCTGCAGGCTCTCATGTTACTCAAACACTGCTGAAAAGATTTCCTTTGTCCCATTGTAATCCCCTTCATCTGAATGTTAAAAGCTGCGCTTGGGACCTGTCACAATTCACAGCACTTGACTGCTTATCTGCTAATCAGTCACTAAACATACCTACAGAGCTCCCCCCCCCCCCCCCCGCAACCCCCCAGGCCAACCATGGATAAATTGAAGAAAAGTTTCAGAAGAGAACCAAACGTTTAATGGTACATCGGTAGATTGATTTGCTTTTACCGCTGACGAACTTATGGGGTTTGCTGTTTAATGGACGCAGCCGTTAGCACTGACTTTGACTCTTCAGGAAGCTGTTCTCCTATTCAAACTATATGAAACGAGTCCTACTACTTTATAATGTAAGATTAAAAATAACAGTTTTTAGCAACAGAACAAAAGCTGCAGCTAAATCATAATGAAGATATACATAGCATTAGGGTAAAAAACGATATATGCAGTGTTATCTTCATTTTAGATGTCAAAAGGGTTTTGCGGCTCCCGGTGTTTTCTTTTGTGTGGGAAACGGGTCCAAATGGCTCTTTGAGAGTTAAAGGTCGCTGACTCCTGGTCTAGGGCAAATCTGCACATCTTCCCCTGAAATATACATTTGTGGACATATTTTCCCCACACAGATATATATCTATATAGATAGATATAGATATAGATTCTCTCATACAATACAAATTTCTGGAATCAGCTTTTGAGTCAAAATCCACTGGAAAATTCAGAGCAGTGGCTCTATTTGGATCTACGAATCAGTCCAGCAATTGCGGATCACAGGTTGGGCCACTGCTGGGATCTCACTGGGCTTGCAATAAGCATCAGCCGTCCGTGTCCGATGCCGACCAGGACGGTTCCCAGCAGGCCCTGCTCACCTGCCCGCTGGTCTTACCTCAAGCTTTGCAAATTTGTCTGACTTGCAGCAGGCATTCTCTGCATTGATCAGCTTGGCAAGAAGAAACTCTCGGAATTCGGAGTTCTGAGGATGAGGGGAAAGGAACAGGTTAGCAGCAACATTGGCCCACCCAAGTCACCAAGTCCTTTTGGATGGGAGCTCTGGTGATCATCAAACTGGAAAAAAGAGGTCCATGTATTGTCTGCAGACTCTGGTTCTGTGCCGATTACCCTCCGGCAGAAATGCTAGGCTCATAATTTTTGACCATTTTGTACAGTGAGGCAAAATGGCTGCCAAAGAAAGATGATGTTTGAGAATCCGTGAGTGGATGAAAGCAATTTGTCTTCAGGAACTGGGGGGGTTGCTCGTTGTAAGACAAATGGGCAGAGCGTTTCCACTGTTTTCTTCGACTATCAGACGTCTGCTTGCCAGATCAAAGCTTCCAGCAGGACACTGGCAACATTCCTTCCAAATTTCCACCCTCCTAGGGGTATTGCTGTGAAAACAAGATGGGGTCCCCTTCTTGCCAAAAAGGTGGAAAAGCTTCAGCTGAGAGACAGTGTGGTACAGTGGTTAGAGTGCTGACCTAGGATTCTGGAGCGCAGAAATCCAAGTTCTGGACCCACTCAGCCATGATGTGGGTCACATTGGCCAGCTGCTCTCTGAGCCTAACCTCCCTGGGAAAGTTGACATGAGGATAAATTAATGGGGAGGAGGAAGAGGTGTCAGGATATGGAATGGGCTTCCACGGGAGGTGGTGGAGGCTCCATCGGTGAGGCTGGACATGCACATGGTGGGCATGTCATAAGCGGAGCTGGCTGGAGCCAGGAGTCAGACTAGATGGTCCCGGAGGCCCCTTCTGACTCGCTCTGTTTCTATGTCTTGGCCTCCTTTGAGGAAAATGCAAGATAGAAATGCAACCAAAAAAATGGAAACAGAAAGGCAGAACTGGAAACTCCAGGCCATCTTATAACAGTAGGCCAATCACCACCTGAAAATCCATCATTAACTTAAAAATAAAATCCATTTCGCACCCCCTCCGAGAGTCACTAAATCTCCTGTGCAACACACACACACACTCCTTGGGGGACAAACACGCAGCGCATCACTTACTTTTTGAAATACAGGTGGGCTTGGCAGTGAAGGACCGAATGGGGGGACGTCTTCCCGTGCAGTGACGGCCACCTAATAGAAATAGGAAGAACAAATACAAGGGCAAGCTCCAAGAGACAGTCAAAGAGAGAACAGAAGCTGGTGCTGAGAGGGCAGGCTGGGAGCTTGTGGGTAGTTTTGGGAAGGCCTCGATGGCAGCCGCAACCAAGAAAACCAGGTGCAGTCAGGAAAGACCCCTTTCGCCTTGAACCTCAGCAGTTTCTCAGCACCAACTACAAGCTTTTAGAAAACATACAGAGTGTTTTATAGATTCTGAGTCACATGGGCCCAGCAGCTGGGCAAGTGATGAAGAAGCAAGGGGAACACAGCCAGAAGAAGGTGAGAAATCTGCAAAGGGGGTTCCATACGATGGCATTTGATTGCAGGAGATTAACGCAACGATCATGGGATTAGTCTGAGTCTTGGCATGCAAATGAGGGTGATTGCAATGCTGCTAACCAGGCAGCCTGACCAGTTCTTACTGATCAGCAAAACAGCCTTGGCAGCTTCTCGGGGAAGCCATCAAGTCCTACTTCTTAAAGTAACAGCACATGCCAAATGCTTGGAATTTTGGGTGCTTCCTGAGAAAGGGGTGCCAGCATTTTCTAACACAAAGACACATAAGCATCCCTTTTCTGCCAGGATGTATCTAAATTTTCCCAGCAGTAGGTGAGAGTCGGGCAGGCCATTGTATTGTTTAATTGTTGAAAGGTTGTCTGTTATGCTGTGAGCCTCCCAGAGAACTTATGCCTAATGGGGTGGCATACAAACCAAATAAATGAACAACCTTCAATCAGACAAACTCTGTTTAAGCTTCAAGAACAGAAACAAGATAAACCTGCTTGGATACTGGACAGATTTGCTGCAAATTCCCAGGTTCGCAAATTCCCCCTCTGCAGCAAGAACACCACTGAGTACCAGCTGCCTCTTAGACAATAAATACCCACTTTCAGAAGGCTTAGTGGAATCTATTTATCTTCAGATTATATTTCATAGTCCCCAAAACAGATGCCAAAGAGATGCGCAAACTCACACACAGCCTCACAGACACCTTCTTACTTTGTAGGACGTATTGTCCATTTCGGGGTTTTCTGCCTGGACAACAACATAGGCGTGTAGAAAATTCGAGGCAATCATGTCAGGGACAAAAGCAGTGTTTTCTTCTTGGAATATAATGGCCACAATATCATTGCCAATGTGCCTCTTTCGCTGAAGCTGAAAGGACACAAATAAGAAGAGAACTCAAGCACAGATGGCAGTAATTTCTGCATTTCGTACATATCTCAAACAGCTTCCTGGCTGTACAGAATATTGTCTTCCTTCCTTGGTATTCTTTCCCAGGTTCCCACAAGCTATGCACACATCTTGTAAGTAGTTCAAGTAAGGCTGGGCTGAAAGTCTGTCTGTCTGTCTGTCTGTCTCTCCCCCCCCCCCCCGCCCTCTTTGGGTGGGTGGGTGGGTGAAAGTCCTCACATTCTTCTCTGGGGAGGGTCAGTATGTTTCTTTCTGTCTTTCACTAGGGGAGGGGGAGAGATGACTGCTTCAACTGGCCCTTGAAAAGGCTCAGGGACCACCAAACTTTTTGGGGCAGAAAATGCTCCTTTGGTATGTTCATAGAATCATAGAATAGCAGAGTCGGCCAGAGAGCCATCTGGTCGAACTCCCTGCTCAGTGTGGGACTCTGAGGGCATGTTGGCTCCCCAGGTCGCATAAACTACCAAAATATCTGAGAAAATATATTAGTGAAATGGTTACAATGAAGAAAGAGTGTAGAATTCTGTCTTTTGTAAAGACCTTTTAGACACGTTGAATAGCTTTTGGCCAGTAGAGTTCCAGGTTGAACATCTGCTAGAAACTTTCTCACTGATGCAGTTGCTGTCAACGCTTCTGTGCCCAGGCTACCTTGAATCGATAAGGGCATTTTAGAAAGAATCAGACTATCACCAAATTCGGCTGCCTGTAGCCTTTCATTTATGAGGGCCCAGGGGACGGGGGAATGGGGGTTGGCTTGGTGTTGTGCTTCAAGACCTGAATTGCAATTGTTCAGTGCAAGAGCACCCGTGGTTTCATGTGGGGCACAGTTACCTTAGTGCAACGATTAGGACCCCCCCACAGAAACAATACATGCATGGAGTGTTATTCCCAGCCAGCAGGTCATTTTGAGCACAGTTTTGGATACGGGCTTGGCACTCCCCAGGTGGCAATTCAATCACAGGACACAGACCCCAGTGCAGAAAACAATTCACACCTCCCCGTCCCGTCGCCATACAATGCCCACTTTGTATGAGCCAGTTCCTCCTCGGTCTGCCGTTTCTGCTTCCCTCTGCCTGACATTTGAGCCAGAGAAGAAGGTCGGCTTGCGGTTACCTGCTGTGCATCTCCCTCGGTGAAGGGAAGCTTCGTAGAGACGTGAAACATAATCTCTCTGTCCCTGAACACTGTGTATACAGACTCTGTGCCTGTCTGGCCATGAGTGACATCCAAGCCACCTCGAAAGCTGCAACAAGAGTGAAAAACAACAGATGCTTCACGCCAGACTGTTTTCAGCAAAGGCAGAACAGCTTAAAGGAGAACAGCAGCCCAATTCTGACCAAATCACTTAAGGCCGAAGCAAAAGACACGCTTGCTTGCTTGCTTGCTTGCTTGCTAGTTGCGAAGTCATGTCCAGCCCATCATGGCCCCATTGACTCCTCCAGGCCTTCCTGTCCTTCAGCATCCCCCAGAGTCCTCTTAAACTCACGCCGACTGTTTCAGTGACCCCATCCAGCCACCTCACCCTCTGCCGTTCCCTTCTTCTTTTGCTGTCAATTGTTACCAGCATTAAAAGACACACAGCACAGCCCAAATCAAATTTCCCCACTGTTTTCATTTTCCCAAGGGAGGGTCCAAATTTGGTCAGATGTGTCTGTTAAAGAAATTTGGATGAAGTGTATATATTAGAGAAAGATGCATAAAATGCATTTACTGCAAAAAGCTGCATGAAAAAAGAAATCAAATTTTTGCACTTTTTAAAAAATAGAACATATATGCAGAAACTGAATGGAATGAAGATGTGGGTGAATAAATGCAATATTTTGTGTATCTTTACAATTTGGGTATCCTTGCTCCTTAGGATTGCAACGTGAAAGTGCCAATATTTAAGGGGGGATGAGGAATGCCAAATTCCCATGGAAGTTGAGTTCCATGGAAAATTCCATGGAATTTCCTTCCCTAAATCCTCACATTGGCATTGGGTTGATGGCATAAGTGCCAACATCTTGAATCCTTCTGAAAGTGAATAGACTTGTGTGGGACTACAGGGACTATACCAATAATTTATGCTAATAAAAATTCTAGTGGAAATATTGAATGTTTGGCTTAAAATACAAAGAATAACATGACATGTAAAGCCTTGATTTAAACACACTCATTAAGCAACAAGGTTTAGAAAATATAATGCACTTCCAGTCAATACTTAGCACTCTGGAATAGATGGTTAGATCATCAGAGAGAGGGACAGAGAGGAAAGAAAAACAGCTTGCACTAAACACCTTTCTAACATGCTCCAGTCGTCCCTTTTTATTACTGCTGCGTATTTTCCAGCTCTGCATACCATTGTCCACCAGAACAGTGCAGGTATAAATGCTTTAATCAAACTAATCAATGCATACATGTTTCAAATCTATGCTCTTTATCATGTGGACCTGTGAAGAAAGCATGTGCAAACCATGCGTCTTACCCCTTGAAATCCTGGAGTGTGACAGTATCGCCCAACAGACTCAAGAAATTCTTGAATGCGGGACTTTCTTCATTGTTCCCAAACAGCTCCCCTTCCTGGGTCTGTGAAGTCAAGCAAACCCAAGACAAACATGGCCAAGATCTTCTTTGCAGCTCAACTCTACAGGGAAAGACTAGATTGTCTTTTTCAGACTCTTGACACAATTTCACACTTGATCCATCATATAAACCAAAATTCAATTATTCCTCCGAAATCACAGTTCTCTGAATTTCACAGTCCTCCCATTTGAAAAGCCTTGAGCTGTATACACTTGGGAAAAAAGCATTCCAAATGCACTATATTAGGAAAACTTTCATCAAAAGAAAAATGAATGTGTTGGGAGAAATGTGCATAAGAAGGCTTATACATGGACGTGCAAACTTTTTTTTAGACAATTCTCTGAGTTTGGGATGAATCCAAACTGGAGAACTACTCAAAGTTCCAGATGAACCAAACTTCCTGTTGCCACTGTGTGCTGTCAAGTTATCTCCAATTTAGGGCAATCCTATAAATGAGAATCGTCCAAAATACCCAGTCCTTGGGCACCCCGATGAGCCCGCTCTTCAATCCATCTCCTATTCGGGCTTTCCTTTTGTCTTCCGCCTTCAGCTTCCCCTAACATGCTTGTCTTCTCCAGAGAGTCTTGCCTTGGCGCAATGAGTCCAAAGCAAGAGAGCCTTGGTTTTGTCTTTTTTTGCTTCTAGGGAACCAAACTTGGCGCCATCATTATTTGTTTTTTGGCGCCAGGCTAAGACCTTTTTATTTCAACGATATTTTAATAACTTTTCATATCCGTTTATAGGTTTTAATATGCAGCCAGGGTGGATCTGGATTTTATCTGAATTATGTTTTGTTTTATTTTATTTATGTAAGCCGTCCTGAGGCTATGCGATGGGATGGCATACAAATGCTCTAAACAAACAAACAAACAAACAAACTTAAATTGCAAAATAGAGAAACAGAGAAAGCAAAATGGAGAGCTTGGCCCATCTATCCATGCTCCAGGGGCTTTGCTTCCACTGCAGGCATTTCCATTTATTTATCTATTTTTATTCATTTATTTATCAATTTATATCCTGCCTTTTTCCTGCAAAGGGCTCAAGGCAGCTTACGTCATTCTCCTCCTCCATCTTATCCCCACAACAACAACCCTGTGAGGCAGGTTGGGCTGAGGGTCTGTGACTGGCCCCAAGGCACCCAGTTGGCTCCATGGCTGAGCAGGGACTAGAACCCAGATCTCCTGAGTCCCAGTCCCATGCTCTTAACCACTATACCACACTGGCTCTAAAGATTCAAGATTACTGTGAGCAGGCCTGGAAAAGACCCGGAAGTAGCGGCCTGTTGGAGGAGATGCAGCTGGCATTGGCCAGGGCCCAACTTTTTGAAGATAGCATCGTACGCCTTTGATGGTTACCAGGAGCTGCTCTGCCAGGAGACGGCCGCATGAGAAGCAGACACAGACCAGCCTCACAATTGGTAACTGCAGTTCTGACAGCCGCCCTGATTACATTTGCACATTCTGTGTTTAGTCTTTCCTGAATAACCAAACGCAGAGGCCACAATTAAGGCCTCTTTGTTATGCAACAAAACAACATGGAGGTGATTAGGCTCCCGTGTGCCAAGGAAAGCAGGGCGGGGGTGGGAAACACGGCTGTGCTTTTCTGCATGAGCTCAGCAGTTGCCACTCAACCTCACGTGGCTGATACGATTCCTTGGCACGGAGACATGGGTGGCTTGCTGTACAAGAAGAACAGTAAGAGCAGAGGAGCTGTTTTGGCATCGCAGCTAAGAGACGGTGGCTGGACTGAGCTTCCAAGCTGTTGAAAATTCAGCTCACGTTCGGGCAGGTGGAAGCACCTCTGCTCCTGGGGCATTTTGTGGGTGAGGCGTGTTGCACTGCTTTGCATGGAATTAAGCTCCCTGAAGATCTTGCAGCTCTAACTGGCTGACAGCTACAACGTGGATTTCCCCCACCATCCCACAATGGATAAAAAAATTAGCACCCAGCACCCAAACTCATGGTGGCCCCCCGTGGGGGCAAAGGAAGAGGCAAAACCTGAAAATGGTGCTGGGAAATTAAGCTTTATCAGCACGCGGTCCTAAGGAACCAATAAAATGCCCTGTTTGCTGGGGCTGTTAATCCCCAGCTTTGCTACAGCCAAGATCAAGGGTTTTCTTCTCAAAGCAACATCTCTGGAGGGGAAGCAGCTGGCATTGGCTCCCCATTCTGGGAAAGCCAATATGGCGGATATCCAGGGATTGGACCAGCATGCTCCCACAACCTCTGAAGCTCTCAAAAATTGCCTGGTTCCAGCCCTGGGAGCTGGCCAGCTGCCCCAACATGGCTGCCCTTGGAACCAGCCCTGGTGGGGAGGAGGGAAGCATTTGGCCCAACCATTTCACTTCTATATGGCCCCAAAGGGGAAGCCTTTCTAAGAGGCTGCCTGGCAAACCGGGATTTCTGGGTTCGAATCCGACCTCAGCCAAGAACTCCCTAGATGACGTGAGGTCAGCCCCTCTCCCACAACCTCCGCCCTCCTGCCCACCCCTCTCCTTACCAGAAGAATAAAGCTGACCAGTTTTGCAAGGCTGCTGAAAAAGTTAACATAAAATGATGTGGGCGATGCATTTCGAGGTTCTTGGGCTGTTGCAAATTCGCCACACCATTCATAAGTGGCAAATTTAGGGGAGCGAATGTGTTGATTTTGCAGGTGGAAAAGCTTATTTGAAAGCTGGGGGGGGGGTGGACTTACTAGGCAGCTGAGAATTCTCCACTTTGTCTTCTTGTGGGGGTTACAAAGTACAGAGTATGCCTCACTGCCATAGCACCAGCCTAAACCTAGCAACAACAACAGTTTCCGTTTATAGCCCCTCTTTTTCCCTTTTGCAAGGAATCAAGGTCCTCTATATCATCTTTCCCCTCTGCCTCCTCTTCCTTCTCACAACAACCAGGAAGGGTAGGTTGGGTTGAGCTTCATGGCCAAGTGAGAACTAGAACCCAGCCTTCCCAAGTCCCAGTCCAAGGCTCCTCCGCACCTGCTCTTCTCAGATTCAGAATGGAGGACTCTTAGTTTAGGCTTCCTCTAAATTCAGCCTCACACGTAAATGCATCAAGCATCGATTCCTAGTGTTTCCCAGCCAGCTGGGGGACCACAGGAGTTCTCTTCTAGCACGGCTCAAACAGACCAAAAAAAGCACTGTTCTAATGCAAATACTATTACATTCGTGTCTCAGCATAAAATAGCCATGGACAGAACAGCGGCACTGCCCACCTGTTTAAACTTCTGGTAAATCACGCCGAACTTGAACGTGTTATTGAGTTCATGCTCATCGTAGGACACGATCATCTGTGACGCCTGGAAATGGAGGAGGACACAAATTATGTTCTCGAAATCAGGGAACACTTTGTCCCCAAATTGAGCCATTCGAATTAATTGGAGGAGGGCAGGAAAAAGTGGGGGAAAGGCTCATCTCAGCTGTCAAGAATGCTGCTCTGAGGGTTCTAGTTTTGGTTCTTGGCATCTCCTCCTTAAAAGATCTCAGATAACCAAACTAGGAGGCACCCTGGTTGAGAGCCATTTGCGTTCAGAGTGGAGAATACCAGCCTAGGCAAACCCAACCTTTTTTTAATGTAAGACCTCAATCAATATCAGCAGAGGCATGATAGCCTCTAAATCCATCCCCCTCTATTCAGAACGCCACCCTGTAACCTTGGTCTGCCTGCCTGCCTCCATCTGATGCCTAAAATGCTGCAAGAGCAGCATTCTCAAACTTAAGGAGCCCCTGTAAATGCTGTTTCCCAGAGTTCCTGAGCCTATAGCATGATCCCGGGAGCCCTGGAAAGCCATCTTTCCCAAGGCACCCTGTGCCTGGGATACTGCTGTTGGAAAGAGGGAAGAAGCAGAGAGAAAGAGGCCTTGCTACAGCTGCTGCTGCTCCCCCCACCTCGCCCCAGATGACAAAGGGGCAACAGGAAAAGGGGTGGGAAGTTATGGCTTGCAGACACATGAATCGCAGGATCATTTTGCTCTGGAGCCAGGTTTTCCAAGGGGAGAGCTCCTGCAACTTAATAAAAGCCTCGATATGCCCTTCCTTCTCTGAGCTACCACCTTGTCTGAAAGACCCATCCTCTGGTCCTCATCTGACAGGGTGCCTGGAGAGACCAGCCGTGTTTTGCTTTCTGCTCCCTGCCCAATGGACACCCAGATTTTCCTGAAGAGGCTGGTCCTACCTGAACCGCGTCAAAGCTTTGTTCTGATTCTGCTTTTCTCATGAAAGCTGCCTCTCTCACACACCCTCCAAGAGTTTGCAAGTGCATTCCTTGGCATCTCCGTGCCATTCCCTCACAACAGAGTCCCACGGGTGCTCCTCCTGCAAACCCTTCCCTATCTGCAGAGAGCTTGTGTGATTCAGATTTTAATTCTCACTCTCTCACTCCTTCTTAAATTGAGGTCATGAACAAGCTCGATAAAACATTAAAAAACTACTCGGGTATAATTGCATAGCTTGTTCAAGGGCCCAGAAGATCAGCCTCTGTCCCACATGGTAAATTCTAAGCCGTGCATTGCCAGCTGAACTTGGAGTTAAGGAAATTACTGCTTGCCAGCCATTTGGACAGCCCTACTAATAACGGCGTTGCCAAAATCACTTTTGTGTACATGCGATTCACTGGGGGACTGTTACGGATTCATAAGAATGTTAGAAGATGCCCACTGGGTTGAACTGGAGCCTTGTCTTATCTGGCATCCGGTGGCCCCCAGTGACCAACCAATGCTCCCCATCTGCATCTGGATCGTGTTTCATCTCTATCGCTCCCTCCAACAGAGAATTCAGCCCGCAGAAATAGAACAGAAATGAGGCTGCTGAGAAACACGAGAGAGGAATCAGCTTGGAGGAATCCCAGGGTACCAAAGACTAAAAAACTGAGCTTGTTTAACAGCCCGTTCAGAATCAGAAAATTAAAATGAAAACTGGGATCAGGGTTGGCACAGTTTGCCACATCCCAGACTTATCCCAGAAGCACCATAGGAGGACACCGGAAGGTGGGAAAGGTGTTCATTTTTTATCAATCAATTGCCTTCTCCTTAGGGTGTGAAGGCACACGGACCTTCAGTGTCTCCCTTACGCTCTTCAAGAGCATGGATGGGTATTATCATGAGTGCCATGGAGTAATTTCCTCCTTACTCACAGATGTAAACTTGCACATGCAACAGTTCCCATTCAGTTTGGCTTCAAACTGGGTTGTCTGGAACATTCCTTAGCTCACCTTGGGGTAAAGGACAGGATTAAACTTCAGCCCAGTCGCATCATCACAGAAAGCCTGTCCAAAAACAGAAGAGAATCATGGTCTGGACAACAAGTACTGGAGCATTAGCAAAGGCCAGATACCAAGAAATACTGCCTTCTTTCAGAGGTTCAGCTGTGGGAGCCGCGTTTAAAAGATGCTAGGAAGGCAGCTACCCAGTGCAGGGCCTTCTCAGTCATGGCACCCCATCTTTGGAATCAGCTCCCCAGAGTTGTGTGCCAGGCGCCTTTCCTTGTACACATTTCAGTGTATGGCCAAGACTTGTTCTATTTTTGGAGCATTTAAATTGTTGACAGTTTCAATTCAAATTTTTAATTCTAATTTTAAGTTGGTATTTTAATTTATGAATTTTGAAATTACAATTGCTATCTGAAATATAGAATGTAACCAATCTGGCCACTGTAGGAGGTGTCGGTGTCCCTGAAGAGGGAATTGATGGCTTCATTTATTGAACAGTGGTTATAGATGTTTATGTTTTATTGTATTTTAATTGTTGTAAACCATCCAGAAAGCTACGTGGCTATTGTGACAGTCTATAAAAGCATGAAATAAATAAAATAAAGAATAAATTTCACATCGCTCATGGTTGCAAAGCATCCTGCCTGGAAGAAGGATGTTGTATTGCTTTGGAAATACATGAATCGATTGGCCAAGGTGCGTCCCAAGGCACCCCGGGTGGAAATAGCTCAAGGAGGGGGCCAATCTCACAGCTAAGCTCCTAACCTGCACCCACAGCCAGATGAAGCCGGTTGAAAAGAGGGCTGTGATCCTTCCACTGGTGTCTCGTGCCATCGCGTTGCCTCCCATCGATGGCAATCCTATGGATGAACGTCCTTCAACCCTCCCCCCCCCCACCGCAAGAGGCCTGCTGGGCAAACCCTCCTCAGCTTCACTGGGAGGTGGGTCCCATTTTGGGGGTTTCCCTGGAAATGGCGCAGGAGAAAATGGGGGAAGCGCCCACCCCTTCCCTGCTAGCCCACCTCTCCTCCCCCAGCACCAAAGGTAAGCTGGAGAAGGGGGAACTGGTGGACTGCTGGCACGGAGACTTCCTAGGTTCAGTTTGGGAGCTGGGGGAATGAAACCCCCATGCTTCCCAGCCAGGGACCGTGCTTTATCTCTTTCGAACCCAGAGGGAGAGGGCGAGCAAAAGGGCATTCAGAAAGGGAGCCCCACTGAGGGGTACTTTATCCAAGCCCCCCCTGCCCCCAAAACACAGAGCTGGTCCAGAACTGAGCATCTATTCCTAAAATCCCCACCTCAACTTTCACCTATACACAGGTGGTCTCAGGTAAGTTGTGCCTTCACAGCCTCTGCTCCCCTCAGGTGAAGGCACTGGCCTACCTACACCAGGTCACAGGAAGGATTGCTGAGACATAGAAACATAGACACAGAGCGGGTCAGAAGGGGTCTCCCGGGCCATCTAGTCTGACCCCCGGCTCCAGCCGGATCCGCTCACAACATGCCCACCATGTGCATGTCCAGTCTATCTTTGAACACCCTCCCTGATGGGGTCTCAGACACCTCCCGTGGAAGCCCATTCCATATCCTCAGAGTCCTAACCGTCAGGATGTTCTTCCTGGCACCTAAATTGAGCCTTGGACAAAACGATGGACCCTCTCACAGTGGAATTCTTGTATTACTGCTGTGCTTCTTCAAAGCCACTTACCTTTGCTATCTGCGGAATACTTGGCAGCTTGCTCAGTCCGGCTAAGGGGATTCTTTCATGTAACGTTTTTGTTTTGGATCTACAAAAGGCAAAAGCAGAGAAGGGAAGGAAGTAAGGGACTTTGGCATGAAAAGAGGTGATGTCATCTCTGGATAACACGCATAAAATCATGAGTTGTGCTGCGGGAACTGCAACCGGAGTATTTCCCGGATGTTGGGAGAAGATATTTGGCAGAACATGTGGAGTGAGGCTCAGCAAGTCCTGCTCCGACTCGTCCACTTTCTGCTCTTGCCCACTTTTAAAAAAATCCAGGACTTGCCAGAGAGTAAGTCAGGCTCAGCTATTGGTTTCATCGGTGCAGAGAAGGGACGGGGTGAAATATGATATTTTCTGATCGCCTCGCAGAGGATTTTTAAAAAACATCTGGTTTCCTTTGGCTTGGCTGTACATCAAACAACTTGCATTCCTTTCCAAAGCAATCTTGAAAGGCCAGACTTGAAATCCATCCCCGCCCCACACCCATCCGTCACGAAATACTTGTTATCACCACTTCCTGCCTCTCATACAGAAGAGATTTCAAGCCTCCCTAGGACTCCATCGCATCGCAAAAGGTCTGCACAGATCACCCGATCAGGCCTGAGCACCTGCAAGGTGCCGCTACTTCCTCCAGGAATTTTGGACAAGGTTGTGTAGCCACTAGTCAACATTTGACTTTTGAACCATATGCAGGGCTCGCATCAGGCTGGCAATAGTTGAGAAACCACAGAAGGTTCTTAGCTAAAATTGGCTTTATAATGAGCCAGGCTGCTAATTCATCTTGCTTCTGGGTGAAGCCTAATATTCGGAATCTTTTTAGACCACTCTACAGCCAAAAAGACTCCTGGACCACTGGCATGAGATTGGGATAGCCTCTGTCCATGTGCTTACAATTGAAAAAGACGTGATACCCAAGGGCAAAAGACTGCGGAGGGCAGAGGAATAAAAGATGTCTTTCATCAGGGCTTCAAGAAGGATCCCTCTTCCCCCTCTTATCTCCCTCCCTCTAGCATGAGGTTGAGGTTCAGTGTGTCTTTTCCAGCTGCAGCTTTTCCAGCTGCTTGGGATTCTCTTTAAGTGGGCACAACATCTGTGCACAGATGTTCATATGGCAGACAGTTCTCTCATGCCCTCCTCCTACTAGGTTCCCGAGGCAATCAGCCCCAGGACGGAGACTGGGAGGGCAGAAGACAGAATGTGGCGAGAGCTTTAAATGGCCCTCTTTGTATACCTGAAGGACTGGGCCAAGGGAGATGCCAGAGATTCCTTCTCTGAAGCCCTGCAGGGCAGGGATGACTGGAGCAGCAAAATTCAAGCTGAGCACCATTCTTTACTTCCACCCAAAACTTTTTCTGACTCATGCCCGTACCAGATCCCTGTCCTTTAGCACAGAAATCTGCACCTATGGCTATGCATATTTTCCCAAATGGAGGCATCGCTCACACGCTCCTTGGACCAGCATTGTCCGAAGGCTGGATGCAGCTCTCTCCCAGTTACGAGCAGCATGTTGGACCGTGCAAGTGCCTGCAGGAAGGCTGCAGAAAATGCTTCCATGCTCAGCAAACCTGGTCTTTGTCACGGCTGCCTTGCGTTCCTGGCTTGCTCTGACCTTATCTTGCCTTGCCCTGCCCTGCCCCCTTCTTCTGCTCTGACCTGCCTCTCCGAATGCCTGAACTTTGCCTTTGGTTCTGCCATGCCATGACCGCCTCCAATTTCATATGCATCCTTACTTCAGTTACAGGAGAAGAAGAGTCGGAGGGAAGGTTTCGATGCAACAATGGAACGGATCACCTAAGGAGGTGGTGGGCTCCCCATCACTGGTGGTCTTCAGAGAGGCAGGGGTCTGAACTCAAAGCCCTTCCAGCCCCGCTCCAACTTTAGCCTCCCACACCTGAAAAGCTGCAAAAGCACCTCTCCATATGTCTGTTAGGCACACACACCTCACAAGCCTTGCCCCTCCCCTTTTGCAGACTGTACCTGAGTATAATCCTCAGGTATTCGGTCGCTTCTCCCTCTTCGCATTTGATGGAGAGGATCAAATTTCCCAGGCTGCTGGCCGTGCAGTAAAAATTCAGATGATCCTAAATAGAGAGGGGGTGTCAATGGCATGAGGAAAGAGGACTCTGCACCTACCCAGCTCCCCTGATTGCCACCTGGGCACTGGGTCGCAACACGCAGCAAGAATCATGGGTGACTCATCGCTATATTAAGACTGTCTCACACACATACCATCCGTTGGGAAACGAGAAGCGCTCGTTTACACTCACCTGGAAGTTCCAGGCTTTGATTTGGACCGCCTGAAGCTAAAAAGGTGCGGCAGCCACTTTGACCACCGGTGAGGAGCTGCCAGTGCTAATTTCGCAGGGCCAGGACAAATGCCAAGAAATCACCCCATCGTTATCCTTTGACATGGTCCAGCTACCGGCCAAATTGGTCCCTGTTGCACCCTCCAATGTTGCATTTCTATACCGCTCTCAGGGCAATGCACAATTTAAAACATCAATACAACAAGAGCGATCCAACAACAAAATGGAACTGTAAGAACCACTAGAAAACTCTACAAACCCTACCATAAATTACTGCAGCACTCCTAAATCAACACCAGACACATCAGCGATGATAAGACAAGTCTACACAAATTAATGGGTCTGATTGTTTTAAGGGTCTGGAAAATAAAAAGGGCTTTGCTGGGTGCCTGAATAGAAGGTCCCAGGGGACCTCTCTGTGGAGCATGTTAAACAGAGGGGGTGCAATCCCCAAGAAGGCCCCTCCCCTGTTTGCCACCCCCCATACTTCCTTAGCAGGCTGTTCTCTAAGAATATATGGGAGTTTACGTTATTATCAGGAGAACCACAATAAGATCTGCTTCCTTTCCCAGCCTCTTTCTAGGGACCAGAAGATGGGGCTTCTTTTGCCCATCGGAACCACACAACTGCAGGCCAGAACCTGAGCATCAATCTTGGGAACAAACGCATAGCCCATGGTGACGGTGACAGCCATACTGCATTTCTCTCCCACCTTCTCTCCTCTTGAGGGACACCCAAAGCAGCTTCCACAACCCTCCCCTGCTCCATGTTATTCTCACCACAACCCTGTGAAGTAGGGTGGGCTAAAAGGAAGTCTCTGGCCCTTTGGGGGGCTTTGTAGCTAGAAGGGGGGGTGGCAGAAGCCAGATCTTCCAAGTCTTGAGTCCAGCACCATTGTCACCAAGCCACACTGGCCCTCAAACTCATCCATCCCCGATATTTGTCAGGACAAGAATGTTGGGGTGCGGATGTTGGATTTTCCAAGGAGGGGAAGCAGGACCTCAGCAGGCTCTGGCCCATCCAGGAACCCCAAGCAGCCCTACACCTGGAACCGGGCAGCTGTAGGACCAAGGATCTCCACCTGATGCCTAGGTTCTTGGCTGGCTCGTGACGCTTTCCTGATTCACACGCTCACAGAGGGGGAGGAAGAGGCAAAGCAGATTAGAGACTCCAGACTGTGTTCCAAGCAGGTAACCAGCCACATGTCTGCAGGAGGGAGAGATGCAAGCCAAGCCCTGCCCAAATCAAGGCCCGGCTCACTCCCAGCAGAGCAAAGCCCCCGTTGAAGCTGACGCTCCAACCTCCGGTGCAACACCTTCCTGAGCCAGAGCAACCAGCAGGGCGGCTGCAACGCGTATCCCTCCCTTGCATGCATTTCTAAGCATTCCACCCCGTCGGCACACAAGTCAACGTGTCTCTCGTGCCCAACTGACCTTTCCCAAGAAGTGCTTCCGGTATGCCCGGGCCTCGCCTTTGCATTCCAGCCGGTAGCCATGGGAGCTGGGGCTCAGCTGTTCCTCGTCGTCCTCACAGATGCTGCTGTCCGACGAGGTGGGGGTGCTGAGATTCTCAGGGTCTTCAATCCAGTAGCCCCCGAACTGGGGCAAAATGATCAAGGGATAGGGGCTGCCTTTCTCTAGGACCTGGCAGAGGGGAAAGAGGGCAAGTGACTCTCCCAGGGCTTACTGGACACCGTTTTGGGGCACCCTGAAGTTTCCTGTGTGTTCACTCTCAGACACAGACACACAATTTTTGGTGCCCAAGAGTTGGAAAACATCCCAAAGAAGCCCTAACTCCAGATTTTTTTTTCACCCCCTAACTGCTTCGGGGATGAGAGGTAAAAATGGGGCTAAGCTGGTCAGAAGGCCCCCTAAGCAATTTGTACTTTGTGGTCACCCGTTCCTCAGCCTTGATTTAGGCGGCTGGACACTCAGAGAAAAGCAAATTTGCATGCAAATTTGGAGAACACTTATTTATTTGATTTATAAACTGCACCAACAGTCCTATGTAGGAGTTATAGGACTATATACTAGAGGACTGTATACTATGTAGGTCCAATAGTCCTACAGTATGTAGGAGTTAAAGGGACATACACTGTCGTCCTATACTATAGTCTGATGATATACACTGGATCATGCCCGTTGATCATATTTTAGTCCCCCTCATTGCCTTTTTCTTTTCTTCCGTACATACCTCTTCAATGCTGGGATAGGGGATATAATCCTCCTGAAAGAGATCCAAAAGAAGGAAAACATCTGAGCAGGGTTCAAATTTATCTCTCGTTTCCTGAAATGTTTCTTCTCCCCTTGCTCTGCCTCCACCTTTGGCATTTTTTCCGGGAGAGTTTTTGAGGTTACCTTAGTGTTGTGAGGTGGCCGTGGGAAGGTGCGGTGTACTTTTGTCTCCTGCACACACACACACACACACACAATTGCCCGCACTTCCTGGTCCGACAGACCCCAATGGGGGTACCTACTTCATTGTGTCTTCCCCTGGACTTTCACTGAACTGGAAAAAAGCTGGCAAGCTACAGCCAAACTGGAAAGGTGATTGTACAAGGAAACACACAGCTTTGAACACCTTGGAACCCAGGTGAGTGTGACAACATCACACAACATGCACTGAGTTTCACCAAAACATTCTCCCTTGTCACTTTTTTCCACAAGCAATTTCTTCTCGATGCCATTGCAAAAGTTTGCTCGAAAAGCACACAGAAGAAACTTTGGCACTGCAGTGGGTTCCAACCATTTCTCCCCAAATGCCATTTAGGAAGTGAAAAGCTGTCTTATTTCAGGGGGCAGAGAACATAAGCCACACGGAAAGAGTTTGAAGATTAGAGAACAAAGGAATACACATTTTTGCTCCGCTCCTAGTACTTCTAACTGTCGAGTGCAATAGATAAGTGGTGGATCTACATTTATCAGGATTATATCTGAAGAACCGAGCTTTTCAGGATGAAAACCTCAGGGGGCATAATGAAAGATGAGGGAAAATGGACTCTTGACACAAAACTGGATTTGAAGGCACTCTCCTCATTTATTCCTGCATGTTTAATCAGAGCCGCAATTTTCAGACTGAGCTGATTCTCCTTCTTTGACCTTCTTGGTATTGTTTGGATGTCTGCATCACTGTTCAATGGGCGGCTAATGGATGCTTGAGGACTTCAGAAAGGTACCCTGATATTCCGTGATGATGGGAAATCTCTCTCCCCTGCCTTTGGAATGTAATCCTCTTCAGCTAATAGAAGGGTGTAGGAGAGAAATAGTTTGCAAGCAGAAACTGGAAAAAGCCAGGATATGTGACAGAAGGTGATTATGTGATTTGGTTTTTTAAAATATGTGGAGAAAGGGGATAGGTTTTTTTCCTCTCCCTTCTAGTTGTTAGTCGCGAAGTCGTGTCCGACCCAACGCGACCCCATGGACAACACTCCTCCAGGCCTTCCTGTCCTCCACCATCCCCCGGAGTCCACTTAAGCTCACATCAACTGCTTCAGGGACTCCATCCAGCCACCTCATCCTCTGCCGTCCCCTCCTTCTTTTGCCCTCAATTGTTCCCAGCATCAGGGTCTTCTCCAGGGAGTCCTTCCTTCTCATTAGGTGGCCAAAGTATTTGAGTTTCATCCTCAGTATCTGGCCTTCCAAAGAGCAGTCAGGGCTGATCTCCTCTAGGACTGACCAGTTTGATTGCCTTGCAGTCAAGGGACTCGCAGAGTCTCCTCCAGCACCACAATTCAAAGCCCTCAATCCTTCGGCGCTCAGCCTTCCTTACGGTCCATTCCTCTCCCTTACTGCTGATATTTAGAAAGCATTAACACCAAACATTGCGAAAGTTTGCAGTCCATTTTCTCCTGAAACGTAAATCATAAAACCGTGCTGGGGCAGACCAAGACACATCTAATGGAGTGTTCGGTGTTCCCATCAGGGGTGGTGTCCCGGGTAGACATGCTGGGCCCTTGCCTGGGGACCACAAGATGGCAGGGGCCAACAGAAAACACCCTTTATGGCTGTTCCTCTTCTCTCATACAGTCAGCCTGTTCCCCAGCCTTTCATAATGCTGGTGGTAAAAGGTTCTTTCTGCCTACACATGCCCCATCTCTGCCTGTCAAGCCAGCAAGTGGTAGCCATGAAAAGGAAGAGGAAGAGGAGGAGGAAGAGCAGCTGGTGACCACAGAGGTATGATGCAGATAAGAGTTTTGTTCTGAAACTCACCTTATTTTTCTGACTTCCACTTCTTTGGTCCTCTGATTTGGGTGCCTGTTTGGGGAGAAATGGTATGAGATACGTTATTTTGGAACAAACAGAGATGAGGAAGATCAAGTAATATTTGTTAACCATCAAGAGAGCCTTGGATGTTAGACCAAATAGAAATGAAATGAATAAAATTAAGTATGCTAGATTCATCAGAAGAAAAGGTGAGCTATTAATTTAACGAACGAATGGACAAATTGCACAAACACATTTAATAAATACTTCATTGCAGAGAACCTGAGTGTACTTTGCTAGTTAAACAGAAAGGTTTGGTCTTGGAATTTCTTCTAGAAATTAAGGCTGGGCAAAATACCCTCCCATCAATTTCACAGTTCTATTCACCACTCACCTTTTCTCTTGGGGATATAGCGCTCTGGAGAAACTAAAACAAGAAGCATCACCCATAGTGGTCTCTGGTCAAAATCCCAACAATTGTACATACTCCACAGCATTCTTACTGGAAGTTCACCATTTAAAAGATGCTTACACTGTCCCTTACACTCAAGGCAGAGGATAGCAAAACCCCAACCATGAAACATAACCCAACAGCAGGAATAACAACAGAAACAACTAACAGAAGAGGTAAAAGCAGATTCTACCATGTACACAGTCGTCCCAGTAGAGTCCTAACCCAGTTTCAGGACAAGGTAAAGAGAGGAGTCCAGAGGACTAGAAGACCTGTGATGAAGGAGCTAGATGGCTATCAATGGGAAGATCATTCCGCAAACTGCAGAAAATGGGGGCCATGTTCAAGAAGGCCCCGTCCCTCATGCCGGAGAGTCTAATTTCTTTTACCGGTGGACACGTGAGTGCTGATCCTGAAATGCAGGCAGGTTGGTGTAGCTTCTCGGTGAATTTAATGACAAGAAACAGCTGCCCCAGTTCTTCTGTTTCCTTTTCTTTCACCAAGGATGCCCCAAGGAATGATTCCTGTCATCCCTGTTAACCTATTCACAGTGACTTAGTGCACATCCCAATGCTTTCTTTGCGTTTCCTTTTCAAGCACAAAACCTTTGCTTTTTAAATGCAGCACAAATAATGGAAGAGAGGGGAAGGGAAGAGCTTGCAACTTGGAGGGGTTTGCCGTGCTCGTATTTTTGAAAATGGCAGGAACTCCTCCCCCACATTTATCTCCATCTCTGAAGCGTTTCTGTTCCCCCATCCCACCCCAATCCCAGAGAAAATCTGCAGTAAATCATTTTCATTCATGCGGCGATCTTCCCAAAGAAGAGCAGGTCATGAAAAGGGAGCTGTTGCAACTGATACTACATCTCTTACCTGCATTTTTTCCAGCATTTCGAAGAACTCAGCAGACTGAAGGGAGACAAAAAAATCAAAACAGAACATTAAAGTCCATACTGCATCCATGGCAAAGACATCGCGGATAAAACTCATATTTTCTATTTCAAGTGTGAATGTGAGATGAGTGGAAGGCATACACGAAACTCAAGCAACCATTTCAGATCATTTCTGTGTGAAGGTGGCCATGTGTCCTGTGAGTCTTTCATTTGAAGGGTTGTCCACTTTGAGTCTGTTTTTCCAAAAGGGAAGAAGCGAGATGCGGGAACACCATGGCTCCAAGTTGCCCATCCACCGTCGAAGCCCGGATAGTGTGTGGTCAGGAAGTTACACAGAGAACCTGGGGGTCAGGTCTATATTATAACCCCTTCTGTTTTTCCAGAGCGCTGTCCTGCTATTTATGCAAAAATCATTTACCACTCTCAGGGTACGTCCTAGAGAACACGCTGCCGTTCCACCAGGCTGGAAACGCGATCTCATGTCACACGCAAAAGCAATTGCAAAAGTAGGTAAGAAGGGTGACGTGAGAAGGGAAAGATCCCTTTTGGGTTTGCTGGTTGGTGCTTTTTCGTCCTTTCTACACCACACCAAGCAGGCAAAGTTCTCTGGGTGGTTCACAGCCTGGGCCAGGGAAAGATGACTGAGGTGTTCCTGTTGAATTAAGGCAAACAAGATAACCAAACTTCTTTCTTGCCAAACAAGATTGGACTGTGGGAGCCAGAGACCGGGGCCTGAATTTGGCCTGCAGGCCCAACACAACCTTGCTAAGCTTCTGGCTATGTGTGTCACTGGCTACCCTTAAGGAAGGACAGTTCCAACCATCCCCAGGGAAGCTTCCAAAGTTAGGAAGGCAACTTCTTGTTCCATGTTTGGCAGCAGATTTATCGAGAGAAGCCCGATTAAGCGCAACAAACCAGGAGCTTCCAGCATGATGAGAACTTCACTCACAGCCTTCATTGGCATTAGATTGGGTTTCTGAAGAGATGCCACTCTGAGCCAATCAAGAAGCCATCTGCCGAAGCTGGTGCTGCCCAGATCACTTGGAATACAACTCCCATCCTCCTGAGGCAGCATGATCTGCGAGTTGCATCCAAAACATCTGGACAGCAGCAGGTTGTGAGAAGCTGCAGTAGGGAATGGAAGTGCCATTCAGGTTAGTTTTCCATGTTCCTGACATCACCCACAGTTTGTGAATTTAGGAACCCGGCTGCAGAGATGGGAAAGAGGCCGTTCAGAGCTCTGAAAAAGTCTGGATGGGCTGAGAAGTAAAGCCTGAAAGCCCTGATCTTGGGTCTGATGATCAAAGGCGACATCAGAGCCCTCTTGCTGGAAAATTTCTCTGGAGCCAAGGCAGTTGCTGTCCATAAGGGGAATTAGTGGCGTGGTTCCAGAGATCCAGCCCAACCAAACTAAATTATGCTAGCATCACTTTTCCAATCATTTACAAGGCCGGCTGCTTCGTCTAATAACAGCAGGGTAATTCAATTGCGGGTTTATTTTCTCAGGAAGTCGAGCTTCCCCCTTGGAAAAAAAACAAAGCTCCCAGCTGCCCCGAGAGTCTTGTCAAACACTGCGACACTCTGAATAACAACCAGGGCTTTCTTCCCAAGCCGGAGGGACACGCTCCTACAAGGTAAGCACTCTGTCCTCTTCTCCACCCTTCCTGCCCTCTTTGGATCGAGCCTTTGTTTGCTCAGAGGTAAACTCCTTGTTTACACAAGGCAGGGGAGACATAAATGGCCCCCATCACTTCCTTTATCCTCCACCCCACCAGTTTGCTCAGCCCTGCGCCGAGTGCAACCTAAATTCCATTTTAACAAGGAAGCATTTGCAGATTAATTATGGGATTGCAGCTTGCACAATTAGGTAACATTTTATTGCTGGAAGGCACCTGGAGGATCAGCTGGTCCAAGCCTTTCCCAAATGGACACCTGTCCAGCAACACCTCCAGTGGAGGATGGCTCCATTGCTTGCTAAAACAGTTTCTGCCATTGCCAAACGGCTTTCATTGGCAGGAGCTTCGCCTAATATTTAGTCAAACTCCGTGCTAGCAGAAAAGGGATACGCATTCACACGGCTGCACTGAAGCGAGGACTCCGAATCAATCCCCAGCAGCTGCCAAAATCCCGGGTTTCAGTCTGCTTCTTTGTGATGTCCACCTGTTTCTACGTTTAACGAGACCCCCATCTGCATCCGCAGGCCTGAACAGGGAGAGGCAGTGTGGTGCAGTGGTTAGGGTGTTGGGCTGGAGACCTGGGAGATCAGACCTCGAGTCCCCACTTGGCTATGGAGCTTCCTGGGTGACTTTGGGCCAGTTGCTCACTCCCAGCCTCGCCTACCTCACAGGGCTGTTGTTAGGAGGATAAAATGGAGTTTTGGAAGCTGCCTTCAGTTGCTTACAAAAGGAAAAACACAATACAGTAATAAGAACCATAATAAAAATAGTAATCATCATGTTTTGTCATTGCAACACAGAATTGGCTTGAGACAGAGAAATGCCTGGAACACTCTTCCATGTCCAACCACTGCCAATGTGTTCCATGTTGCACAGCAGGACAGAGCCAACCACCAACCAAAACACGTGGCCCGTGAACATGTGCTCCCAAATCAACTGCACATCCCCTGAACTCCACTTAAGGCAAAAAGGCGTCACACCGGTAAACCGTCCCTGCTCCGAATTTTGGCGCAGCCCAGCTGAATAGAACCCTTCATGCTGGTAGCGTGACATCAGTACAATACTTGCAGAAATACAGAATATATCAGATCCACGCTCTGCACACTGCGGGTTCACCTCCTCCTCTTGGCTGCCGGTTCCACCGAAAAGCCAAGTCCTTCCCATATGCTCTTACGGAGCTGCTAAGCTACAATTTTTGTCCGAGTTGCACCTTCCGTTATTGCAAGCTTCTACAGTGAAACACTGTAGATAAGAAAGATGCAGTGTCTTCAGTGAGACCCTTAGTCCACCCGGGTCTTTGGACGCTCAGACACGGATTTTCTTTCCCAGCCCTCCTGGAGTTGCCAGGACTTGAATCCAGGACGCTCTTGCACACAAAGTGCTGTTCCAGCCACTGGGCTATGGTCCCAAGACACATGCCACAGAGTTGTCACTCTGTTGATGACAACAACATCGCGGTCTCTGTGGATTCATATTGCTCCCCCATTCAGAGCACATTCCTAAACATGCACTTAGTTCAGTCTCCAGGGCCTTTTTTTTTATTAAATGAAACCTTAAAAAACAAGAAAGCGTAATGAAATTACACTTTTAAAAGACACCTTTGAAACCACATGCTGACAACTGAATAGCTAAAACCAGTCCGTTCTGCTAGACCTGCAGAAAAACTCAGGAGAAGCAATACCTCCTCCTGCCATGCCCACATGCTAGCTTAACTTGGCACTGAAAAGATAGCCATGCTGGCACCATGTGGGTCTTGATAGGAGATCATTTTGCAATGTGGGAGCCAACACAGTGAAGGCCCTGCTCCTGTTGCCAGCGGCCGAGCCTCCCTTGGAGGTGGCATCTGAAAGATGGCCCCTGATACGGAGAGTGATGCTCAGGTACAGCGGATTGGAAGAGGCAATCAGCAGGTGCTGTGGTCCCAGGCTGTGAAGGGCTTTATAGGGTAAGACAAAGCCCCTAGGCTTACCGCTGGATCCTGCAGGGCAGGAAGATGGATTGGGCTTCCTCTGCCTTGCTTGCACATGCTTTTCCTTCATCCTCAGTTACTGTCTTGACTCCCAGCTCACACCTGGTCCCTTCCTCCTGGTTGTCCTCTGATTCTTCCGTCCTGATTCCTGGCCTTGGGCTCCATCCCAAGTTCCGAGCACGTTCTCCAGCAAGTTTTCCCCCTCAACTGATGACGGGCCAGTCCCATGGGCCTCGTTCCTCCCCTCCGGGCTCCCCTGTGTGGCTTCTCACAGCCCACAGAGCAGAGCAAACGCCCAGGGGGTGGAAGGGGGAGCCGTGTGCCCCCATACCTGGACAGCTGGAGGCCCACATGGTCACCGTTCCTGCCAATAACCTTATCAGAGAAAGTTCGACTGGGTGACATGATGAGAAGAAAACCAGGTGTGTGCTCGGAAGTTCAGTTCACTGAATCCCAGAAGCCTGAGTTTCTAGTTTGGTGAGAGTCCTGCATTTTCACCCTCCGGCCGACTCCTGTGAGGCTGGACCCACTGGTAGTCCAGACTTCTGCCCGTTTCACCCCATTTTGTCCGCTCGGACTGGGTGCAGCACTCCAGGGTCGTGGGCAGGGAAAGCCCAGCACCAGTGGATGGAGACATCTTGGAGCGCCTGATGATTGTTTCCAGGATGCCATCCCTGCCTTTCCACCCCAGGAAGAAGTGGCACAACCTCCCAAGGGCGCATGTCCCCCGCCTGGCGCCAGAGGGTCCCTCATGCCTCCTCTCCACAGCAGTGACAGTGCTGGACTAGGTCGGTGGAGACCCATGTTCTAGCCAACCTCAGGCCAGGCACAGACTGTCAAGCCCATCGAACAGGGTTGTTGTTGTTGTGAGGATAAAATAGAGAGGAGAATTTTGCAAACTGCTTCGTGTTCCTTGCAAGAGGAGGAATGGAAGAGTCTTCCAAGGGCAAAAGCACACAAGCTCCAACGCACCCGTTACTGGGGGTGTTATCGACACAACAACGTATCACAAAAGCTGTCATGGGGGGAAATCTCATTTACGACTCCCAAACCTGGTCTGCATGCTCTTCCCATGGCACACAAAGAATTCCGAAGGCTTCCGGGAGCGAGGAAGAACATCTGTGAAGGAAAGACACTGCCTGGCTTGCTTCAGAAACACCGTCCCCCAAATGCCACCAGACATTTCACCCCAACCAGAATCGGCCCAAGCGTTCAACATGCACACACGTTGGCTGCAAGCTTGCTTTCACACATGACGTTGTCGTGCAGACTGCACTTCAGGACATACAAGTGGAGCATGCGGTTGTCGAACTCCAACTGCCAGCAGTCTGGCTATTGCCATGCTGGCTGGGGAAGCTGGAGGTTGGAGTCCAGCCATAGCAAGCAGCTCATGGGCTTTCTGCATCTCCTCGGAAAGGTTGGAGCAGAAGGGCCAGGAGCGTTTGCCATGCAGGAGTCAAACACCCAGCAGAGGGGGACCTCCGAGGAGGATGACACCCACCAGCTCGACCCATTTCCTCCGCCTGCCCGTGCCCAAGATTCCAAAGCGATCCAGTGCCAGAAGACAGGTCATCTGCAGCTCGTCTGCTCCCTACAGAGACCTCCCAACCAGGTGCTCTCCAGACCTGTTTGACCACAACTCCAGTAATCTCCAGCAAAGGGGGTGGATTATGGAACTTGTAGTGCAGCCCATCCAGAAAGCATGAGGAAGGCAGACCTAGCCACAATCTTCATTGTGCAGAAAGTCAAAGAAAACACGGAGCTGCTCTTCCCAAACGCACCTTCCTTGCCCCTCACTCACCAGAATGCTACTTAGGAGATCCATCATTTTCCCAAAGCCCTGCTCCTTCCAGGCAGGCATCACAGGCACCCAAACCCACAAGGAGTCCTTCGGGGGAGCTGTCCCGGAGCCAAACGCCAGCTCGATCATCCATGCAGGCTCAGCTCTCTCTTCCCCAAAGCTGCCTCGGTTAATGTTTCTCCAAGAGAGACATCACAGGCTGGCAGTTGTGCAGGTTAAATAGGCGTGTCAAATCAGCAGGCAAAAGCACCCAAAACAGGTTGTACAGGAAGTACATTTCGAAGTTTCAAAGAAAAGCAAGGAGAACCGGGGGACTGAGCTCGGCTCTGGTGGTGGTGCTTGCTTTCGGTTGCTGTTTTGCTGCCTGTTTGTTTTTTTATTCCCTCCATCTTGCAGTTTGGAATGCGAGCAAAGCTTTCCCGTGATGTAATATTCAAATAGATGCAAAATACAAACAGACCTGTATATTATATTAGTGGGGTGAGAGAGAGAGAGAGGTGGAGAGAGAGTCAGAATTTAACACAAGGAAAACTAAAGCTCCACCTAAAGGAGAACTTTTTGCTGTAATTTGGCGACTAGAGAACTTTCTGCAAGATTCGGTTCAGGAAAGGTGGGAATTTCGGTTTGGTTTGGATAAGAATTTACTGAAAATCTGAAATTGCTTCATATTCATGATGCAAAGAATGTGAGGTTAGAGAAAGTGGGAGAAACCAAAGCTGACAGATGCATCCATCTGGGCCCAGGGCTTTGAGTACTTAGTGTTTGAGTGTTTGGGTGGGAATGCCTCCACATTCACCCGCGCTTTTGGTGCTGAATTAGGTTAGCTATTCAATTTTCTAAACAATCTATTCTTTTTCTTTGCTTTTGTCCTCTTTTTTCTTTATTTTCTTAACATATACGAATATATAGAAGAACATGTAGAATAGGAAAAAACTAATATAATCAGAGCAAACTAAAATAAACGAAGTGAGCAAAGTTGCCAAGGGAATTTTGAACAAATACAGCCTATGTATTAAGAACCCCAAAACTACCTTTCTTCCCATCTCCCCATGCTCTAGGAGAGTTGACAAAAGAGAAATCATTAATCTATACAACAGATTTTCATCTGTAACAGCACATGATACCCCTAGTTTTCCTCATGTACCTAGTAAACTTGGCTGAATGGATAGCTGGGCATTGCACTTTTGATCATTTTTATAAGAATTTACTGGAAGCTGCCAATTTCCTCATATTCAACCTAGATGGAGCTTAAGATTTAAAAAACTATGAACCCAGAAAAAGGAAGCCAACAGACTCGGCCAATGCTAATTTGACTTTTAGAGCCCGTGTCCAAATCTGACATCTAATCGAAATGTGCCGAGTTTATTGCACTTGGACACGGAGAAGACAACCCTCAAGAACAAGGACTGAGTCAAAACTTCCCCAATGTCTCCACCAAGTCCAGAGGCTGCAACCTTTGACTTTTGCCTACATTGTAGCTGGATACAGTCCAGGCTCAGGATGTGATCTGGGAAAGCAGAGAGAACTCACTTTCAGCTTTCCTCACTATATAATATTACCAGTCCTGTTGTTGTCGTTGTTAGTCACGAAGTCGTGTCCGACCCATCGCGACCCCATGGACAACACTCCTCCAGGCCTTCCTGTCTTCCACCATCCCCTGGAGTCCACTTAAGCTCACACCGACTGCTTCAGTGACCCCATCCAGCCACCTCATCCTCTGCCGTCCCCTTCTTCTTTTGCCATCAATTGTTCCCAGCATTAGGCTCTTCTCCAGGGAGTCCTTCCTTCTCATTAGGTGGCCAAAGTATTTGAGTTTCATCTTCAGTATCTGGCCTTCTGAAGAGCAGTCAGGGTTGATCTCCTCTAGGACTGACCGGTTTGATCGCCTTGCGGTCCAAGGGACTCGCAGGAGTCTCCTCCAGCACCGCAATTCAAAGGCCTCAATCCTTTGATGCTCAGCCTTCCTTATGGTCCAGCTCTCACAGCCATGCATTGCAACTGGGAAAACCACAGCCTTGACTATACGCACTTTTGTTGGCAGGGTGATGTCTCTGCTTGGGGAGGAAAGCTATGGCAAATCTAGACAGCATACTAAAAAGCAGAGACATCACCAATCCTGTAGCTGCAAAGGTCTCCAAAGGTCAGAAGAATGTTGCTGGTCTCTTGGGTACAATGATCACCTCCAGGAGAGAGATGCAATAAGCAATCTGCCCATCAAAAGGCATCAAAATGGTTTGCTTAAACATACCCAGCTGATCCGGAGGTCTTGGAGCTGTGAATTCTGCACTGGAAATGCTGAACCGCACTGAGAAACTGCTCACTTTCAGCTCTGTTCCATATTTTTACGGTTTCCATTCCAGAAAGGATACCATTGCTCAAAGTGTGTGCAGCTTTGGGTATTTCCTGCCTTTAGCACTAAATGCTCTTGAGATGCAGGAAAATATGGTGTTCAGCGGCATGGAGACAGACTGGTAAATTCAAAATGGTGGTCCTTGTGGACTGCAGGGCTTGCCAGAAGGTCTCCTCCTTCTCTTTGGAAGGAGTAGGGCTGGCACTCCGAGCTGAAAGGGCTACCTGGCTTCCATCTTCTCCTCGCTCCATGCTTGGTACATGAGGAAAGTGTTTTCAAGGGTTGGATGTGAGAGTTAAGATGGTGTCATCCAAGAAGCTCAGATATGGTCACCTCTGCCCACCAGGAGGAAAAAAGCAGGACACAAACACAATGTTGTCATCCTCATCTTGAGCCAACCCTGTGTGCTGGTTGACAACCCATTGGTACTTAAAGTGTAGTTGGACCGTGGAAATGTGGCACACAAACACACAAAGTTGATGGAACTGCCTCATTACATTGGTATCTTTCTGTTTCTTTGAAACAGCAACACTGTCGTGGGCATTCAGAATGGGGCAGGATGCCATTTTAAATGAGTAATATGGAAACTCCTCTCAGGGTAATGTTTCACCACCGGGTACACAAGATCTTGAAATTTACAAGAATAATAAAAACCCAGACAGCAGCTCCAATACAGTGAGACAATTCAGCTCCCCCGATGGAAGAATAAAAGCATAATTAAAACTTGTTTTGGGGGTGGGGAGTCCAAACAACTCTAGGAGTAGCATACTGGGATTAATTTTTTGCTGTTTTTCTGCTTTTAAGGAGATGCTATAATCATATGCACAGACACTCACATTTCATCCTGTGTCAACTCATAAAATTAAAAACCCATCAGGGAGCAGCTCAGAAAGGATGTAATTGGATTGCAGAAAGAAAAACTCCAAGGAGACCAGTGGGCCTGTCGCAGTCTCTCATGCAAGGAGTCGTGGCATAATTTGAACGGAGACCAAGTATGGTCGCTCGGTTCCATGCTTTTGTGCCTCCCAAAATAAGTTAGAACAATAATCACGCGCTCCCAAAACCAGACTAAAGAAAGCAGCTGCAGAGAATTTCTCTAGGGCGAATCAGGAGTTTCTTGTGTATACATGAAATATTTAGCCAGCTATTTTGTAGCAATGAGAATTTAGAGGGTAGCAAATCAGTGTATGTACAACACCTGGAACAGAAATATTGGTAGTTTGATATGTTTTACATCTCTTAAATACCTTTTGTTATTTCTTTGTGAGCAGTTGAACAGAATAGGGCCTGTATGGTTTCTGTCTGTGTCTCTAAAGGACTAGCATGAAAAGAACCAGAACACAAGAAGTAGTAGTTCCTCTATACTCCCCATTAGTCAGACCTCACCTGGAATCCTGTGTCCAGGTCTGGGCACCAAGATTTAAGGAAGATGCAGGAAAATTAGAAAGGGTCCAGCAGAGGGTGACAAAAATGATCTGGGGTTTGGAAAGACTGCCCTATGAGGAGAGACTGAGGGAACTGGGCATGTTCAGCCTTGAGAAGAGACGAGATGAGACGAGACAAGACAAGACTAGACTGAGGGGGGACATGAGATCCCTCTATAAGGACCTCCAAGGCTGTCACAAAGAGGAAGGTCAAGATCTCTTCTTGCTGATGCCAGAGTGCAGGGCACGGAATACTCAGTTCAAGTTGCAGCAACCCAGATTCAGGCTGGGCATCAGGAAAAGCTTCCTCACTGTTAGAGTAATACAGCAATGGAACCAGCTGCCTGGAGAGGTGGGGGGCTCTCCCACCCTGGAGACATTCAAGGGGAAAATGGGCAGCCGTCTGAGTGGGATGGTGTGACTTGGTGTTCTGCAACAGCAGGAGGTTGGACTTGATGGCCTTCTTGGCCCCTTCCAACTCTACTATTCTGTGATTCTTTGATTCACAACTGAAATGTGAACAGTGAGGAAACTGAATTGAGAAAGATTTGGCCCCTTGGCTCAATCCTCAACTCAAATGGAGACTACAGTCAAGACATTCAGAGAAGACTGAGGCTTGGAAGGGCTACGATGAAGCAACTAGAAAAGACCCTCAAGTGAAAGGAGACATGAAGGCCAAAACTGTCCCCACGGTTGTGTTTCCAGTCACTATGTACGGGTGGGAAAGGTGGGCCGTGAAGAAAGCTGACCAGAAGTAAATGGATGTGGTTGAAACATGATGCTAGAGGGGAGCTTTGCAAATACCCTGCACTGACAGAAAGACAGTCAAGGGGGGTCTAGATGAAAGCCAGCCAGGACTTTCTCTGGAAGCAAAACTCACAAAACTAAGCACTTTGGACTCCCTGGAGAAGACCATCATGCTGGGGAAAGTCGTAGGCAGATGAAGTACTGGAAAGCCAACTATGGGATGGATTGACTCCATCAAAGAAGCCACAACCTTGAGTTTCCCAGAGCTGAGCTGAACATTTTGGAAGGCACTCATCCAAAGAGTTGCTGTAAGCCAGAGATGACCTGGCAGCATAAAACCAACACTGGCTCCCGCACGTTCTCCGTATACATAAGAAGGCCTGATTTTGTTCCCAGAAAATGTCACTGCTTTTGTAATTGAAAGAAATTAAACATACATTTGTCTCTATTTTCCTCGCCCTTACAATTTGCAAAAGCCCTATTTTATCATCACAGCAACCTTGTGAGGTAGGCCAGGAACTCCAAGTTAGCCTGCAAGCAAGTATCACGCATTCTGCATCCCATCTGATACAAGAATGTCCAAACAGCTCTGCTCTGCTGAATCAGGTCAAGCAGTTTTCTGCATGGGGCAGCTGGATGCCCTGGAGACCCCACTAGCAGACAACTGTCTGCATCACCTTTGCCCCCCAGCTTGTGGCACTTAGAAGCAAACGACCACAGAACTGGCTCCCACTGAGCCTTCCAGAATTTGCTGGATCCGTGACTCTCCTACGGTTCCCTAAACAGCATTCCATAATGTGTCCTTCAATTGCACATCCATTTCATAAGCTGACCTTACATTTTAGCATCACAGGAGAGCAGCAGAAATTTAGAGGGCCTCTTTCCACCCTCTGTCCTAACTATCTCAGTTTTAGATCGTATGACTCCTCTTGTTTGATTCTGTTTCCTCCATCTAAGCTAAGAAGAAGCATCCCTCTCCGGTCTTCATGAGCAGAAGGCTCTTAATTATATAGTCAGAATACCTCCATCCTGGCACAAGTGGCAGGTAACAGCTGGCTCAGGTGAACTCTGGGATTTGTAGCAGTTCAAAAAAATATTTTTTAAAAAGGAAAAGCAAGGAGGAGCCTGTCCAGCCATAGTTTCAGTGAAGAATATGCGTGCACTGTGGCTATGAAATGAGGCTGAGCATTGTGAGAATGGAGATGAAAAACCAAGGAAGGACGAGGAATAGAATCGGGTGTTCTGAAGATGGACATGGTGAACTGACAGCAAAATCTCTTTGGGTTCCATGTGCCATATCCACAGCAAAAGAGACGCATGATTGCAGCTTGAAAGATGGACCAGCAACATCCCATAATTTCACAGGCTGTTGCAACTCCCTCTGGAGAGTTCCTATGATGCATTAGCTCCCTTTCTCAAAAAATCACGCAGCCATGTGATTGGCCAGTTTCTTTGGAGGGTGGGAATGCGACTCACATTTTGAGGGTGGGTTTGGGCAAACTTATGAGCATGGTGGGCAACCTTTCTGGCCCCAAGGACTGCTGGGGACATGCGACGCTTCCACGTAAAGCCTTTCTCCTCCTGAAAGGTGTTCTGTACACCTGACACCTCCAAAGCGGAAACTTTACAGTCAGACCTTTCTCCTGCCTTTGGCAGCCCAACCAGGTAGCGATAGATTTGGCCCTCAGAAACCGGCTAAGTGCACTGAATTTGGCACTGCCGCTCTAAAAACTGGTTTGGCCAGTTTCTCTCTCTTCAAGCACACATTCCACAGTTGCTCCTTTCTAGGCGTGCATGCGAGGCACCCACCTGCCCTCCCATTGCAGTGCAAGGTGGGAATCGCATGTACAAACTGAATGCATTGACCGCTGGTTTTGCAAACTTAGGCCAGGCTGCAGGACTGGAGCGGTTCTTTTATTTCATCTGCAGGTGGGCAAAATTAATCCCTCCCACCCTTGTGGAAAGTTCTCTGGAATCTGGGAGGGGAAGAATCCAGCTTCACCATTACAGAACTTTGCTGCCTGTGCTTTTGGCATGCAATTGCCTTCTGACAACACAGCATACATATTAGTTATTTACTTACTTATTGGGTTTCTATCCCACCCATTAGTCAGCAAGGCTGGGCAGGTTACAAGATTTCCCACCCAGCATCCCAAGAGATATATGTAAATCTGCCCCTTTGGGGGTTAATGATTCATGCAGAGGGGAATATCATGAAACCTCATACTGGCATGATTTTGTCCATCTTTCGGATGTCACCATGGGTTTTGCTACAAGGAACAAACATGGTTCCTTCTCCGGAAATCATAAATGGCATTTAACGGCCTATGATGCAGCACTTGTAATTGGTCTAGGACTGTATTTAAATTGTTCTTAGCCATTTAAATGGTCTTCAGTTTGGTATATTGAAATGTTCTGCTGTATTTTTTTGCTGACGTGAACTGCCAGGGAACTTTGCCCATTGGGCGATATAGAAATGATAGCGATGGAGAGAGTAATAAATATACTCCAATCTCCTCATTTGGCCAGAAGTCAAGCACCAAAACTCCAGGTAGGAAAGGGAATACGGTATTCTGAAGGACAGTGCAACTGGCTGGAAGCCCAGTTCTATTGATGTCTTCTCAAGACAAATGTCGCTGGGAGGCTGCAGCCTCTACCTTCTAGGAAGGCCATCCTGAAAAAGAGTAAATTAGTCTGGCATGCTCCATTGGGCAGGAAGAGTAACTGCAGGGAGCTCCATTTCTTGGGCTCCAAGTACCAGTTGACCTGGGTAGCACCACTGACTGCAAGACAAAGGCTCCTAAGTTGTGAACGGGCATCCAGAGAAAAGGTTGCTTTGTTTCAAAATGCTGAAAAGCCATCTTAAGGATCATTTGGTGGAAAAGTTAAGTATTCAACTTTAACCAAAACCACCATCTTTCTCCTGTTGACCTTTATTTTGCTGCTAACATCAGGAAAAGGCAACTCAAATGGCATGAATGGAAATCCCACCTGTTCCTCCATGGGAAAAACTTTGGGAGAAACAGAAACCAAACTTCATTCAGTTCGAATGTCCCTTTGTCCAAACTGAACGCACACCCCAAAATGCGGACTTATTGCTTCTGTGCTGGGGCTTCCTGACCCCAAGGGCAGAGCAATGAGGCCCCACATTTTGCCGCACAGACTTTGGAGATCCTCACCGGCTGGGCATATTTGGAAAGGAGGTCATTCCAGCCCTGCACACGAAGAAGCAGCTCAGCTCCCACGGACAACTGAAACCAAGTGTACCTAAACCCAAACCAGTGCGTTCATCGGCTCTCCCTTTGACCAGCTGTGCCCCAGCTGGCAAGAACCAAAATCCAACCCACGGGAAAATGCTTCCATTCTCTTCCCGCTTGTGCCGACAAGGTCCTGCTTATACATTAACCTTTCACGGATACACCCAGTCTGCAATTAGTGTCTCTCCCGTTGTCCTTCTGAGCAGTGAAAACCATGTGTCAATTATTTTTCTCTCGCTTCAAACAGCACCGTGGCCGCCCGGCCTGGCTGAATATCTGGAATGCCATTGCGGTAACCTCAGCGCTGCACCCAAACAAAAGCCTTCCCAGGCCCTTTCAAAATGAAAGATGCATCTCAGAGCAGACACAGCGGTGGCTGCTGCCAATATTCCTGACTCAGAAACGGTGATGGCGATGATCTAACACTTTCCCTCCCCTTGGAATTGCTCGGAGTGGCACGATATGGGTGGAGAGGAGTGATTTTGGCTAATTAAATAGCCAGCTCACTGGAGCAAGGAGGCTTCAGCTCTAACAAGGCAACTCTGACAAGGAAAATGCAGAATTGTGATTGAGAGGGCTTTCAAAGAATCACCTTCTCCTTGGGAAAATCAGTGGTTTTGGGCTAAGGAGAGAGAAGACAGTGGACATAAATAAGGGGGAAGTGGGGTAGCTCCAGTGTGATGCAGAGGTTGAAAGCACAGGACTGGGACCCAGGAGATCCGGGTTCAAGTCCCCGCTCAGCCATGGAGCCACCTGGGTGACTTTGGGCCAGCCACAGACTCTCAGCCCAGCCTACCTCACAGGGTTGTTGTTGTGGGGATAAGATCAGGAGGTGAGCAATGTAAGCTGCTCTGGGTGCATTGTAGGGAAAATGCAGAATAGAAATCAGATAATAGCTGCTGGGACAAACTCCTCTATGTTGTTATAGCTCAACGCTGCCCCCTAGAGTGCCCAAGAAGTTGGCATCCTGGTGGGATGCTGGGACAGGCTGATCTCACCTTTTGGTCCTCCAAGATCCACCCCAAAAACTAAGTCTTTTAAAAAAAAATAATGGTTCAAACTAGCAGAAACTTTTGAGATCTAAGTTTTCATTCATTTGGAAGCTGGGTCCGACCACTGGGTCAACCATTCACACACATTCTTCACAATTCTATCCTCTAACTACAGGGCTTCCCAAACTAAGGTGTCAACTTGGCTTCTTTGGGTTCAGGGTCTGATCAGAAGCTTCCAGGCTTCAGGTCTTCTCACAGTTTCCAGCAGAAGGAATAAAATTTCCAAGCAGTAGTCAAGAGGGCACGTTGTGTGAGAAGAAATTTTGCAACTGGTTCCATCCCATAATGCCCATCAGCCTCACACAACACAACCAGGCTTTATCCAAGATCAACTGGGCCACCGAGAGGCCTTCTGGCCAGCCAACACAACCGCTAATGCTGCACCCACACCACAGTTCGCTCGCTCTTTCCAGGGTTCGCCCCACAGCTCCAGGTCCCCCGTAATGCCCCCTCCTACCCAGCCCACAATGTCTTTCCAGGAAACTCCACAAGAAGAGTGGAGAGCTTGCAACTCGAGATATTCAGGTGCCCCCCAAGTGAATCCTGCCTGCTTCTCGCCCTGGCTTGGTTCAGGTGAGGTACAGGAGCCAAAAGATGAAGGAAGAAAGTGGAAGGGATGCAGAGAGGGTGCCAAAATGTACAAAGCTACAGGAGGAGGGGGAAAGCCCCTACACACACACACACACACACACACACACACAGAGAGAGAGAGAGAGAGAGAGAGAGAGAGAGAGAGAGAGAGAGGATCAGCTCAGACCTCTGGGAAGAGAAACCTGTCCGTTCCCAGCAGCCCTGTGGGGTGGGAAAGAATAAATATACAGAGGAAGCAATGGCAGAATAACAGAAAGAGAGGAAGACAGAGAAAAGGGGGTGGGGGTTCTGTTCTGGAACATCCCCTCAAATGAACCCCAAAGGAATGGCAGAAAAGGGTTCTCCATTCAGGTCTTATCTGGTCTTATCCACCCAACAACCCAGCAAGGTAGGCTGAAGGGGCAATCCAGCTGATGGCTGATCAGGGTTTGATGGATCTCAGCAAGAGCTCCCCACCCAAGCCTGTTTTTCATGGGCTCACTGACTCAGGGTGGGGGTGGAGGGGGCAGAATCGTGCCTTTTTCATAGGATGAACATGGCAAGGACCACACCAAGGGTGGCCTTCAAATGCAGAGCAGGGTGAGGCTTACCTTTTAAAATGGGGCCAATGTCACCAAGGGGAGTCCAGGGGGACGGTGGGGAAGTCAGTGACAGAGGCGGCTGGAGCGCCCTCTTCAGACAGCCAAGACGCTTGCCTGCATTTCAGCCCCTGGAATGGGTCCTTCGAAGCGCCGTGAGGCAAACTCCACGCCGGACCCAAACCAACATACCAGCCCTATGGGTTGGCAGTGTGAAAGAACCCATCCCCGCTTGCTGCTGTTCGTTGCTTTTGCTCAAGGCAGGGAGCCTTAATTAAACCTTAAAGGTAAGCAACATGCAATTAGTTTAATGTGATGAGAAGTCCAAAGAGCTCTGAGAGAAGGGGTTGGCAATAGGTGACAAAAACTCCCTGCCGAGATTAATTTATCCGTTAGTGCAGCTCCTTATTATGCCCCCTTGTTTATTCTGCAGTAAACCCCAAAGGTGCAAGATACGTCACTGTGGGAATTAATCACTGGCTGCTTTTATTGGCAGCCTCCTAGCAGAAGAGATGCAAATTTGGGGCTGCACTGAATCGTCTGGGTTTCATTTGCTATGGCAAAGAGGGCCATTCGGAATGACAAAGTTTGTCCCTGAATCTCAGTGTAGCCAATTACAGGTGAGCTTTGTTTGCAGATGAACTGCAGGAGAAATGCCAATATAGCCGAGCTCTCCAGTTTGTGTAGGTTTCACGTTTTGCAATGAAAGGGCCGTGACCTTCTCAGAAAATGATTGCTGCCTACGATGGAGCATTTTTCATGAGATGAAAATCAACATGGGCTGGGATTCGGCTGCAAAGGAGGATGAGAAGCACAAAGATTCTACGGTAAAAACAGCGCTCCCTTGGATGGGGACCATCTTTTGCCATGAAACGGTGACATTATTATTACTGTTGTGTTGTATTTATATCACAGCCTGTTTTCCCTTGGGAGGGAGCCAAGGCAGCTTACACAGACCTCCTGTGCTCCATTTTATCCTTACAACAACAGCCCTGTGAGGTAGGTTAGGCTGAGAGTGAGTGACTGGCCCAGAGTCTTGATGACCTTGAAGGACTAGAACCCGGATCTCCCCAGTCCACAGGCCAACATCTTAGCCACCACGCCACACTGGCTTTCCCACCCTTTCGACCAAAGAGTTCTTCCTCTCCATTTATCTGCACAACAACCCTGTGAGGTACAATAGACTGAGGGCCAGTGATTGGCACCTGAACCAAGATGCCAAGCCCCACTGCAGTGCCCTAGCAATGGAACCCCGCTGGCTTTCCTTCACCTTCTTTGGCAGCGCGCTTGCCCAACAATCGGAGGACGGGAGGCCTTGCTTTATGCCTTATTTCGAAAAAGAGAAACAGAGTCAGAAGGGGTCTCCCGGGTCATCTAGTCTGACCCCCGGCTCCAGCCAGCTCTGCTCATGACATGTCTACCCTGTGCATGCCCAGCCTGTCCTTGGACACCCACACCGATGGGGCTTCAACCACCTCCCGTGGAAGCCCATTCCATACCCTCGGGGTCCTAACTGTCAGGAAGTACTTCCTGGCATCCAGATTGAACCTTGGTTCCCTGAGCTTTACTCCACTGGAATGCATCCTGTCCACTTCCACCATGGAAAACTGGTCTCAACCCACCTCTGTGTGGCACCCCCTCAAGTACGGATCTGTTGCCAACAGATCCACTCTGAGTCTCCTCCTCTCCAGGCTGAAGAGACCCGGCTCCCTCAGCCTCTCCTCACAGGCTTCCCCTGCAAACCAGCCACCACCCTAGCGGCCCTTCGCTGCACCAATCCCAACCTGGCTATATCTCTCTTTAACAAGGGGCCCATAGATGCCAACGAAAGGCCATCCTGTGCTCAGATACTAATGACTTCCAAAAGGACAGGAAGGTACCAAACAGATCTAGCAGGATCTCCATGTGCTGATTTACATATGTAAAGTGGGGGTGCAACTTTAAAGGACACTGTTTCCTAAGGACACCCCTAATTTTACCATGCGGGCAGAGGAGGATGTTTGATTTAGGAAAAAGCCTCTGGCAGAAAGGTTGAAGGAAGGGGAGCAGGAGGGAAAGCACTTGTGGGCCAAAGCCCAGGGAAGCCAGGTGGGTCGAATGCAAGGGGCATCCTGCAGTCCCCAGACTCTGATTTCTGCAAGTGCCCCCAGAAAGAAGATTCTGGGGGCAGTGGGCCCCCCAGAGACGTTGTAGGTTATCCCCAACAGCATCACTTGAGAAGCAATAATCACAGAGATTCTGCAAAAAGGTCTCCAGCTGCCACACCTGCTTGTTGCCAGGAAAGGTTGCTCATAAAACGAGCAAAGGGGGTGAGCAAAAAGGAAGAGAAATGTCTCATTCGAAGCCCGCTAGGTTAGCCATGTGTAGGAAGATGTGCACAGCTCTGCAATTCTGCATGTGACAAACAGACAGACAGACAGATGGATGTCTGTCTGGGATGGAAACGGTCCCGCAATTCTCCCCCCACCACTGCTTCCCTCCAGTTCCTGATCACAGACGCCAAGGCTTCTTTTCTGGCTGTTTATGTTTTCTTTTTAAGTCAAGAGATTGTTCATACTGAATTTGTGCAGCATAAAGTATGATTCATCACTTCCCCGATCATTGCGACTGGAGGAAAACCAGTGAAGCTTTGCTCTCTGGGGAGTTCACTGAGAAATCACATTAATCTCTCCTTGTGAGGATTAATTTAGAGGGCTTCGGTAATATCCTTGTGGGATAACTAAGATCAACCAAGGGGGGCTGGCTCCCTCTGTATTTATTGATACGATGGAGTTGCTTTCTTGATATAAAACATGCACCAAAACAAACGTGGCCGCGGAAAAAGACTCACCTAAAAAGACTGACTGAAACTGTTTTGGCTTTCATGCATCATAAAGAAAAGCATAGATCGATCCATCTATTTCCAAGCCACATCAATTTCACACTCAGAAATCCACCCCGTCCAGTTTCTCATGTGTTCTCCCAACACACGCCTTTCTAAGACCACATACCTTTACATGTTCAGACAGAAAAAAGACCCACAACCTCTAGCATCTCTCTCGCAGCATAGCTCAGAGTCGTAGGCTTCCTTTACCTGTCTGAATGTGCACGTTTTTCATTCTAAAAGATTCATTTAATACCCATCTTGGTACGCTTTTAAAGCTGAAAACGGGATTGCAAAATTCAGAAAACCCGAAGTGCTCCTTAGTTCCAGCCTACGCATTAATTCAGAAAGTGCAGATCTGGTGGGTTTCTTCTGAGATGCAGAAAGAACTAAACCCTTGAGGATTCCCATGTGACAACTATGCACCTTACAGGGCCAAATTTAATTTCCTTTGATGCCCCATCTTTAGTGCATCGACATGAAGATCATTCTACACTGTCCAAACATGTCTCCTGGATGAAGAACATCCACTAACGGCTGCAAAGACATCTTCATTTTTCAAACAGGTGTGCGCTACAAGATCAACACTTCCCTATATCTCGGCTTGCGCATCTCTTCCCCCCGTAGAATGAATACCAGATTGTCAAGAGAACAAATTCGATCCAGGAAAGGATTAACCACCGGCTCCCAGAAAGCCATGCCTTCAAAGCACATTAGGCCAGTATCCATAAAAAACATCCTGCAATAGAACTTCCATTGCCCGATCTTTGATGATTAAGACAGGTACCACTTCATCCTTCAAAAGCTCAAGGGAAAAAAAACCAGACTAGCTTCATCCCATCAGCTCCAGAAAAAGCAGTACAGGAAGTTTGCTTTGCCCATTCTTGCCCAAGAATGATTCACCTCCAACCATCTCTGAAGCTGGGAGACTGGGAAGCTGAAGGGGGTGTAAATTTGACCTATTGGGGCTGTGTGTGTGAGGGGTGTTTAGAAGGATCTAGGGTTACAACCCATTGGTTAGACACTGCCTTGAGAATCATGTGGATTGAGAATTCTTTCAGACAGACAGCTCTGATCTCCAGGGTCTTCTCCTGCCAGTATCCCTGATTTTGAGTCAGGAAATTATTTTGACTAGTGGTTGTGTGATTCTAGGTACAGTGTTATTTGTGCTGGCATTGGGGAATTGCTGTTTTTAGGAATTACACTAGTTTGTAAACAGATTCAGGAGGCTACCTTTAGAAATAGGGATATACATTTTGCAAAGACACAAAGGAGATACTAGTGAGAGGAAAGAGGAGGGGAAAAAACACTATCTGAAGCAATCTGATTCTATTTCTCCCTATCCCAACCATTTATAGATTTCTTGCATCTCAATCCAGACACCACACAGAAATCTTTGGCTTCCATATGGAGCCGTAAGAAGCAGACTGGCAGTGGCTGTATTTTCAACCATTTCTGGGTGACAGTGAGTCATTCTTCCCATTTCTAAGTCACCCCACAATGCTTTATTCCCCCAGAATTTTTTAAAAAGTGGGCTGGACTGCGCTGTCTTGGAAGGGGAGAAGAAACCCTCTTGTGGCTGCTTAGCAACCTCAGAAAATGGACAGGATCCAATCCTGCCAGCTTGCTAGCAGAGTGTACCAGCTGCACAGTGGAAAGCAAGCCGTTCCTGAAGCAGGCAGAAATTAGCGGAAAGGCTTCTCCGGGAACTGGGAAGCTTGCAGGAAAGAGCAAGAACCTGCCGCATGGATCTGTAGTGGATGCAAAGGGACAGGAACGGGACTAGACACCACCCAAGGCTTCCAGACACGTCTGTGTGTCCTACACGTTTAGGCAAAATTTCTTGCAGTTGCCAAATGTTTGCAGCAAAGGTTTTCTGGAGACGTGGCACTGCAGATGGAGATGGCCGTTCTGGATGGGGTTGCACTCCCCCTAAAGGACAGGGTGTGCTGCTTGGGAGGGCTCCTCTCCCCAGCGCTGTCCCTGGAGTCTCAGGTGGCAGCGGGGGCGAGGAGCGCTTTCCTTCATCTTCGGCTGGTCCATCAGCTGCATCCTTACCTGGATGAGCACTGCCTGGCAATGGTGACCCACACTATGGTAATTTCCTGCTTGGGTGATTGTAACATGCTCCATGTGGAGCTGCCCTTGAAGACAATCCGGATACTTCAATTGGTTCAGAATATTGCTGCCAGGTTGTTAATGGGGACCGGCAGGTACTTACATATCACGCCGGTCCTCTGTTGCTTACACTGGCTGCCAATTGAAGTCTGGGCCTAATTTAAGGAGGTGATGACCTATAAAGCCCTAAACGGCTTGGGTCCGGGATACCTGAAGGACGCCTCCTTCCCTATGTGCCCTCCCTCCCCTTGAGATCTGAGGCAGAGGCCCTGCTCCGGGAGCCCTCCTTGAAGGAGATCAGGAGGGTGGCTACTCAGAGAAGGACCTTCTCTGTGGTGGCACTCTGACTATGGAACACTCCCCAGAGAGGTTCTCCTGGCATCAGTGTTATATTCTTTTCGGTGTCAGGCAAAACCCCCTTTTCCCCCCATCATTTTAATGTTTAATGAATTTTAACTGGGGTTTTAGTATTTCAATTGTTGGAAGCTGGGGTGTTTTGTTTTATTCTACCCATTTTTTATGATAAGCCATCCCGAGACACTAGTGGTGGAAGAGTTACGAAAGCTTTTAATTAGCTAATAAAAATAAAATGCAAAGTTATAGCAGTCTCCAATAAATGGCCCTACACACACACTGCATGTCTGTGCACCCAGAGAGCTGGCAAGATAGGGCAGCCCATAATATTCCCTATGGACCTGTTGCACACGTGGGGGAGAGGGAGGTGAGAGAATCCCGAGATGCTGGGCTGGACCACTCCAGTTCAGACTCCAGTGGGGGAAGCCCCATCTGGTGACCTACTAAAGCGAAAACCTTGCAAGCACGTCAAGGGTCTGGATTCCAACCCAGCAGCTTCCATTGCATCATTTTCTACTGCGTATTTTTAATTGGAGCAAAACGTTCACAACTCAGATCTGTACCCCGCTGCAGCAGAGTTCATTCCACCATCTCATTTAATTTTCTCATTCAATCCCCTCTTCATTTATGATCAGGCATTTAAAGTTCTGGAATCTATTACTAGATCTTTATGGATACATCTATGCATTTATAGCTCAGGCGGCTGTCTGCCTCTCTTGAAAGTCACCAGCATGCCTCTATCTGTATTATCCTCCTTTAGGTACAAGGCACTGTAAAATCTAAGCTTTTCCAGGGATGAAACAAGCCAAAAAGCTCAACCAACAGTCTTGCTCTCATCTGGCACTTGCAAAGAAAAAGACACCCAGCTCTCTCTCCAGGGTTCTGTGTATGAACGTCACAAACGTTACATGAATGTGTTCCTCGCATATCGCTGGTTCTGTTCTCAAGATCGGCTTTTGCAAAGACCACTTTGCAGACCTGTTGAGATTCTGAGGGGACAGAATGGAGCCACCACCTCTAGGGGTCCGTGGAACAAGCAGCCACCTCCACTCAGCAGACACAGGGTGCCAACCAACCCCCCACCCCTTTTGTCCTCATGCCCTGCTTGGGAGCCTGCCCAGAGCACCTGCTTGACCACTAACGGGGGCAGGAGGCCGGATGTGAGAAGCCCTCGGTCTGATCCAGCACCACCATTTTTCGTGGGGCTTCAGGGGATGAGCAATTCCAAGTACTCCTCTCTTTTACAGGGTTCTTCTTCAATGCATGCTTTTAGCTTTGAAAAAAAATATTAGCTTTTAAAAAATCTTGTTCCAAGATTTTATGGTATTTTATTGTATCATTTTTATGCACTGTTATAAATCACCGAGAGAGATATTTGGCAGCAAAAAAATGAAATTATTATTATTATTATTAAATTCCAGGAATGGATTAGAGGAAATTTGACCTTAGATTGGCTCCACCTTTGTAATAATTGCAGTTTCTACATTTTGTGCCTTCTTTGGTTCTGGAAGGCAGGCTTTCCCAGACTGAAGCAGTCCAGATGGTTGGGATCTGACAGCTCCTATCAGTCCAGATGGATGACAGCTCCTATCACCCCCAGCCAAGCTGTGGGAACACAGAAACGGTTGACACTTTCTGTTGGATGGCTGTAGCTTGCCAGGGTTTCAGGCAGAACTCTTCTCTGGCCCAAAACATCTGGGGATACTTTGGTTAGAGGAGGCTGCTAAATGGGTCTTTAGGTGTGACATTTCCTTGCCTGGATGCAACATTGTGGGTCAGGGGAGCAGCTCCTATGGGCCCCCCAAGGCGGTGGCAGGGATGCAAAGCTCTGGCCAGCATCATGCTCACTTGCCCTCGCCAGACTTCTTCCCACGCTCGGACCTGGCCAGGAAGCGAGCCAGCCTGCGACCAAGTCCTCAGTCCTCAGGAACGGTGGGAGATTCGTTGTGCAAAGTGTGTGAGGTACACAATTCTGTGTACAGGATGCACAAAGCCCACAAGTCATGTGTAGAAAAGCAGATCTCCGGTTGCATTCGCTTCCTGCCGGACACCCACACCGACACCCGGCACAAGAGCCTGGAGGAAAACCAATGGATTCCCACCCCCAAGCTGGATTCCTTCTACATCCCTAGCTGTGACAAGTCCAATCATCCCTGACCATCAATCAGAAAGGTGGAGATTGATGGGAGTTGGCGTACAACAATATCTGAAGGGCCACAAGCTCTTGAACCTGCTTGCAGAGTGGTGATGCTAATCCTGCAAAAAGGACCTTGCCTCTTAAGAAGATTAGGCCTAGCCAGGGTAACACACGTCTTACCCCCTTCCTGTCTGTTCATTCACAGAGGCGCTTTTCTATGTCCCACCAAAACTAAAAGCATAGCAAGTTGGGACAAGAAGCAGGGCCTTTTTGGTGGTGGCACCAACACTGAGGAACCTTTCACTGGCTGGTGAAGATGTTGTGTTTATCTGAAAGGGGTGCTTTGATCTCCCATGAGGATGACTTAGTCATATGGACGATTGTGCACCAACAAAGGGATTTTAATTCTCACAAGTCGTATGCATTAGCAGGAAGTTCTGTGCTGTAAGTAAGCCTGTAAGATCTGGATCGGAGGTCCTTCTTCGAGAGCCCTCTTTAGAGAAGATCTGGAGAGTGGCTGCCCGGAGAAGGGCCTTCTCTGTGGTGGCGCCCCGGCTATGGATTGGGCCCCCTGGAGAGGTGTACCTGCTGCCGACGCTTTTTTCATTTCAGCACCAGGCCAAAAGCTTTTTATTTTCCATTATTTTAAATGTTAGTAGTGTTTTAAAATTGAATTTATGTATTATCTGGATGTTGTACCTTTTTTATTTTATTACCACTCTGAAAGGGGGTATATAAAAGCTTTAAATGAATAAATACTTACAAAACCAACCAATCATCGGCTGAGTATGGTGGGAACAGACAAGGAGGGCCTGTTTTCTATTCCTTGCAAAATAATTCCAGGTCCCTGCAGCACCTCTGAGCATTTCTGAGCATGTCCACCATCCCAAAAGGCACATGCAACACATGTCCGTCATGCATCCAGCACGCAACTTACCTTCATGCTCGGTGGAGCAGTGAACGGAGGAGACAAAGGTCTCTCTGGGGCTGCCGCATCTGTGCTGTTCAGCACCTCCTGTTTCCTATAAGAAAAGGGAATCTATTTTATTTTTTTCTCCTCACTGGTCTTTTCAAGGACACCTCCAAAGAGACAGAAACTTTGAGAAAGTCAAGCCAGGGAAACGTCTCCAACCAAAGGGATAGGGGGAGACAGGCAGAAAGGACCCAAATCACCAAAACTGTGTCTCGATTCTTTGCTTTATCCAATTATTATAATGCCTCAAAGTGGCTTCTGACTGCAGCATCTGAAGAAAGGCGTCTCCGAGATTGTCCGTACCTGCTACCTGCGTTGCAGGTAAAATCCATTTCAGGCAATTTTGACCCCTGGGGTAAGCTGAGAGTTCGTTATATAGGGTTGGGTTTCTATGACAACAGGATTGCAAAAAAGCTTTCCCTCCCCAGCCACCCCCCCCCCGTCAGTTGTCCCCGGCTTCTCCAGCTGGTCTTATCTATTGAGTCAGCAATGTTTGCTCACTTTCTCTCTCAACAGAAAGGGTCTAATACATGGCAGAATAGATGCTGGTTGTGGCTATACTAGATTTCCACCAGGGAATCAGCAAAGAGTCGCTCACGGTGTATCATGGCCTGGCAGACTAAACTTCCAAAACAACAGCCAAGGCGCACTTACAAAGTATGTTTTTCCCCGGGGCTGTTTCATGCCCCATGAAGTGGCCAGGACAAAAAAAAAAAGGCATCATGTTCTAAAACATGTATTTTTAAAAAACAAAATTGTCATTCATTCTTCACCGTTGCTGCTTCTCCAGGTGGGGTTAAGTTGCAAAAGCAACTCAGCTGAGTTTCATTCCCTTTGGAGGATGGAGCAACGGCACCTCAAAGGCTCTTGGGAATCCCTCCTTCTGACACGGGTGGTGAGCCAGAACAAGGTCACAGAAAAATGAGAGAAGAGCATCAGCAAGACCAGAAAAAACCCTGAAATTCACAGCACTGGTTTTAGAGAATAGTCCTAACGAGACAAAACAATGAAGGTGGGCCAGGGAGGTTCTGGGGTGCCCACTAGGATTGGGATGCCTTGTCCTATATATTCCTACTTCACCCCTATCATCATATGTTGACGTCCTTCTCAGGGACCCCTCTCCTGCTCCGAGAAGTAAAGGAGGTGGAAACCAAGAGCAGGGCCTTTCCAGTCATGGCCTCCCCTCTGGAACATGCTCCCCAAGAGGTGCACCTGGAACCATCCCTGACATCTTTTCAGCACCAGGGAAAACCTTTTTATTCTCTAAATAATAAATGTAATAGTTATGCTGTATGTCTTATGGCTGACTGCCAGTTTTAGTATGGTTTATAAATCCCTGCTGTGCCTGGTTGTTGTCTTTTGGTTATCACACATTGCTTTATAGTTTTAAAAAATGAATATACTGCCTCTATTGTTTTCATGAGTCTTTTATGAATTGTATTTGTAATTTAAATATTTGCAAACCACCCAGAGAGCCCATGGGTGCGCTCTACTTTCTCTACCGGGTGCAGTAGAGAAATATAACGAATATAACAAATAAATAAAATATGGTGTAATGGTTGGAAAAGACAAGAAAAGGCCAAATGGAGAATAGGGAGGGAATGAAATGCCCTTGTAGATTCACTGCTGGTGGAAATCAAGATGAGGAATGGACCTGTTAGGAGCCAAAGATGCCGTGCCGGTCACACCTGCATGATCGCTTTCAGCCTGCCTGCCTGCCGTTCACCAGCACAGCTCTCAGTGGGACCTGTTTCTGAGTAGACATATCTAGGATTACACCGCCATGGAGACCAAGAGGCACACTTCCGAGGTGGCAAGCCTTGCAGACAGTAAGTAGGCAGCCCTCGGAAAATCGCTCTACCAATTGCACCCATCTCTTTCACACACAGAGAAAACTCGGCCCTTGGCTGGTTGGAGATCACCTTTCCCAAGACGTGGGTCTCTCACTCAGAAATGGGAAGGCTTCCGACTGTCAGGAAACTGTCAACTGAAGGTAAGCTCACAACCAGCCAAAGTCAGCTCCTGGGCTATTAATCTGATTAATGGGTTCTTATTAAAGACATACCAGGCTGTACGATTTCAACCGAGTCACTCTTGCTTTGGTTAGCTATTATGATTCTCATTCCTAGTGAAATGGGAAAGCTGGACCGTGAAGAAGGTAGATACACTTGGAACATGCTGCTGGAGGAGAATGTTGTGGCTAACTGGACTGATGAAGAGACACGGAAGTGGGTCTTAGATCAGCTCAAGTCAGAACTTGCCCTGAAAGCAAAAACGATGGTGCTAGGAATATCAGAAGCAAAGACTTGCAAGAGGAAACCCCAAAGCTAGGCTGAGGAAGGAGTTGATGACCAATGGGTGGACTCCATGATGAAAGCCACCATCTTTGGTTTACAAGAGCTGAGCAGGGCTGTTGCGGACAGAACGTTATGGAGGGTGATCTCTCATAGGGTTGCCAGAAATTGGAGATGACTTGGCAACAAGCAACATGGCCGAAGACTCTAGCACCAGTGTGATTTTTAAAACAGTCCCAACGAAATACAAATAGAGACAGGGATGAAAACAGTCAATGCAGCAAGCTGAAAATTATAAAGGCCTGGGTAGGCCATAGGTCAGGCAGAATGAAAGCTTTTGCAGCTGGTGTTGGAAGAGAGAGATGTGCCCAAAATCCTGCCTACGCACAGAAAAGTCTCCCGAGCTGAACTGCGGGGAGGAGGAGACCTAAAGGAGCCATACCCTGATCCTTAAATATCCACTCGTGTGATCAGCAGGGCTGGCTTCCATGGTCGAATCCATCACTGAATCATAAGACCACCCTTCAAAATCAGGAAGAGCCATTGCATTCCAGGCCCAGTCTCTACAAATGGTCTGGGGAATCTGCGTATAGCATTGGACTCCAACTCCCAACAGCCCCAGCATGATCAGTGGTGAGGCTGATGGGGGCTGTAGTCCAGCCCCCTCCAGGTGGCCACATTTTCCCCGTTTCCGGACTAGTAGATTAGCCTCTGTTCCTATGACTAAACTAGCACATTTATAGACGTTTCAGAAAAGGAAGAGAACAAGAGAATCTATTTCAGAGGAAGCAGGTCTTCTCTGTGATGCCATAGAACTGCAAAAGTACAAGATAATGTTCTATTGCATCCCATGTGCAAATCATTACGAATGTACAAGCCTGTTCTGATCTTTCAGCTTTCTTGTTAAGGAAAGAGACGGCTCGGTTTTTGCGAGCCTTTTCTTTTAAGAGGGAGCTCTTGAAATGTTCCCCCGCAACCCAGGGCTGAAGGATGAGCCGAGCCGAGCCGAGCAGCACAGCGCTGGCAGGAAGGGGGGCTCCAGACCTCCTCTCAACACTTGGCCTGCTGGCCCCTGAGACGCCCCCACGGGCAAAACAGTTGCAGTGGCTCCTCCTGCCCTCGGATCTTCTTTGCTCCGAGTCCTGCATAAATTCAGGCAATTGGCAAATGATTCACTAATGAGGCACCGGCAACTAAAACCGCCACATAAGTTACCCTCTGGAGCTGTGATGAGGAGGATAATTGGTGGATGAGATGGGCAGAATACCATCCACCCACCTCGGAGGCCGGAATAATTGTGGCAGCTAACAGATCTGTGACCAGCATGAAGATAAGACTGTTTCACGATGGAACAATGCAGATTCTCGACTGTTTTAAGCAATTGGTTCAAACTCGTGTTTTCTCATTGCCTTAATTTTTTCAAAAGGGAGGGGGATTAAATGCTATTCTAAAGAACCTCTAAAGTTCCTAAGTTCCATGTTAAATTGGCTCTTTATTGAGGACCATGAGGACTAGAATCTTGGCAGGGGGGAGCCCTGTTTGAAGCTCTGGAGGTCCACCACCATTCACAGTTCACAAAACTGAGCTGGGTGGTCAAGCCCCTGCTTTGCTCATAGACAGTCCGGGGGATTAATCTCCAGCATCTCCAAGTAGTCCATGGCACTGTACTGGGCTAGCTGGACCAGTGGCCTGATTCATTCCAAGGACTTCTCCATGCTCCAAGGACTCGGTCAGCTTCCCGTGTCCCCACGGCTCGCGATTGTTCTTAGAAGGATTGTTCTTAGAAGGCCAGAACTGTTCATTGCACTGCTTTAGCACCAGATATCGAGAAAAATATCTCAAAAGCATTTCTCCGTTTCCTCTTAGTCCTGCCATGCTTGTCCCAAGGCAGCCCAGCCCGAACGTCCAGCTTCAAGAGCATGACGTGCATCTCTAGGACAACCTACTGCGTGGTGACAAAACACGCTCTCGTGTCACGGTGACGGATGACCCCAAGGAGGGATTCAGGAGTGCAGGGTGACAGGTGCTCTGGGAACACAGATGTTTGCTTTGGGTGATTAAGCTTTCTTAGAATAGAGATTTTATTTTGAGATTTTATTAGTGCTTTGGCAGGAGGAAGGATCGCGGGTATCCTTCAAAATGGTTATACGTGTGTGCGCCATCTATTGCATGCAAATGGCTTTTATACGATGCCTAATGTCAAGTTAAGGCTCTAATTCTTGGCAAACAACCCAAAGAGATTGGGCGGTATGGATGCGTAACAAGAAAAATGAAGGGGAAAATGTGTTTGCTGAAAAATGGGAAGCTGCATGGGGGCAGGTCAATTCGCTCCCTCCGTCTGTGGCATGGCTGCTTTGAGAAACCTGAGCTTGCTGCAGAAGCGCTCAGACCGCTAGATGAATGTGTGTTAAGTCACTCTGGGGGGTTGAACCTCAGGGTGTGAGCCAAATCTGGCCCAGCTGGCCCAAGATTGTGGTCTTGTCTTCCAGGTTCCTCCACGACGGCCAGGCCCCCAGGTTCCAGGTTCCTCCACGACGGCCAGGCCCCCAGGTTCCAGGTTCCTCCATGACGGCCAGGCCCCCAGGTTCCAGGTTCCTCCATGACGGCCAGGCCCCCAGGTTCCAGGTTCCTCCACGACGGCCAGGTTCCCTTGCCTTCCACCTCTCCCACAACCGCAGGCTGTTTGATGCTTTCCAAGTCTGCATGACACCAGCCTCGTCCTGCCCAAGGATCACTGCTTCACCCCACTGAACACTCTACCATGAAGGGATCTACAGCCCACCAAGGGCTTGCTCACCAACCTCTTTTCTAACCTGGCCCGCCTAGACAAATGGCCAGAGCAGGCTGTCCCTAGGCAGGAGAAGAAATGGATGCAAGCTACACATTCAGCCATCGTCTTTCCATCTCCCTGAGCCATCTCTAGCCAACGCAAATGCAGCCACTTTTCAGCCAAAAGGGGAGACTCCGGACTGAATTTGGAAGTCCTTTCTACCCTTGAGATGAGCAAGTTCCGGTGGAGCAGTGCAGAAAGTAATTTTCCTTCTTTAGGCAGTGGTGGATGCCCGGAGCCAGTCTGGCACAGTTGTGAGAGGCTTGGACTGGGACTTGGGAAATCTGAGTTCTTGTCCCCACTCAGCCACGGAGCTCACGAGGAGACTTTGCGCCAGGCCCAGACTCTCAGCCTGACCTAGCTCACCGGGTTCTTGTAGTGAGGACAGGACTCAGGGAAGAATGATGTAAACCGGACTGAGTTCCTTGAAAAAAGGCAGGATGGAAATATAATAAAGAAACCCCCAAGCTTTGTAACCTTTCCTTGGAGGGCAGTGGCTCCAAACTTCCCATCATTTGAGTTGCCAACAAAAATGGGGATGTTACAAGCATCTTGATGTTTTTAGAAAAAAGGAGGGTACAGAACAGGGCCGTCTTAACCGCATGATGGGCCCTGGGCAAAGCAGTGTACTGGAGCCCCTTCGACAACCGCAACTGTGGTTAATTTTGGAAGTTTTCCAATTTTCCAAGGGTTAACATACACAGGTTAGTATGGGGCCCACGGGCAAGTGCCCTTCAGGCCATGTGTTAAGACGACCCTGGTACAGGACCCTTTTAAAACTGGCCAGCCCCATTAACCCCCACCTTCTTAACTGGGCCATTGGGCATTCAGGTGTGCTGAGGATGGGAAATGGCTTTACATATTACAAAGACTGTGTAAATAGGCCAGAGCTGTGCTCATTTCCAGGGCTGGAAAGCAGGGCAGGGAAAACGGAGTTGCTTCTAGCAAAGATGAATTTATAGGCCTGCCCCTCCGGGCTAAAACGAAATAAACTCTATCAAAAGAGGCAGAGAGCAATCTTGTGTGTTACGCATTTTCTGTGGTCATTTTTCTCTTCGGAGTAACAATCTTAGCAATGTCTTGAAGGTGGGGAGGAGAGATTCTCAGTGAATCTTTGTGCTTCCCTGCTTAAAGTATGAGGCTAAAAGGAGGGGGTGGAGAGGAGATGGGAAGATGGACTTTTTCACCTCCAGGGCAACTGAAAGACAAGTCTGAGTAGTTCAGCAGGAGAATGCAGTGAAAGAGCTTCATTTGCTCCTCAGAGGGTTGAAAATCTGCCAGACGGATGCTGCAAAAGGAGAAGATTCACGTGTGTTTCCAGAACAGTGTCAAAGAGATGGAATGAGATATGAAGCCTGGCAGAACATACTTGGGAAGCTCCTTCTCGTGGGTCCAGGGGGCTGCAGTGTCTGGGGTGAGTTCAGTGGGGGTCACTCCCAGCTAAATGAGCACAGGATTGGAACCTTCAAGCTTTGCTTTGGCCAAGAGGCGAGGCTGTAGATGCATCAATCAGAGTCATCAAGGGGAAAGACGATCATTTCAAATAGCCCCGCACTGACGGAGAATTCCCATTTCTCTTTCTTCTCCCAGACATTCTTCCTAATTATGTCACTCTGAAAGCTACCTGCTAAGTTTGCTCAACAACCATGAAAGCAGAGCCAGGTGTGATTTGGTCCTCTTACTTTTGTGGTCCTTGAAATGCTCACAGAATTGAGCTAAGCCGCTGTGGGGAAGGAAAAGAGGGACTTCCAGACCCTTCCCCTCCTGCCCTTTGCATCTTCTCCCCAGGTCCTTTCCCATTCGTGGAGAACACACACAGGAACACCCACACAAGAGCTAGGCAGCCGGCTTCACCACACCTGATGACCCCATTCCAAAGCCCGTGGCACGGTCGACCGTGAACCCCACCGTGCGTAGGTGTTGCGGATTTGCCCATCTGCCAACTTGACTGGTTGTTTGGGTAAGTGGTTGTGGTTGCATTGGCCTACTGGTTTGTTGTTTTCTTGTGTTGTGGTTTTTCTTTTTAGTTTCTTCATTTTGATGCCTTCTGAAGTTTATAAATTGCCCAGAGAGCCATTTGGCTATTGAAACGCTTTGGACCTCTGGATGGCATGCTTGAATTTGCAGTGCTTACCCTCCCGACAAAGGGGAGGTTTGCTGGTGCAGTGATGACCACCAGCCTGAACATCGGGTGTCCATCGGACAAGCTCATGGAGGCTAAGGCAACTGCTGGGCATGATGGCTACACTTTGGGCACATCATGAGAAGGCAAGACTCACTGGAGAAGACCGTCATGCCAGGAAGCCATTCTGGGAGTTTGGCTGGTGGACTAGATAAGGCCTTGGTTAGCTCCAGAAGGACTCTTCTATAGTCTTAACGTGTGGGCCAATTGCAAAAGACATCTGTTCCGAAGGAAAACAAAGGGATACGTGTGTGATTTAGCCAGGAAACTCACTAATAAATAGGGGTTGTCCTTGATAAACCGGAATGATGGGACATACTTTGTTTGCAGTTCATTTCTGGCCAGGCCCTGAGGCTCTTTGGCACAAAACGCAGTCTTTCTTGACCCATCTTCGACTTGGCCCTGCCAAACACAGGGAGCACAGTTGCCAACAGCAGCATATTTAGTAAAGTCACGGCAAGAATTCCAAAAGATCTACCCATTCCATAGTCTTCCAACACTTGGAAATCTCACCTTCCCTGCCATTCAAAGTAAAAACTTGTTCCTTGGCCTATGTTCTAACCCCAACATGCAAAAGCAGCTTCTGCTTTCATGCTCTTTGCCAGAAAACCAGGATGTTGACAGAGGAAGAGGTGACAGAGAGGAGAAAGATAAGGAAAATCAGCTGGTTCCCATCTGGAGAATATATAAATGTTAGATCTAGTTTGATAGCTAGATGGGCTCTTTTTCTAAGTATGATTCTTCAAATATTTAATCTGCATCTGAACTATGCCTTCTGATTGTGAGCTGAAGTGATAAAAGTTGTCAGGACTGCCAAAGAGGAACCTCTGAGAAACAAGAAGGGAAGGATCGTCATGCTGTGGACTCCCAAGTTTTACTAAACAAAAACAATGACAACATTTTAGGGGGAAATGCTTTTTTCTGCTCCATTGCTTTTCCTGTCCTTTCCTTGTAACTTTCCTTGCATGCCCGACCCTTTCCCCAGCCCCTTTCTCTGCTGTTTTGCCTGCCTTTGCTTTCAAGAGCACTCAGCTTGGAGAACATGAAAGCTCAAGGAAACCCATGTGGAATACCCTCAGCAACCGAATTTTGGGGAGCAGAGGGGCACAGGTGGGGATATTTCAAATATCCTGTCCATGTGCACCCCTTCTGGTTTGATTCTAAGGAATCATCACAGCAAGCATTCAAATTGCGTGTATCAGTACATCCTAAATTCAGAAGCAGCTCTGTTCCCATCCAGTAGAGAATCAAGAAGAATTAGATAACATTTTCATTCCATGCAGATATCTGGAAGGAGGAAGGGAGACTTTGGACTGCAAAACTATTTCAAGCCTTGTTACCAAGCATCAAAAGCAAACCCAAAGGGGTGCATTTTGCAAAGGCACGGCCATGCCTTCAGTTCCAGGTGAAATTGTACATGTCAGCTTTACATAACAGCTGAAAGAGAAAGGGGGTTTGACTCATATTAGCTCGTACCAAAAGAACTCTATTTTAGCCAATTTGATTCAGAAACAAAGTCCCATTTCTAAAAATACTCCCTTTTCTTGCTAAGCATTTTTCATCCTGCCTTGTGAGAATAAGAGATTAGCTTCAGTTAAGACACAGAAAGCCGTGTGGAGGCTCTACCTATCTCCAAAGAAAAATGCATTTTCAAATTAACAGTTACACCTCTGTCTGCAAAGAGCATTCCCTCCAAGGCAAACTTCGCAAGTTCGGAAAAAGGTCGCGCGAGTCCTGCAAGAAGCAAGGTGACATTTCACAATGAATGGGCTGAGCTTTAATTACTTTCTTTCCACCCAAGGATAAATATTGCTCAGCGAAGCCCGGAGAAATTGGCAGCAGAACTTTGTTCTGGGTGCCACAGATGTGTTGTTCCTGCAAGGGGAAATTGCATCGTGGGAGCACAGAATATGAACCCCCCAGTTCAGAAAGCCTCACCACATAGCAAGCCAGGACCCAAGACCCCCTTGAACTCACTTGAAACCACGGACTTCCTGCCCCTTCTCAACCAAGAATGCCCCTTAATTCCTGAGGAGTGAAAAGAATTGGCAGGGAAGAAGGGGCGACTATAGTAGAAGTGAACTGTTAGCAGCAGCTTTTCCAGTTTTAACCTGTCTCTAATGAACCTTCCTCTTGGCTGGTTACTCCCTCCCCACTTTGAAACAGACACAGAGCGCGTCGGAAGGGGCCTCCCGGGCCATCTAGTCTGACCCCCGGCACCAGCCGGCTCCGCTCACGACATGCCCACCGTGTGCACGTCCAGCCTGTCCTTGAACACCCGCACCGATGGGGCCTCAACCACCTCCCGAGGAAGCCCATTCCACACCCTCGGGGTCCCGACTGTCAGGAAGTGCTTCCTGGCATCCAAATGGGACCTTGGCTCCCTGAGCTTTGCTCCGTTGGAGTGCATCCTGCCTTCCTCTGCAGGGGAGAACAGGTCCCTGCCCACCTCCACGTGACATCCCCTCACATACCTGCATGTCACCAACAGATCCCCTCTGAGTCGCCTCTTCTCCAGGCTGAAGAGACCCAGCTCCCTCAGTCTCGCCTCATACGGCTTCCCTGCAAACCGGCCACCATCCTTGTGGCCCTTCGCTGCACTGACTCCAACCTGGCTCTATCCAACCTGGGCCTGTAACGAGGGGCCCAGAACTGAACACAATAAACATACTTTCAACAGTAGAAGATTCCTTGGAAAGGGAAAGGAGGAATGTGCAGACAAAGGGAAAATGCTTTGCTCCAGTTTTCTCCATGATTTCTCAGAAAGAAGCAGGAAGACTGGGATCAACCCCCGTCACCCCTCCAGTACAAGGATTTTCCAGGAAAACTGAGCAAAAAACAAACTGATTGTAAGCCTAGGCTTAACCGTTCATCCATCACTCGTGTTCTTCGACACGTGTGGCCTTCAACGACTGCTCCTGCCCTGCAGTTGTCCTTTCCAAGTCTCTCTGCTCGCTTCACCACTGCAGGTATTCCTTCTCTGCTGCTGATTTGGCTTTTCCTCCTGACGAGGGCAGGTGTCCCTGCTTTGACCATTCCACCTGGGGGGACCCTACTAGGAGACCAGGCTGGGTGAGACTCTCCCGGCCTCCTGACGACATCGCACTTGGCTTTGCAAGGGGGCTGCCCTGCAGAACTTGCTGCGCTGGCAGCAAAACCCACTGTGGTTTTGCAAGGAAACTCACTTTATGGAGAGCACAAACCTTGTCCAGGAGCAGAACTGCCCTGCCGGGAGCACTCTGGGAGAGCAGTTCTGCCTGCAACATTCCTCCTTTCAGAAGGTCCCAGCAGGGACAAGGCAGGTCCCTGAAGTTGTCCAACTCTGCACTTCAATTAAAAAAAGGGACCCCACCCCTCTCCATGCATTTAAGTTTTTTAAAAATGTCAGATCAAAACTGGATCATTTACATCACATCTGTTTTGGCATTTTCGGATTCATCGTGGCACAAGAGTTTGTGAATTGAGTCCAGAGAGTGGTCAGCTGGAGCTTTGGCGAGGGCCTGGAAAGCCACCAGAAGTTTGTCTGCCCCAAGAGATACGATTTCCACTTTTCATGAAGCATCCAGAAAGATCAGATGCAAACTAAGAAAGTCTTGCTACGCATGCCCCTGTTTTTTCCAAGTTGTGGGGATATGAAGAGCTCACCCCAAGTCCTAGAGAGGACTGAGGACAGCTCAGTCTGTGAAAGCTTTTTTAAGCTTTTGATATGGTGTCAGCAGAGGAGGGTGACCCAAATAGAGGACTGGCGCATAGAGAGGATGTGTTTGTTTTCCGAAGGCCCCTCCCAAAGGGATGGGACCCAGGCATGCTCAGAAGGAGTGTTCCTGGAGGTTAACACTAGATTCAGCTCAAGAAACCACATTGTGCATGCTCAGAGATTCATCCTGGGCGATTTGTGCTTTGCGGTCAATAAAGAATGTTTTGCAAGGAAAATTGTCCGTGGGTTTTGAATACCTGGAGGAGGAATCTCAGCTTCCAATATACATAACTCTTCATTGGCTTAGAACCTGGCCAAGTCCTGGAGTCCCTGCAACCTCCATCAAGGTGGACTTCTTCTGGATTGGTCCCATGAGTGATTAAAATATGGCCGCTCCATGTGAATTTTCTGAGAATGAGCTACCACCTTACAGCATTTTACATGGAAGTAATGCCACCAAATTCACTGCAGGCGTTCTTCTGCACAGCCCTGTCCTTTGACATCTTCTTCCAGAGCTTCTAGGTGTATAATTTCTGACCAACCCAAGGCTCACAACTCTCCTTTTGAAAGAGGCGTGTGCACTGCATCCTTAGCACAACAGGCCAAGTCTATTTCTCGTTCCTTTTCTGCAATTTTCTGCAGAGTGTCACTGGCTAGTCACTCAAGATCAACAGTGACATCCTGGGTGATTATTCAAATTAACAAACCTTGATGTGATTGATTATTCCAGGAAGGAGCTCGGCGGGGGACAGCTCCCCCCTGATTTGGGAGGAAGAGGAAGCCTGCCGCAATCAATTTGCAGCATTAGCTTTAGCTGGGTTGTTAATAAGACAACGGAAAGCCCTGCCTCCTGGTAGCAAGAATCTCTGCATCTCTCTTGTTCTTAGAGGGTGACTTTCAACAGCAGGTGGAAAGCGGGCACTGAAATGCAACAGGCACAACATCTGTTTGAATACCCCAGTGCCCATCCTTCCCAAAAGTGAGACCGGTTGCCCAGGCCTTATGGGCCAGGGGTGCAGCAGCATTGGCTTCGTGGATGCTGTAGGACCCAATCTCCCCTAATCTCAGAGCACTAGCTTTGAAAGATGGGGCAAAGTCCAGCTAGACTTGCAGGGACAACAGTTAGGCTGAGACTCCTCCTGATGGCCCAAATATGCATGAGGGGAGCAAGAGAGGAAGGGGGCCATTTAGCTGGACTCAGGAGGTCCACAGATGGCTCACAAGCCCATTACCATGAAAGAAAGACTGAGGCCAAGTTGTCGCCTGTGCTTGAGGTCATTTGTGCTGGCTGTTAACATGCAACAAGCCACGTTCTTTGCAGCTGAGGGCTCTCTAGAAGAGAGGGAGCAAGAGAGATGGAGTACCTGGTGGTTTGTGCAAGCAGTTCTGGGATCTGAGTTGGAGATATGTGCCATCCAAGTGCGATATACTCCCTCAAGAACTACGAGTCCCAGAATTCCTTTTTTCCTACTGACATTTCCAGCTCACAGGCAGGAGAGACAAGAAGATCTAGCTTGAAGTGGGAAGAAGAATGCCGAGATCCCACAACACCAGTCCTGTTGCTCTGATTTGCAGGCTCCAGAGCATATGAGAGTAAATGAATTAAGCTTCTAGTCCTCAGGGTAAACTGACTCAAGATGACAGTCACAACAGGAATTGCCTCATCTCTTTCACTCATCCGAATTCAAGTAGGAAGTTGGAATCATCTGCTGTTATATTTTCTAAGATGGACAAACCTGCCCATTTCAGTTTTTCTCCATTTATTTTTCCAATCTTAAGTTCAGTACAAACAGAACCTTGAGGTTTTCTTGAAATGCCAGAAGAAAATGCATTTTTGCACTTATTTCTTTGTGTACATGCCATTTTTTCTATGCAATTTTGCCTGATACACATTTCAGAAAGCAGCTTTCTTGATTTTCGGTTTATTACATACAGTATACTTAGAATGCATTTCTGAGTATTCCTGTCACTAAAGCACACATCTGTGTGCACGCATCTCTGTAATATACCTCTTTGTGCATGCATTTTTGATGCAAGAACTCCACTACAAAATTCGGAGAAGTACGAATTGCAAAGGATCAAGCACATTCGGTTCGCACACCATCTCAAAGATGCGAAAACAGTTACATTTGCATTTCAGGATGAGCCGGATGCCTTTCCCCTTTCCCTCCTGTTTCCCTTACACTTTTCTGTAACAAACCTACCACTCTGAATGGCTATAAAGAAACCAGTCGGGTGTGAAATGGAGAAGCAGTACCCAGCCATGTTTTCGGCTCTTACAAGACAGGGAAAGAGAAAGGTGAACTCAGCCATGACACCTGCTATGAGAGCATTGGCAAGGAGGCTGACCCAGCTGAGAGCAACATGCCAGGAAGTGATGCCATTCCGAAGTCACAACATGATTGGATGCAATGAGCAATGAATTATGGGCCTTGGGTGTTCACCTCAAAAGACCATTGGGGGACAGAACAGAGTTGGATGCAGGGCTTTGCAACACACTGACCAATTTATACTGCCCTCACTATTTCACAAAGAAAATAAACCCTCCAGATGTTTGGGCTGATACCTCCTATCACCCACACAGCCAACTGGGCAGAATGATGGGAACTGTAGTCCAAAGCATCTGGAAGGCCCTGAGTTGTCCATCCTTGGCACAAAGCAAAGCTATATCCCTCTTCCTGCGTCAAGAGTATGGGATTAACCCCACCTTCCTATTACTTTATGACACCATTGGAAGTCTAGGCACAGACTGTAGGCAGGTAACACGGCCATTGGGTTGCCGTCACCTGCTAGTATTTACCTGCACTAAGAGTTCATTCATCCAGCTTCCAGTCCATGGTTTTCCCACTCCCATGATCTTCCTGAGAATCAAAGGACCGCTGAAAAACACTAACGGCCCCAACTTTGGATCTCAACCGGCACATCTCCATTGCAGAATGAATCTTTCGCAGCACAGACTGCAGAACTGCTGTTCAGCTGAACTTTCAGATTGAGATGAGTTGTGGCATGAATGAGAAGTTCATGGCCATTTACCTTTGGCTAGAATTTAACCAGCTCACATCTTCCAAAAGAGCCAGAGGTGGACTTGGACACAACCTGAAGTCCCTTCATAGATTTCAGAGTGTGTGACATAATTCATAGAACAAAAAACACACTTTGTGGGTATTTGAAAAATGTGCATGAAGAGTACACAAATAAAACTTTTGTCATTGGGACAAACATGCCTCCTTTTTTTCAATGAGGCATTCCTTTCCAAACAAATTAAAAAGAAAAAAGCACGCAATCAAAGCTTCCAGTCTGATACAAAGACTAGTTGGAACAAGTTTTCAGAAGGGCTTGAGAGAAACTCAGTAAGTTTGCATTTTGCTATCTTTTGTACCCTTTATAATTACTACCTGAGGACAGCAACAACCAAGGGGACACACACCAGTGCAAAAATCTAAGCAAGATCAAAGAAAATTGGCATTATAATGGTGTTGGAGAATTTCCCCCATTTCAAAGAAAAAAAATGGTTCTCAAATGCATCAATGGACACAGGGAGGCCCCAATATCCCACGAGACTCCAAGGGATAACCCTGCAGGGTAAACCCTCAAGCAAAAGAGAGTTTTTCTGGAAATGATTCCATTACAAAACAACCGCTTCAATCAGCACCGAAGGGGGAACTTCAGCCTGCAAAGGGGAGAAAACCAGGGGAAGGATTCCAAAAGCCACAGCGGAAGTGGACAATGCGAAAACACGAGTACCAGAAACTGGAATGCAAAGAGGAAGCTCCAACAGAACCATGAAGAGGCCGAACAAGCTCAATGGAAGCCCCAGCGTCAGTTGTGCATTGTTGTTACTGTAGTTATCAAGGCTATTTTTCAAAGGATGTAGCAACTGATCATTCTTCCAGTGAAGCACTCTGGGAGATCGACATAGGAGGGTAGAGTTTGGCCAGGAAACAGAAAATGAGCCTCTTTGAGGAGAGATGCCTCTTTGATCACTGCCTTCCAGAGGCGTTGAATAGCAACTTCTGGCTTCCCTGAAGTTATGATCCAAGGCAGCTGAAGGGACCAGGTGGGGGAAGGCTGCCTGAGATAAAGCTGGCAAATAAAGGCAAACAGCCTTCTGTCAAGGACTCTGGAAACCATTCCCAAAATTGCAGTTCGGATTCGTGCATTGAGGGGGGTTTTGCAGGAGGGCCGAGAGGTCTCCAATGGAGAAAACATGCTGCTTCAAAGTCCAGGGCCATCCATCTGGGAGTGTGTCTGCTTTCACCATGCTTAGGGTATATAATGAATTGCTCGACTGATTCTTGATTTTATTTTCCAGCAAGGAACCCAAGACAGCTTCCTCAAGCTTTCTCCTCTCTGCTTTATCCCCACAGCAACCGGCTGATAACTGGTGACCAAGCCAAAGTCACCCAGTGAGTTTCATGGCCATGTGAGGATTCAAACTGGTCTCCCAGATCCAAGTCCAAGCCTTTACCCACTACACTGCGCTGCCTCTCATTGAGAATGCATATTAAAGTCTCCACACTCTTCCCTTACTGCTTCATTATCACACGGCACCCACCAGGCACTTCCCAGCTTCCGGGAAACCAAGGTGCAACATCCAATAACGAACTGCAAATTGTCTAACAAGATTAAGGGCCGAGTCATGAGCGGTTATTTTTGCCTCCTAAAACTGATCCCTTTAACTTCTTAGAGGTATCGGATGGGAGAGAAATCAGCTAGAGTGAACCTCCAGAAACAAAAAGGGCCAAGGAACCCCAGAAAGCTGCAAGCACTTTCCTGCACAGACATTTGGTAGCCTCACAGAGTTCGCTGAAATTGCACTGACAGCTGGAAGAAGGTTGCAGGAACACACAGGTTCTCCCGGGAAGCTTCATCCAGCAAAGCTGATACTGGTGAGCTAACCAACCCACCAGGTGCTGAAGGGTTCTGTGCATTTCTTAAGGCGGTCCATTTGCTTACCAAGGCACCATGCAGAATATGCCACCTGGGCCGTTTCTTTTCTGCAAAGCCTTTGGAGCATGGCGTCTTCCGTCCCATCCCTGACTGTAACCAAGCCCAAGGCGGAAAAGGAAGGTTCCCCCCTTGTTTACCTCTGCTTCCCTTTCCCTCCCCTTTCTCGGTGCTCTGCTTTCTCCAGAAGACTGGACTGTAATCTCCCCGGGGTGGAGACCAGCCCATTCGCACCTTGTAAAGGACCAAGCGTGTTTGCCAGCACTGTACAAACAAACAACACAAAACCAAACGGTTGCCACATGGCCCTTTTAAAGTGAAACCCATTTCCCAATCACTCGCCTGCGTTGCTTGGGATCCTGCCAAGTGGTGATCATTTTAATGCATTTGCAGTGGTTCAGGTCGACCTGTGAGCCCTTTACCCACATCAGAGATTACTATGAAATAACAACAACAACAACAACAACAACATGCAAGAATGCTAACCACCTCATCCCAAAATTGCATCCACCCTGATAGATTCTGAAGCTTGTCTTTTAGCAGAAGAAAGGTTAAAAAGAAATCAATCTTCCTCAAGCACCTCAGATCCAGCCAAACATTTTCGTTCCCCAAGAGTGAGGGGAAGGGAAAAGCCACACCGAAACACCTGCCACCGTGCGGAGAAAACAAAGTGCTTGCTTCACTGTGAGACAGCTTCAAACCTGATTAATTTCTAAGCAGAAAAGACAATGCCAACTGACCATACTGAGCAAGGTTCCCCAGCTCAGCTGGCTTCCTTCTGAGCCCATCCCAGCTTCTCAAATGAAAAGCAGCCCCGTCCCTAGCTTTAAATATCGACAGCCAGGGGAAAATGCCACTGGTCCACATCTCTCTTTCTCCCTCTCTCTTTCTCTCTCTCTTACATGGATGTCCCAAACATGCTGCCAGAATTCAAGACCAAGTTCTGCGGACACAAACTTCCCTGCCGGGAGATCCTGGTTCCAGCCCCCTTAACCGCCCTCAGCTGTATGCCACCTCCACCACCGGCCCCCCTGCTCCAATCCAGAGTGGCACGGAATAAGCACAAGCAGACACACAAACCTCCACAACAGCAAGACGAGGCCACCTTCTTGTAGCCCGGGATCAAAACCTGCCCCGGCTTGGCAACCAGGGCGCCCACGTACTTCCCTTGCCCCCCACCCGCCTCCACCCTCACGTTCAAGAGACAAAATCAAAACACAGGTCTATAGGATAGTAAAGTGGCTGCGTTACCTTTTCTCTTTATTTTGCTTTCGGGATTTGTGTAACAAACCTATGAGCACCACAGCTGCCCGGATCCCTGCTCTTTTCGAATGCATCCTACCGGGAGGCTGTGACATAGCTAAGGTGACACGGTGCGCAGTGCTTGGCCTCGGACCTGCTTTCCAAAACTACAGCCCCCTTCGCGCCCTCCCTCCCTCACACACACAGTCTCATTCCTCCACTTCTTCTCTCCCGCCTTGTCACTCCAGTTGGGGAGGTAAGCCAGCCGCGTCCTCCCTGGCAACCTGGCTGCCCGCCGGCTCTTTTCCTACCCGGCCCCTGTTCTGAGCTCTTTCTGTCGGGAGCCGCTCAGCTGCCGGCACGAAGTGAAGGGAGGCATTCCCGAGTCAATTAAGTCATGCTCAGCCGCAGCAGAAGCCGCACATGTGGTCAGCGGCGCCTGCCAATGTGTCTCGCGTGCGCTGCATCCGTCAAGCTCCCTTCCCCGGGAAAGAACCTTCAAGCTCCCCTGTGCTTCCCTTTGATTCCTGGATTCCTGGAAGCCAAAGGCACCCTTTGCGACAGAGACAGAAATGGAGGACTGAGGCTTCTCCCATCAAGAGCGCGGCGTGTTGACCTGGATGAAAACTTTGCAGCTGAAACGAGAGCGACCCTGAGGTGGGGAGACCCGGGCTTCTCCCCGAGGATGTGGTTTGCATCCAGACTGCTTGGTAGCCCCCCAAATGCATGTCTGTCCTAATAGATTAAGGGGAACATTGTGGTGTATGTGATCCGACATACTGGAGAAGCTGCAGCGTTTAGTAAGGTAAGTGTGATTAATGGCTCAGACGTCATTTTTAAGTATTCCTCTCTACAAGTCTTCCTTTCCCCAGGTTTTGGAGGAATTAGGTTATGTGAAGGTTTGTTCTCGGTGTTGTGACTGTCGGCGTGTAACCGCAGCAGCTGTAACGAATGTTTTTACTGAAAAAAGGTCTTCCCCTCACCCCTTGGTGAATGTCATTTGCTGATTGCTGTTGGGGATTAGAAACATTTTAAGAGTATTATAAAAAAAAGGGGGCTGGATTTGCAACTGTCTGGCTCTCATGCCGCATGGAAATGCATGCCAGAAGTTGCAAAATAACCCAGTTAGTCTGGGACCGGTACAGGGATGGCTCTGCCATGAGGCAGAGTGAAGCAGCTCCCTCACAAGGAAAATTGCAAGTGCCGCAAAAGGGAAGCAAGCGTTATTGCTATTTATACTGCCAGAGACGGGGAGAGGTGTCCAAGAGATTCTCTGCCTCGTGTGCAACTTGGCTGGCTTTAGTATTATGCACCTGTATTTTTAGAGGGGGGAAACACTTGCTGCTTTGCCTCAGGTAGCAAAATGCAGAGGGGTTGTTCTGGAAACCTGAGAAGAAAGGGGGATGCTTTTCACAAACATGTTCCACAGTGCGAAAGCACCCCCTTCCCCACCCAGTCGCCCCACCCCACCAGCAAAGCACGGCTGTAAAATTGAATAAAAGTCTCCACCTATTCAGAGTGAGGGTAATGTCCTCACTCCCAATTGGCTTTACCAAATCATAATGTGAACAGATCTGACCAGCTACAGTGCAGCAATGACATCACATTTACTATATAATAACCACTTGACCTATGTAGTTATTTGCAGGAAGAAAATGACTATTTTGGTTTGGTTTGAATGACACCAAAGTGACAGCGGGTTGGGGAGGAAATGGTGCAAAGGCCATCAAAAAAGCTGTTTAAAAAAGTTCATTGAAGAGTTGGGAAAGAGTCTCCTTATCGCCAGAAAGTACCACTTTCGCCCCAAGGGCCAAATATTTACCACATCCCCAGCTATAATACATTCTTGCACAAAGTTCTGTAGCTCATTGCTAAGCACTTGTTGAACAGGTATTCCGGTTTCAGTCCTGGATCAGTCCAGATCAGGATAGGAACGAGATCTGCCTGCCCACTTCAGAGAGCCACAGATGGTCATAGAATCACAGAATAGGAGAGCTGGAAGGGGCCAGAGGGCCCCTGGGTCCCACCCCTGCTCAGTGCAGGAATCCCAGTTAAACCATCCCTCTCCAACGGCTGTCCAGCTGCATCTTGAATGCCTCCAGGGTGGGAGAGCCCACCTCCTCCCTCGGTCACCCGTCATAACTGGAGAACATAACAATGCACGGATCTCATTCAGCCTGAAGCAGCTTTCCATGACTGCCTACAAACTGCAGAGCAATCCTACACAGCTCCTTCAGAGCTCCCTCCACCACCTGCCCAGCTGGTGTTTTCAGAAAATTGTGAGCCACTCCAGGCAGTTACTGGCCACAGGTAGCAAACAACCCTCTCGAGGAGATAAACTCTGTAGCACATGACACAGGCTAAAAAATGGTTTCCACACTTCCTATTTGGAGATGAAACACTGAATTCTCAGGGTGGGGTACAACTTTCCAGGCCAAGTTGCTTCTGTTGGAATCAAGACGTGGGGCTGTCCGATTCCCAACCCACTCCCTGGCCTAATCATGAAACAGTCATCATTACAGGGCGACTGCTTTGAGATGCCGATATCAGAAGTTCAGATTAGATGTATAAAACAAGACTTGCTGAGGTTTATTTTTTATATTTTAATGGATGTGCCAAGTACTGTGCGTCCCACCACTTGCTTACTGGACCCTTGCCCATCTTGGCTACTTAAGAAAGCCAAGGATGCGATTGGGACCTGGATCCTGGAGGTTGTCAACGCCTCTCTGAGGGATGGCCAGTTACCTGCCCCTTTAAAGGAAGCGGTAGTCTGGCCAGTCCTAAAGAAGGCATCCCTTCTTCATCCCATAGACCGGTGGCCAATATCCCATTCCTGGGCAAGGTGTTAGAGTGGGTGGTGGTGGGACAACTCCAAGCACTCTTGGATGAAACTGATTATCTGGACCCATTTCAGTCCGGCTTCAGACCCGGGTACGGTACTGAATCTGCCCTGGTCACCCTGTACGATGACCTGTGCAGAGAGAGAGATGGGGGAGTGCATCCCTGTTGGTTCTACTGGACCTCTCAGAGGCTTTCGATACCATCAACCATGGTATCCTTCTGAATAGGCTTGCGGGATTGGGGGTTGGAGGCACTGCTTTGCAGTGGTTCCGCTCCTATCTCAATGGCCGGTTCCAGAAGGTGGTGCTGGGGGACTATGGCTCTGCGCCATGGCAGCTATGCCATGGAGTTCCGCAGGGGTTCATTTTGTCCCCTTTGCTGTTCAACATCTACATGAAACCGCTGGGAGAGGTCATCAGGAGGTGTGGGCTGCGGAATCATCAGTACGCTGATGATACCCAGCTCTACCTTTCATTCTCAACTAATCCAGGTGAGGCAGTGGCTGTGCTGAACCGGTGCCTGGCCGAGGTAATGGGCTGGATGAGGGCCAATAAACTGAAGCTCAGTCCAGACAAGACGGTGGTCCTGTTGGTGGGTGGCTCGGGCCTCAGGATGGGGGACTTGGCCTTGTCCTAAATGGGGTTGGACTCCCTCTGAGGGACAGTGTTCGCAGTTTGGGAGTGCTCCTTGAACTGAAGCTGTCTTTGGAAGCTCAAGTGTCGGCAGTGGCGAGGAGCACCTTCCTTCAGCTTTGGCTGATACATCAGCTGCATCCCTAATCCATCAGTTGCCCTCTAAGATCAGCGGCAGAGGCCCTCCTCTGGGAACCCTCCATGAAAGATATTGGGAGGGTGAGTACCCGGAGGAGGGCTTTCTCTGCGGTGGCGCCCCATTTATGGAATGTGCTCCCCAGAGAGGTCCGCCTGGCGCCATCATTTGTTTTTTGGTGCCAGGCCAAGACCTTTTTATTTAAACGTTATTTTAACTAATTGTTAAATTATTTATTGGTTTTATTTATTGCCTGGATGTGTCCAATTTCTATATTTTTGTATTGTTATTTATTTGCTGGAAGCCACCCCGAGGCTTATGCGAATGGAGCAGAATACAAGTATTCCAAAATAAATAAATAAATAAATAAATAAATACTGTACTTTAATCATGCATAATATTAGAATGAAATGTCAATTATTATTGATAATGCTATCATTACTGATCAGGATTGTGTATGTGTTGCATATGGAAATAAACCACTAACCGTCATGACAGGAGTGTGCATTAGTCTGTATTTGGGGAAAATATCATCAAGCAAATTTGTGCATGTTGGATAATGAAAGAGAATTTGAGAATTATAAAATAGGCGTGTCTATGGACACACCTGTGCATTAATCTAAATTTTGGGACAAATTTGCTCAAGCACATTTCCTTGGCATTGTGGAAATGCACATACTGAAATAAAAATGCAGCATCGGAAGTTTTGGGGTGTGTCATTGTCCAGATCTGGGGGGTGGGGGGGGAGATTTCTCAAGCAGAGCGTGCCAGCAAAATGCAGATTATATTCCCTGAATTTCATTTCTTACCCGAATATTTCCAATTATGGATACCAGTAGGTGGTAGCCCACAGCTTAGCAATTCACAACACAAGGTTAGCTATACCAGTTCAGAATCCCAGCAAATACAATGAAATAACACTATTAAGCAAGCTTGCACACAACTGCACAACAAAATGGAAGCAGAACTGAATTAACACCTGAAACCGAAGCAGCAACTTATTCCTGCTTTGTCCAAAAGGGACATAAAGTAAATATATTATCAATAAACTAGCAATGGATAGCAAAGTGCTGTTTGTTAATTTGTAAGTTACCTTGAAGTTCCCTCAACCTCTTCTCAGACTTTTCCATCCATTTGCCTTGGATGTCTTGCACTACAAACCCCATCATTCATCATGTTGTAAGCCGCCCCGAGGTTTCGGCAAGGGGCGGCATAGAAATGTTATAATCATCATCATCATCATCATCATCATCATCATCATCATCATCATTCCTGACCATTGGCCATCCTAGCTAGGATGAGCCAGGCTGAGGAAGTCTGCTTTGAGGTTTTTATTAAAATGATCAATGGTTTAGAGATACGTTCTTAGACAGGATAAACACTTTTCTATTTCCTTTCTCACAATATGGGCCTGGAAAAAGAAAGGGCTCTTTTTTGCAATGCATGATGCATTTATGGACCTCACCTCCACAAGCAGCAATGCTTTGGATATGGAATGGGCTTCCACGGGAGGTGGGTGAGGCCCCAGTGGCGAGGGTGTTCAAGGACAGGCTGGACATGCACCTGGTGGGCATGTCGTGAGCGGAGCCGGCTGGAGCCGGGGGTCAGACTAGATGGCCCGGGAGACCCCTTCTGACTCGCTCTCTTTCTATGCTTGCTCTCTTTCTATGTTTCTATGTCCACTGACTTTGAAAGTTAAACCCATTCTGTGAGGAGGACAGGTCTACCAGAGGCTACCACTTTGGCAGTCAGCAGGATCTGCTGGGTCAATGCTCATCACGGCAGGCCAGGGAGCTGATGTCCGGAGCCCCACTCAGTAGGACAGTTCCCAGTGCCAGCGGGATCTGGCTTGCCACATTTTGAAGGGAGTGAAGTAAGGCACATGGCCATTTCCAGACCTCCGGGGCCACTGCCTAAAACTAGCCAGCTGGAGGGCAACCAGCAGGAAGGCCTTGTCTCCAGAAGGCCAGATGTTGAGCTCCTGGAAACATGTGGGCTGAAGGCTGTGAGAGGAGGTGGTCATTGGACTGCACGAATCTTTGGTTTGCTCTGGTTGGACTCTCCTAACGGTCCCACCTCCAAAAATATCACACCTCCCACCAGTATATTTTAGCAATATCCAATATTGAAAGTTTAATTAATGGGTGGATCCAGGAACATGCCGATGATCAAGCAACTAAATAGAAACCTCTGGTTTCCTTAAATATCCCATTTTGTGAACGTCTCTTTTTTCCCAGTCCCATCAATTCCAGGAGGCCAACCCAATTTCACAGCCAAAATTATTGCAGCCGAATCAAAACATGTTGGTCTGTAAAAAGGTAAGATCCAAAGCTCTTGTGGTCCCCAGCTTACAGGTCCTGCCCGACTTGTTTCTCACAAATGCTCTGTAAAGCTTATCAGTCTTATTTCCCTTCTTTGGTTTTTGGGGTTTGAAAGCCTGGTTTGAAGGACGTCTTGAGAACCTCTCAACCAGTGGAAACGTGGCCACTTCCAAGCTTCAGTTGCCATAGAAATCAAGCAAATGTGTTTCCCCCAGCCCCCCCCTTCCCCACCTGCTCCATCATCCCCTTATCTCTTCTCACTGGTGAAAATCAAGACGGCACCTGCTCACAAGATTCACACACAGAAAAGCCGGAATGGACCACACCTAGCCACCATGTTTTCCAAGCTAAGCACAGGAAAGAGCAACATGAGTAGAAGCAAAGCAAAGCAAAGCACGGACAAGATTAAAAATGTACACGAGCTTCTGACCTGAGGCATCTTCTAATGCCAAGTCAATTGAAGGCATAAGTACATGTGCTTTCTTTTAAATGAGCCCATCCAATCTCCTCATCTCGCTGTGTTCCTAGAATCTCACTTTCCTGGCCGTTATCCTGTCCGGATTGAATACATTCGGCACACAAGGCAATGGTTTAAATCAAAGCAACCGGGTATTGTTTGTTTAATTCATCTCTGCAGAGATGTGTGCAAAACAGTTTTCTGGGCTTGGCTTCGGCCATATTCAAAATGCCTCTTTGAGGATGACCTAGTGTCCCCTTCGAAAGGGCAGTCCTCTTTTTGAAGTCATCCTCAATCTGGGAGCTGTCCAGTCCACATCCTGTTTCAAAATCAAGATCTCTAGGAAGGGGGAACTGGCAGAAGCTTGACTTTTCCCGTTCACGGCACAAAGATCAAAGCACACGGGTCACCCTGTCCTTTTCTGGTGACGTATTTCTATTTCACAATTGTAATACTTATGTCTAAGTTTGCATAGATCTTTGCATATGTAGATTACATGCAGATCAGTATCCACTCTTGTCCTCTTCCATCTCCATCTCATTTATGGTGCAAAGGAAGGACCATCTAAGCCTCTCCCTCATCTGGAAATCCGACATGAGAGCACAGTGTTTCAAGATCCACAGAAGTCATTTCCTGGGAATGCTGCGTCCTAGGACTTTTGTGTAAAACTCAGTTGTGTTTGCTCAACGTGGCCTTCTCCCTCACTCCTGGTAATTGCATCTCAGCCTGCCTGACGGTATTAATCATTAACCGAGAAGATGGTCTAGCAAAGTCCACAATAGCTTTGTTTGCTCAAGTCCACAGAAGCCTTCCTTGGGAACTGCACGTGTGCGTGTGTGCGTGCAAGCACAGACGACCAGAACTGATGGGGAAACAGGTGAATCTCACCCTTCCTCTCCCCACAGCCACTTGCAAATCCACCCATGAGCCCCTTCCAGGGCCATGTGCAATTGCGACCCTTGAAATCACTGAAGCTCAACCTGATCTTTTCCAGGCAGCGATACAGGATGCACCATCATGCCTCCGGGCTGCTGCAATTTACAGGTCCCAATTTTCAGAGACACTCAGGAGAGAGAAAGAAGATGGCTCCTGCATCCTCTTCAAAAGGCACTGCTGTTCCCCCTTTGCACCCAGACCCCTTTCCTGCCTGATGGAGAAAAAACAGAGCCAGGGCTAGAACAGGTTCAGTTAGGCAGCTGATGACAAGGAAAAGTCAGATCAAGTCCATCTTTTCCATGCAGTGGCCAACCACCTTCGTGTCTCTGGAAAGCAGGACATGAAGGGTCTGATCCTGTCTTCCTTAGACAGGGGCGATAGCAGCCATTTTTAAAAGGGATGAGGATGATGCTTAAACGTTTTTCTAAAAGACTCAGGTTGACTTGGAGCCTGCAGGAAGCAGAGATGTTGCACCAACAGGGCATGTAATTTAATAATAGACAGCAAGAGTAGTGCTGGAGCACGAGAACCAGGGATGGTGGAGACGGATGAGATTTTAGCCCAGTGCAGGAGTGCCTAAAACAAAGACCAAGACCAAGACCAAGACCAAGACCAAGACCAAGACCAAGACGAGAAGGTGAGGCAGGCAGCATAGGTGCTCCAGAAACCAAGGCCAGCCAAAGCAGAACTGGCTCAGACACTGGCCAGCCATGGCAGAACCAGAGACAAAGGCCAGGTGGGCTTGGATACCAGCGGGGCAAAATAGGGCCAGGAGCCAGGTGAGCTCGGAGACAGCAAAGCACAGGGCCCTGGCAAGGCATGGGAGGAAGCAGGAGCTGGAAGGAAGACAGGCACCCTCAAGGAGAAGGTTGGAAGCTAGACCAGGAACCCACTGCTCCAAGCTCCCAGCTGGTCCTGCAGTTCCCACACTGGTCCTGCAGGGACTTGCAGGGGGACTCACACTGCTAGCCACCAGGAAAGCTGTGTCCACAGAAAGAGACTTTGGGGCACCTGCAAATCTGGGGGAGGGGATCCTTGTGGGCCTAAATTCCAGATTTTTTTCAGTGCCTAGACCTGCCCCTGTCTTCCCACACCGCAACAATCCATGCCATGGGGGGGCCTGGCTTGCTCAGGGCTAGAGAACACGGGGAATTTTGCTTGGGCCTCATTTTAATGGAAAATTGCTGAATCCTGTCTAACAAATACACAAATTCCGATGCCGTTCTCTTTCCATATTTGTCCTTCTCCAAATTTTGTGATGCAGTTCCTGGATCAGAAATGTGCGTAAAAATGTGCATGTCAGGAAACAGTGCCTTCATAATTGTGCATATATAATTAGAATAAAAATGTAGGCAGTAGCAGAAAGGCCCATGAAAACGTGTACACGTTTTTTAGCGATTAAAAAAAAAATCACACCCTGATGTCAAAGTAGGAAGACACGGATGAAAGATTCAGAGGAATAGAAACCAAAGCCAACCAGTTCCTTCTGCTGCCTAAACATGCATACAAGTGTGTTATTGGATTATGTACAGTGAATACAAGTTTAAGTTTACGGCCGTTAAAGGATTTATTGTAATCTCCTATGCAAGATAAAGGTATATGTAAAAGACCTTGACATTCTGAGCCTACAAAGACAGTTTTTCAGCAAGATTGGGGATTTAATTTCAGGCCCTTCCCCAGTCCCACCAATGAGAAATTAGAGGCCTTTGTGAATATATTATTTAGATTGTCCAACTGTTTGAGATTTCCTAGAAATGCCCATGCCAATGGCAAGGGAATACTCAACACTGAGGCTCATTAATAAGCTTCAGCTACCAAGCTAACGCGATGTCCTCTCCCAGTTCAGAGACATGATACAAATTAGAGCCTAAGAAGAGCTCCAGACACTGACTGACCAAAGGTTTATCAAGTCCAGCATGATCTACATGCAGTAGCCAACCGGTTGCACCAGAAGCCTCCATCTGGGCCTTGGATGCAACAGCACCCCGTTAACCTCATGCAAAGAACATTAAAACATAAGAATTACCCTGCTGGATGAGGGTTCAGGAACCAAGGATCCAGCTACTCCAAACATTCAGGATCCCTCAAGCAGGGCAGGAGCCCAAAAGTACTCCCCTGCCCATGTTCCCCAGGAACCGGTGTACAAAGACATGCAGCCTCAGATCCTGGAGGCAAAATTCCTAATTATATCTTCAGCCCCAAAATGCTGAAGACTGTCCCTGCCGTAGCCTCCACAACCCCTCCAGAAGCAGTGATGGTGAAGGAGGAGAGGATATGGGGGAAATATCAAGACATAAGAACATAAGAACCATCATGCTGGATCATGCCAAAGGTCCATCTAGTCCTGCATTCTGCAGACATGATGGCAAACCAGTTGGCCGGAGGACGGGTGCAAGACCTCTGCCTGTCCAAGCTCCTCAGCACCTGGGGAATGCAGCTGTGCCTCCTCTGGTGACGGAGTTATTTTTTTATTTATTGATTGATTTATATCCTGCCTTTTTCCTACAAAGGGCTCAAGGCAGCTTACATCTCCTCCTCCATCTTATCCCCACAACAACAACCCTGTGAGGTAGGTTGGGCTGAGAGTCTGTGACTGGCCCAAAGTCACCCAGTTGGCTCCATGGCCGAGCGGGGACTTGAACCCAGATCGCCTGAGTCCCAGTCCCATGCTCTTAACCACGACACCACACTGGCTCTCAGTCCCTAGCCAGCAAGCCTATCAGCCACAGATCTTCTCTACTTCCATCAACTTGTCCACTCCCCCTTCTGAAGGCCATCAAGATTGGTGGCCATCACCACTTCCCATGGCGGCAAAATCCATAGATCGAGTTTGCATTGTAAGAAGTACTTTCTTTTGCCCGTCCTAAACCGTCCTCAAGTCAGCTTCACAGGATGACTCTTGCTCTTCAAAACCACTCAGGTTCCATTGGTCTGTTCTAGGGTAAGAGGAAACACGCTGCGTTTCACACGTGCGCATACAGGCCTCCATCCTTCCCCTCGCAAGCAAGCTCTTTGCAACACGCTTTTACATTCTCTGATTTTGTACACCTCCATTGGAACTCGTCAGAAGAGGGCAATAAAAATGAAGAAGCCAATCAATGAATAAATTGGAAGGGGGGTTATTTTTAAAGGATTGCATTTCAAACTGTTCCATAGGCTAGTGAAATCTAGGCTCAGAAGACAGGGTCACTAAACTTGACATTTTCCCTTTGACTAGCAAATCATTAACAACGATCTGTGTTCATCCATTCTTGGATTTCAACGATTAACTAAATAATTTGTGTTCGTACAATGCTCTGAGGAAGGAAAACACATGTTGTAAAGACAGAGGCTTTGTAAATACACCTGAAAGAATGAAATATTTTGATGTGGGCTTGGCTATCTTCTGATCTCAAGCCAGAATGTATGTTTAGGACCATCTCACAAGGATCCATTTCATCTTAGCTGGAGAGGCCAGCATGGCATTGACCCTCGGATATTCCATGGGACAGGCATGGATTCTGGCACTCAGATGGAATTAATTCAGGAATCATTTTGGGACTAATTAGTCTAATCCAAATATAGCCAACCCGAATATCCATCATCACCTCTGGAGATGACCTCCTAGTACCTCACTTCAGGGTACCACAATGGCCCTTGAGCTGAATTAGAATGGGCATTTTCAGTGGGGAAAAGTGTTGGGAGGTGTAAATGTTCTCTAGAGGACCCACAACCCTCTCTGCATAAGCAAGAGGCCCTTCTGGCTAGCAGTGTGAGCTTGCCCAGTCCAATTTGGCTACAGGAAGGTGTCACAAAGCCAGTTCGGAGTGAGGGCAGTGGCGTTCATCATTCCAACTGGGGTTATAGGTTTACCCTGTTTTACAGGTTCCTCCCCGCATGAGAGCAGGAGGCAGCATTGGAGGGGACAAGGGAAAAGTTAGACCCCTTTCTTCATTTCAACTGGAGCATCTTCTGCCATTCTGACCTTCTTTCTCTCCAGAACACAGTTGCAGGTGGTGTGAATTCCACTGGCTTAGCATTAAATGAAAAGAAATTCAATGTGTAAAGGAAATAAACCTTCATGGCCAAAAAGTTTCACTCAGTCAGTGATGAAAGATGCTCATTTTGCCATTAACGTCAGTGGGGAAGTCTGACGGGGGAAATTTCCATGCAGTGGAGCAATTATGCTCAATAACCTATTTAGTGTCTGTCCTCATGTTAGATGGACATTGGACAGAAACAAGACAGGTTGCCTTGAATAATTGCTCAAAGAAAGCTTCCGGTGGAATTAAATTAGGGTGGGACGGACGCTCTCCCCACTGTTCACATGCTGCCAATGTGGACCTCCTTCCATTGGCTTCCTCTTGCTTCAAATGATGCTCAAGTCTTACATATGTACCCATGGGACTTCCTTGTCAGGGGACATCTTGGGACTGGGACCCAACGGAGAGGAGAAGGAAGGGGAGGAGACATCTGTTCACAGCAACCAACCCCAGAACTTGGTCACATCCATGCCTTACTTTCCACAGACCCCATGGATGAACTTGGTGCCTTCAGGAGTTGATATCCATCATGCTTCTTTCTGCCTCTCTCATCTGAGCACAAAAGCAGAGGTCCAGGAGCACATTCGGGGACCGAGCTCTGGTGCTAAAAATGGGTTCTGGGGCTCCCTCCTGGCTCATAATAATATCTCACTCCTGAATTGCAAAGAAAACAGTCCAGATTGCTCTGTTGCGGAGGGCGGAGGTTGTTTTAAAAGCCTCAGCTAAAAGCGGTAATCCGCTTACTGGAAATTGTTTTCTTCTCCGAACCAAGAATCCTGGGAGTGAATCTCCATCACCCATATGGTTTGTTTATCTCACAGGCCATTAATTGGCAGGCATTGGGACAGGGGGCTGGGCACGTCGCTGATATTTACTTCTGAAAGGCTCTTTCTGCCTCGAGGAATCTCTTTTCCACTGCCTGCAAAATAGTTGTTTCTTTAGTAGGCTACAAAGCAGGTGATGAATAGACGGCAGATAGATAAATAGAGAAACAGACTGACTTCCGGGCAGATGTAACCATAGGATAATCCATCTTTAAATATGTCCAAGCCGATCTGATATCAGCCCTGATTTCCCAGCATTTGAGTTTGCTCCCAGCTCATGTTCCTGGGAGCAGGTCAACCCTCCTTCTTGGAAACTGCCTTTTGCATTAACAAAATCAGATGTTTATTTTCTTTTCAAAGGCCAATGCTAGGGATCGCAGGCTGTCCAGAAGTCTCAGTTCCAGACAGTTCAAGAATATTTCTTGGACGCTTACAGGCTGGGCCAAAGCTTTGCCTACAGGAGTTGACCCCCACAACTCCTGTTGGATGATTGGAAAGACATGTGTCTGCCTCCCAGCTGCTCTCCTAGTTAAGCCACTTCCCAGTTCAGTCTGCTTATCCCCCCACCCCCAGCCCTCTTCCCAGTGGATTCCTCCTGCCTCTCCTGAGCTGATGTTCTCCAGGGGGGCTGGACTACAACTACCATAATCCTGCAGACAGCTGTGGTGCTGCTGTACAGACTCTCAGAGGCCAACTAGCTCCACTCGCAACTTGGCGCGCATGGGGATCTCATGAGCACCTGTCTAAGGATCAAACCTTCTGTGGCCTGAAATGCATTGCTCAGAAATACGTCTGAGTCACACACTGCACTCCAGAACACATTTCAGCTCACTTTTAGCCTAGCCTACCTCACAGGGATGGGGTGGGGGATTTGTTTCAGAATATAACTAAAATAAATAAATACTAAGGCAACTTTTTCTAAGAGGCATGCTTCCTTCCTTCCAGTCCAAAAGAAACGGCTCCCACCAGCAAACAGAAGCGAGCCCTCGCACCGGGATGCCTGCCCCATGCATTGACCCTGTTTGTCCCCCCAAGCCCCCAAACTACCAAAAGGTCCCCTCCCAACCTTGGCATCCAGCGAACAGAGTGACAAAATTGTCAGATTTGAGATTTTGGCTCAGTATGATTAGAAACCGTCTTAAGCAACTTTATACACCATTCTGGAAGAGGAAGAGGAAGGGGGGATGGTGTAATGTGGTGTCCTGCAATAGTAGGATGTTGGACTCAATGGCCTTCATGGCACCTTCCAACTCTACTATTCTGTGATTTTATTATTTATTTTATTTATTTTATTTTTCAATTTATATCCTGCCTTTTTCCTACAAAGGGCTCAAGGCAGCTTACATCATCTCTCCTCCTCCATCTTATCCCCACAACAACAACCCTGTGAGGTAGGTTGGGCTGAGAGTCTGTGACTGGCCCAAAGTCACCCAGTGGGCTCCATGGCTGAGCGGGGACTCGAACCCAGATCGTCCGAGTCCCAGTCCCATGCTCTTAACCACTACGCCACACTGGCTCTCCATAATTGATTCTGGAAGAAGAAGAGGATATTTAATCTCACTAAGGTCAGGGGACATGGCTAACTTCTAAAAGTCATCAAGGGGAGATGCAGGTGAATCATAAAGCTGGAAGCTCCACAGGAGAAGAGCTACCTCGTTTCCCCAGCAGCATCTGAGGACCACAACTGCCGTAACTAGAAGTGCCCATATTGATTCACCAATTTTTCTCCTCCACCTCTATTTTAGATACCAAAAATGTCTAACAAGAAATAGTCATTTATTCCCCTTTCCCCTACCCTAGTCAGACCTCACTTGGAATACTGTGTTCAGTTCTGGGCGCCCAAGTTTTTAAAAGATGCAGAAAAACTAGAAAGGGTTCAGAGGAGAATCAAAGACGACAGAGAGCCTGGAACCGAAGCCCTAGAATGGGAGACTGAGAGAACTGGGCATGTTCGGCCTTGAGAAGAGAAGACTGACGGGGGAATGATATCCCTCTAGAAGTACCTCCAAGGCTGTCACAAAGAGGAAGGTCAAGATCATTTCTTGCTCATCCCTGTATATAGGACACAGTACCATGAACTTAAACAACAGCACACTGTATTCAGGCTAGACACAGGAAGAACTTCCTCACTGTCAGATAGGGGAACCAGCTGCCTAGAGCAGTTGTGGGTTCTCCCACACTAGAAACATTCAAGGCAACGCTAGACAGACTTCACATCCTACGCCAGCGGATGACTGGACCCAATGGCCTCCTTGGCCCCTTCTGACCCCACTATTCTATGAAAACAACATCACAAGCAGTTTTGTAAAAAGGTAGAAGACCCTCTCTATATGTTATTATCAAAATCAAAGGGATCGTTTTAGAAGGAGCTCAAAGTCATTGGATAAAGCACCCACACGGAGGCACTCACTAGGTCATTAGGGGAGAATTCTCTTCAAACATTGGATATTAGTGGGAGCTTTTTAATTGTAGGCTCTCTTGGGGGTCTCAGATGAGCCAAAAGCAATATAAATTCATGGAATCCCAGATTAAAAAGAACTTACTTCATCTGAAGTGTTGACCTAGAAATACAAGTAAATTCACATTCAGAGGAGGAAAATCCATCCATTGAAACTTCTCCTCTCAGGCACTGCTAGAATGGAAAAAGCCATACCTAGAGAAGCGCACCGCCTTGGCAGATTAAAATGCACAGGTCTGTCCTAGGAAACATCTGGAAAGAGCCATGTTAGAGTCATGGGCCTGAGACTGCAGCAGAACCGGCGCTGTTGGTCCAAACTTTGGCCCTCAAATATGTAATAGTATCGATGCATTCAGCTTCTGAGTAAAGAGGGATGGGTTTTCTGAGAGGCACGGTGACAAGTCAGGCTGGGGACACTGCATGGTGCTCAGAGATAAGGAGCTTTGCCAATGTCCTCAGAGCCTCTGGTGAGTCTGCAGTGGAGAGGAGCTTGGATACTCCTGTGATGGAGCCCTGACTTAAGTCTGAAAAGGTACCGCCTGCAAGACGGCCGTTTCAGTCAGAACTAGGCCTATACCAGTATTCGTCTTGCCATGGCTCATGCAAATACAGCACTCACGGGCACAATAGTGTGACAATGGCCCTCTGGTCTAGGAATTATGGACACAAGTGGAAGACTTCTACCGGGATGGGTTGCGGTGTCTAACTGAAAGCTCCGGATCCTTCTTTCTGACCAGCCCACACTTCTCCAGATGTTTGGACTACAACATCCAATACCCCTGGTCTTTGGCCATGCTGGCTGGGGCTGATGGGAGTTGGAGTCAACCACATCTGTAGAGCACCTTCTATCACAGGCGGTTCTTGGGAAGAAAAAGTGGCAAAGAGCTATGAATACTGCTTTGTGGAGTGTTCTTAGTACGGCAAAAGTGGTCCCCGACACTTATGGCTCCATGAACTGGGTACCAAGGTCCAAAAAGGTGGAGCACAGTTTGGTGGGACTGAGCTGCTGGTCCAGTTCTCTGAAACAAGGAGCGTTTCTTGTCTTGCAAGAAGAGGGCAATCATGGAAGCGCCTTTGTTTGCTTTGGCAGTGGTAAAATAAGGGCAGATCCTCTCTTGAATCCATGGAGTCTCTTGACACATGGATAACTAGAACGCAGTGCTTTTCTTCTTTTATGGTTGCATCTTTCTATTGAAGAATCTCTTTACAGGGGCAATGTAGACTATTATATGTAATTTCTCTGTCTAGACTTATTTGAAAGAGGAGGGGCTGGTAGGGCAATAGAAGTGGGGAAGGCTAGACAATACTCTTTGTTAAATCTTGTGGATGCAGTAATAGACAGTTTTGCTTTCTCCCCATATTTGCCCTTAAATAGCTTCTGTAAAGGAGTCAGCGAAAACACAGAGGGGAGTCCTTCAAACAGTTATTAAGGATTTAAACCAAAAAATTGACATCTTTAAAAGCTGCATATTGCTGATTACTTAACTCAGCTGGAGGAAAACAACAGCACACACTTATCTTCGTAAGCTGCTCCTAACATCTATTTAAGATCAATGGTGGGTCATATTTTTAAAAATGGTTGATATCACTTTAACATACTTTGCTGGGAGCAATCTATCTGCCTCCTCTTGCTTAGCCCATAACTTCCTCCAATATGAACTAAGACGATAATTTCATTCACATCTTGGGCAGCTTTTAGTTCCGTTCCATTTCTGGCTTCTGGTCTTGCTATGGGACAACCCACCCACCCCGTTGGTGGATGACTCACAGCAGGGAACCGACTGGTGGGGTGATTCTCAAGGCCTTCTTGTGGACTTTCAATACCATCAACCACAGTCTCCTCTGAACTATGTCTCAAGAACAGGAATTTGGGTGCAGAAGCTCCAGCCCTACTTAGAAGGTAGAGTCCAGATGGGTTCTAATATTTACTAATGTACATGCCCTCTTAAATACTTCAGAGCAAAGAAATGGTGACCCTATATGGATCTTCTACACTCTTTTGAGACTTAAAAGACTTTGTTGCCATGGTGGTGTGGTATATCCTATAAATGCAAGGGATTGAGGACCATTCAAAACTTTCAGGATTGGGATGGGTGTCACCTTTGAGATATTTGGACATTCAGGCTGCCTTTGTTGAATGTATCATTACTAGGAATGTATCGTTCTTTTATTGTTGCTGTACTGGTTCATGGGTGTGATGAGACTACCCTAAAAGGCAAGATAAAATCATATCAAAGAAGTAATCAACATGAACTGAGCAGAATTGTCTCAGAAGAGGGCTCTCTTCTCTGCCTCCTCATGTTTTCCCCCAAGCTCCTAAATATGCATGGCAAATTCTGAGAGTTTCATATGTACCTATATTTATACAATGTGGGAAAATAGAGCATTTCTTTGAACCAATTCTCTCCCCAAATAAGCGATCAATACTCACATTTATTCCAAGTTCTTTTATCCGGAGGAGATTTTGCATTGACTAGATACACCAAATGCTTTTTTTTTTTTTTTTTTTTTGGTACCACTTGGATTTTATGTTACCTTCTGTCCCAAATATTTATTGCAGATGGATGAGCCATGAAGATGAAGAGAGCTTATGATGTTCTACTAAGACGCTGGTCCAAGAGGAGAATGAATTAAATTTCTGTGGATGGATTTTGCTCTTGCAGACTGCCTATTCATCTTGCTTATTTCACCTCCGCAGGTCTGTCTCCTTCAGGCAAACATGGATGGGGAACGGAAAGGCAGCGACCATTGATCTTTTCATTTTCCTTTCTATTTCAGGAGATGCAGCCGACTCTTAGACGCAGACTAGACTCAATCGCCCAACGCTGTCCATTCCTCAGAGCTAGGAAGTCACTAGAAAAGGTGAGCAGCAGGTGGGAGCAGGGGGGCCTTGCACTGCAAAGGCTGCTGGGAGAATCACAGAGCTCTTTGGTGTGCTTTCTTTTGGAATCCTGGCTGGATGTGTGAGGCCAGTGCAGGCCCCACACCTTCCTGGCTAGGATTGCTCCGATGTTGCATCGTCATTCCGTCCACTCCCAAGTTCAGCCTTCTGGTGCCGTTGCCAAAGCAGCCAATCGGCCTCTCTCAAGCTAGGAAGGGAGGCATCCACACGCCTGGAGCATCCCAAGGTTGCTGAAGAACAGCAGAGCCCTTGGGGTGTAGCCCTACTCCCCCAGAACAGCCCAGTGAGGGCCGAGCGGCTGGAAACCTGAAGAAACAGCACCCAATTGCTCGCCTACAGTTGCGCCACAAAACACGTCACCTCATTGCAGCCATCCTTGCGATGGTGAGATAAGAACATAAGGAAAGCTGGGTTGGATCAGAGCCTTGGGAGCTCCTCAGAATCCCGTTGGGTTTTAACTGCCTTGTTGTTGTTAGTTGCAAAGTCGCGTCCGACCCACTGCGACCCCATGGACAACATTCCTCCAGGCCTTCCTGTCCTCCACCATCCCCTGGAGTCCACTCAAGCTCACACCAACTGCTTCAGTGACCCCATCCAGCCACCTCATCCTCTGTCGTCCCCTTCTCCTTTTGCCATCAATCATTCGCAGCATCAGAGTCTTCTCCAGGGAGTCCTTCCTTCTCATTAGGTGGCCAAAGTATCTGAGTTTCATCCTCAGTATCTGAGCTTCTGAAGAGCAGTCAGGGCTGATCTCCTCTAGGACTGACCGGTTTGATCGCCTTGCAGTCCAAGGGACTCGCAGGAGTCTCCTCCAGCACCGCAATTCAAAGGCCTCAATCCTTCGGCGCTCAGCCTTCCTTATGGTCCAGCTTTCACAGCCATGCATTGCAACTGGGAAAACCGTAGCCTTGACTATACGCACTTTTGTTGGCAGGGTGATGTCTCTGCTTTTTAGTATGCTGTCTAGATTTGCCATAGCTTTCCTCCCCAGGAATAAGCGTCTTTTAATTTCTTGGCTGCAGTCCCCGTCTGTGGTGATCTTGGAGCCCAGGAAAATAAAATCTGCCACTACCTCCATTTCTTCCCCATCTATTTGCCAGGAAGTGAGAGAACCAGATGCCATGATCTTCAACCCCCTAATAGAGAGGATAGAGGTGTTTAAAATTCCACATGGAGTGGAGAAAGTAGAGAGGGAGAGATTTTTCTCCCATGACACTAAGACCCAGGGTCATCCCGTGAAACATAGAAACAGAACAAGTCAGAAGGGGCCTCCCAGGCCATCTAGTCTGACCCCCGGCTCCAGCCGGCTCCGCTCACGACATGCCCACCATGTGCATGTCCAGCCTATCCTCGAGCATCCTCACTGATGGGGCCTCAATGAAGCTGATTGGTAGGAGGTTTTGGACAGATCACTTGATCCAACGTAGAGTAAAATTATGGAATTTGCTGCCGCAGGAAGTGGTGAGGGCAGCCAGCTGGGAGGACTTGAAAAGGGGCTGGGCAGATCCATGGGGGAGGAGGCTCACGCGGCATGTCATGAGAGGGCCACCTAGCACCATCGTTATTTGCTTTTTGGCGCCAGGCCAAGACCTTTTTATTTAAACGCTATTCTAATTGTTAAGATTTATTTATTGATTTTAAACTGACCAGGCTGTTTCTACTATTTTATGTATTTATATGCGGGATTTTAATGGTTGTAAGCCGCCCCGAGGCTTATGCGAAGGGGGAGGCATATAAGCTGTCTAGATAGATAGATAGATAGATAGATAGATAGATAGATAGATAGATAGATAGCCTTGCTGGCTATGGGCTTCCTCCTTTACTGGAGGCAGCCTGCCTGCATGTCCCAGTGGCGGAGGAGCTTGGCCAGGAGGAGGTCTTGCACCCATCATGCTACAGGGGTTCTCTGGGCATCCTGCTTACCATCATGTATATGGAGTGCTGGACTAAAAGGCCCTTTGGGTTGATCCAGCTGGGCTTTTCTGATGTTATGTTCCATTGGGTCTGACTTCCTCTTAGATCCTGACCCGCATCTCCAGGCTCATCTCATGTCACTCCAGCCCAGTCTCGACCAAGGACGAGGACGGCTTCCTTACCTGAAAAGTAGTCCTCAAGCCACCTCACCAAGAGCCAGCAGGAAACACTCACATTCTGACACACAAGCTGCCCCTGAAAGATGGCCGGATCTCTGTCCGGGTTCTGCCTTTGCTGTTTGACGGAAGACCAGCCCCTTGAAATTGGTTTCCTATTAGCTTCCAAATAGATGGCCTGGGGGCAGGAGGGGATCATATAAAATACAGTCAAGAAAGCACTCGGGGGAAATGACTTCGGTTGCTAGGAAGAAAGTGCCGTTGCTGGCACTCTGCCAACGCACCTGTGAACTCTCCGTGACTCCTTCCCAGGGAAAAGCGGAACCTGGTCACTCTGCAGCGCTGGAGTCGGGAGCGTGTACATCATCCCACTGAGTGCTGCAGGCGTGAGAGGTGCAGTCCAGGGCTCTTCCAGGCCTGGGTTCGAGGTTTGCGGTTTGCAAAGCTTGTCCAGTAGCACATCCTCCACTTTCTTAAGGTAGGAGCATCTGTTTAGGCTCCCAGGGTGAGAAGGGCCTTCGCCATCGATGATCTTGCTTGGGTGAGTCCCACCTCTCTGGCGGGAGCTCGGTTCCCCCTTCTCTCTTCCAAAGCCACAGACTGACTCTTTAGCTCTTTATCCTCCAGTGGAAAGCCGGCAGCATATAGCCCGCAAAGTAGTAGTCCCTGGGCATGCACAGAGTGGTTTGTTGAACTAGAAACTACATCTGAGAGCTTCCTTTTTGAGTAATCCTGGACTGTGCCCTTCTGGAAGCAGGCACGCCATGCCATGGGGTCAAGGATCAGACCAGATTCGTCTGGCTCCCGGGACTTCTGTCCCATGAGCCCTGCCAGCACTTGCAGATCCTGACTAATCTCAGGGTCCACCTGAGCACCTGGAGATGGCGGCCTTGAGATCTGTGCTTCCCCTTTATCATCTCCATGCCTGAAGGCTGCTTTCCAAGGGCTTATCCTCCCACCAAAGAATCCGTGTCATCCTGGCCCTGAAACGCATGCCAAGAACAACTGCCTCTTTCATTCCCAACATGCCCCACCCTGGCTACCTAATCCTTTTACCTGCTTGTGCCCAGGTTGCGTGTTCTGCCAACAAGCTGTTTCCCCAGCTGAATTTAAGAAAGCGTAGGAGAGAGGGAGGAGGGGAAAGAGAAGGAAGATAGAAATGTTGCACACAGTTTTGTTAACTCCTCTCCTTTTTGGTGCCAAATCTTCAACCACTCGTGAAAGAACAAAACAAGAAGGATCTGCCAATTCAAAAAGCACCTCCTCGAGCAGGTTTAATTCACCCACAAGTCCACTGCATGGCTAGTTTCACTCACAGGAATCAGCCCAGAAAATTTGTCCTAGCTTTAAATTGTTTGTCTGTGATTTGCACAGAATACAATTGGCTATGCCTCCTTGCTAGGATCACAGATCGCCTGGGATCGCTGGAGGAAGGAAGACCACCCGGATGAATGGAAGGAAAGGGGAATGGTCCAAAAGCAGCAATGGATTTAGGGTAGGAATGAAAGGACCACATTTCCAAGAGACAGGATTTCAGGAAGAGGTATTTCAGCTCCCTGAAAAACACCATTCCTCTTGGAAAATGAAACAGCTGGACATTCAACAGAGACTAAACAAGCATATGTTCCTACATTCAAAGCCAGAATCAGACAAATTTATCCTCCTGTTCAGGGTTAGTACACAGCAAGTGGTCTTATTTCTGAAGGATATCCAGCAACCCAATTTTGTACAGATTGTGCTATATCAGGTCTCCAAAACCCAGCCAGGGACTGTCATTCCACACAACATCCCTTCGCCCAGGTTGGACTCTAACACTTTCCTTGCCCACCAAAAATGGTGATGAGAGCTAGACACAGAAGGGCACCTGTGTTCTCCCTACCTGAACAACAGGCAGAAATCCAACTGGTTTCCTGGCATAGAGACTCAGGAAGGGTGGGAAACTCAGCCATGGGAAGGTTGCTCCTCCTCTTGTATACTTTTAACACCACAGGAGCCCCTGCAAGGAGGAAACTGGGGCGATGCAGAACTGTGAAAATCCAGACCAGCATCCATTCTTGCTTTCCCACTCTCTTGGGGTCACCCAGTCCCAGCCGCTGGAATGCAGGAGTCCCAAGTGGTGGATATTCTGGACTCCAGCTAGAATGGGTGATGACTAGAGTGATGGGAATGGTAGTCCAAAGCTTCTGTCAGGTACCAGTTTGGGAAGGCTGTCTATACAGCTGTAAACCCCTCAGAGAGCTTTGCCTATTGGGTGACATAGAAATTAAATAGATAAATAAACCAAGCAATTCTACAGATTCACACATAAATACATCCTGCTGCTTCCTGAGCTACGGCTGCTAATCCTCTTCCTTCCCCACCTTTTTCCTTTCGTGATGTGGTGTTTTATATCGAAAGCCTGAGGCAGGCAATCTGATGTTTTCCTGACTGCATGTGTGTGTGCCTTATTATACTTAAAGGCTCTATGGCAGCCTTTCCCAACCTGGTGGCCCACAAAGGCATTTGGACCACAACTCCCAGAATTCCCATCCAGTAGGCATTGGCTGGGAATTCTGGGTGTTGCAGTGAAACATGACTGGAAGGGAAAGGTTGGGGAAGGCACCTCTTTGCTGCTTGTGTGTGTCCATGGCACCATCTGTGGGCAAAAATGTGCAAGTCTTGCTGGAATGATTTTGGGCATCAGGAGGTGGCTGTCCAACCTTCATTTTTTCCCTCAGCAGTCAGGCTGGTACAATGATTTAAATAAGTTCAAAAAGCAAAACTGCATTGCATAGAATTATAGAACAATAAAGCAACGGCCCAGAAGTCCACCCAATCAGTGTGACTCAGGAAAAACCATCGTACGGCAGATACTGAATTTGCATTTGGGATTCTCAGAAATCCAAATCCCTTTGAATTTCGTGTGGATTCCTCCGACATCCCGGCAGCATGCTCCTCAGCACACTATCTGACCACGAATTCACACAATAGCTTTCAGGATCTCAGAAAAAGGTCAACAGCACTTCAGCCTCTTCAGAAATAATATTTCAACAACACAGAAGCTAGGAAGGGTCCATGCAGTAGCTTCTTCCTTCCAGTATCCACAAAATTGCTGTAGCAAAAGCACCCTCTTGTGGATTCTAGCTGCACCAGCATCTAACAAGATTTGAGATTTCTTTGGGGGCTGCTCTATTGAATTAGAGGTGCGAGTCAAAAATCCAACCGGGGTGATAAACTTGCAGTTCTGGCATCAGAACCCAGAGCCTCTCCTCCTAAGAGCAGAACTGATCTCCCACTTGCAAACCCTGAGGAAACGGCTCCATGGAATGGAAAGAGGCCCAAAGCAGCACTCATACGGTTCTGGCAGTACTTGGTGCATCCCAGATTTGATTGGCTAGCTGTACAGGAAGCCGACAACCACTCAGGCGAGCCTGTGTGTGTTTCCCTGTGAGCAAACTGTGCTGTATTCCATAGGACTTACCTCCAACGAGGACAGCGCCATGTTTTGCAGCATCTTGAAGACTATAAAATACTGCTAAGTTGCACATGGGTGCCTTCCAACCCCACATCGCAGGGTTAAGAACTTTTGCTCAGGGTTCTGGCTGGCTAACTCAGGCAGAAAAGGGGCAATTCCATTCCAGAGGTGGCTACAGCTTTGCCCCCAGAGAAAAGGGATCTTCTCACAAAAAAGAGGAACAGACTTGCAGTCGAGACTCACTGTGACAGAAAGCACAAAACACTCTATTTTGAAGCAAATTATTTCCTCACTAGGACTGCATTCCAACAGAGAGTGCCCTCAGAGCTTCCTCTAAGTCTCCAAACTCAGAGGCTTCTGAGCAGCCAATGCAGAGTAGAGGGGCTCACAATAGTCCCCGTATTGAGAGGCAGTGTGGCGTAGTGGTTAAGAGCATGGGAATGGGACTCAGGCGATCTGGGTTCTAGTCCCTGCTCAGCCATGGAGCCCACTGGGTGACTTTGGGCCAGTCACAGACTCTCAGCCCAACCTACCTCACAGGGTTGTTGTTGTGGGGATAAGCTGGAGGAGGAGAGATGATGTAAGCTGCCTTGAGCCCTTTGTAGGAAAAAGGCAGGATATAAATCAATCAATCAATAAATAAATAAGTATTCTGTATTTCTCCAGCCAGATCTGGCTTTTGAGAGGAAGAGAAGAAAGCTAGCTGGCAGCAGGATATCTCATATATGGGTCACCCCAGTCTCCTCCTCTCCCTGTGGTTCCTTTTCCGACCTTGGAGAAGCTGCTGGCACAGCAGAGGAAAGCAGAGTGAGTATTCTCAACTCCAAGGATGGTGTTCTGTGAGGGTATCACAAACAGAACTTGTTAAGAAACGCACCAGAGATGGGAAGGCCATCATTATGAGGACAAGTCCCTGCTCAAACAGGAAACTGTTTATAGCACTTCCTGTCAGAAGGGCCCAGTGGCCAGCTGGACTGGACAGGGCCAACCCCAACACTGAGAATACTTCAATAGCAAAATGTTCCAAGCTGCAGTTCCTTGTCTTCTCACATGGGGGAGTCATGCCCAACACAGAAGGCCGCCCTTCTGGCCACTGCAGCTCAGGACAGGGGACAGAAAGTCGAGCAAGGTCTCTGAGAAGAGAAAACAGGGCTCACTCATCCACCACTGTGCTGGAAGTTTTAGGGTTATATGACTATTGGGGGCGGGAAGCATCCCTGCATCTGCAACCCCTGGACTTCCCTCTTTAATCCCTACTTTATCAGCTGTGGGTTGGGAAGAAAATAAGGACCATTTCTCATCTCCCCACTGCTATCATTTCATGCTTTACAACAGCTTCTTCATTCCCGATATTTTCAAGCAACAAACTCATACAAATCAGCCAAATATGGTCACAGAAAAAATATATATACTAAATAAAGCTGTAGTTCTGCATTCTGAATTTATTTAAATCATTGTACCAGCCTCCACCTAGGAAAAAGAAACCAAAGGCATCAATACAAGATGGGGAATATATAGCTTAATAGAACTGAAAAGGAAAAAGACCTTGGAATAATTGTGAACAACAGGCTAAATATGACTCAACAATGCAACGCAGCTGCAAAAGGGGCAAATGCTATTTTGGGATGCATTAACAGAAGTATTACTTCCAAATCATGAGAAGAAGTAGTTCCTCTATACTCCACACTAGTCAGACCTCACCTGGAATCCTGGGTCCAGGTCTGGGCACCAAGATTTAGGAAAGATGCAGAAAAATTAGAAAGGGTTCAGAGGAGGGCAACAAAAATGATCTGGGGTTTGGAAAGACTGCCCTTTGAGGAGGGACTGAGAGAACTGGGCAAGCTCGGCCCTGATAAGAGAAGACTGAGGGGACATGAGATCCCTCTATAAGTACCTCCAAGGCTGTCACAAAGAGGAAGGTCAAGATCTCTTCTTCCTAGTAACAGAGTGCAGGGCATGGAATAATCAGTTCAAGGTGAAACAACCCAGATTCAGGCTGGACATCAGGAAAAGCTTCCTCACTCTCTGAGCAATATAGCAGTGGGACCAGCTGCCTGGAGAGGTGGGGGGCTCTCCCACACTGGAGGCATCCAAAAAGCAACTGGGCAGCCATCTGAGTGGGATGGTGTGACTTGGTGTCCTGCAACAGCAGGGGGTTGGACCCGAAGGCCTTCTTGTCCCCTTCCAGCTCTACTCTTCTATGATTCTATTAACTGCTGGGGGTGGGGATGAAGCTAGCACAGCCAGCTCCTGCTTCTAAAATAAGTACAGGTTTGTTTGTTTTTTAAGTTGGTTCCACCAGGCAGCGCCAGCCTTACTGGGCTCCAAGGTGCTGCTATGGAGCTTGCTGGCCACTGGCTTTCTGCCCTGGCCTCTGCTGGAGATGTGTGGGGGCCCCAAGCTGCAGGGCCAGCCCTGGTCACACCACTGGTCTGCTGGCTTTGAGCACAAATCCTCGCACCCATGCCGAAAGACCGCTGAAAGTTTCCCGGGACCGAGCAGCAGAAAGCTTAACAGCAAGGCGCGGTGGGTTCCACCCAAGCAGACCCCCACCCTGGCCAAGGCCTTTGCTTCATTCATTCTGTACTGCCTGGGAAACGAGCAAGTCAGAAAGTTGCTGAGCTCATGTGCGAGCAAGAGCAGGAAGGGCGCTAGCTGAGAAACACCTCCCCGGTGCTGAACTACTTCTGACACAGGCTGGCCGGGTGGGGCCCGCGATTTCTGTGGCCACTCCTGGCTCTCACAAGTGCGGTTCTTCTAAAAGAAGCCGGAATGGTGAAGCGGTGGCTTGCTGTTCCCCTGTGATGGTTTCACTTCCCACACACATTCAGAAGGGCCACGCTCATAGCTCTCTCTCATCAGCCTCGTGGGTTTGGCCTCCAATATCGCATCCATGGCAGAGTTTTGGGGTGCGTTGTTGGCCAAATGTTCTCCTCCACCCTCTCCAGCAATCTAACAGAGGATTCCATGAGCCGGGGTGGGAAAACCATGTGGCCTTCGGGATAATTTCAGGTGTACCTTGGCCTAATTCCGTGAGTCATTTGTAAACTCTCCATCCAGACTTGTGGTCTGTGCCTCCCTCCAGCAGCATGATGGATGAGGAAGAAAGAAAGAGAGGAAAAGAAAGAGAGAGAGAGAGAGGTGTCCAAAAGAGAAAAGGCAGAGAAGAAAAGGGTGCTCCCGGTCCCTTTTAGCTTTGATCTTTCTCACACGGGCTTCATGCACCCATCACCACGGCTGACGTGCTCCCCTTGACTGATTACTACTGACCAAATCTGGACATCAAGGAGGAGAAAGTTCTGCACCCTTTCCTGGAGATCCACCACCAGAAATGTTGTGGTTTAAGAACGGAAGTGTCCGCCCAGTGGTGGAACCTGCCTCGGCCATGGACACCTCTGCCACGTGGACGTTCTCTGTGCAGCCAGACATTTGGTGTCACACACAGTGCGTAGAACCTTGCAAGAGGGGCCACCACCAGCCCGACCATGCAGGAGATCAGTCCTCACCCAACCCTCTGTGCTCAAGGCAGGGCCTTCCATACTCTGGACCTGAGACAGTGGGGCTCCTTCCCAGCCCAAAGCGTGGGGATCACTTAAACTCCGAACGTAACCCAAATGGGTTGAATGACTCCCCCAAAGCGAAGAGGGGGCAACTAACAGTCTTGGCTGTTTATATGGGACCAATAATAGCATGTTCCAATGTGGCCCACTTGCTTGAGGCTACGATCCCAGAAACACTGATCTGAAAGCAAACCCCAATAAACTGGATGGGCCTTATGTCTGAATAGAGAAAAACAGACTTGCACAGGTGGTCATCTAGAAGTGATTCAGGTGGGAGAGGGCGGTGGAAAAGAAAGTCTGGGAACTCTTCAAGAAATCCCTGCCTGGCATCCCTTTATTTTTTTTTTTTTTTGGTCCTGATGATACAACTATCTTTTCCCAACCTGGCACCTATCAAGTGACTGAGGCTGCCACTGGCCATGTTGGCTGGATATCATGGGAGCTGTAGTCCAACTGGACCAGAGGTTACCAGTCTGGAGAAGGGTGAAATGCCCAGGGTCTCAAGAGATCTACAAGTTGTCTAAGCTTTCAACACTTTCTGAACTAATGATGAGTGACTGGACTCTCTGATCGACCTGATAGCAAATTTGCAAATTCACAGGTTATACCTTGTACAAAGCCATTTTATGTCCGTACCATGATCCACCCAACAGATAACCAAGGGGCTGTTATACTGCTATGGGTTCCATCCTCCACACTCAGTCCTCCTGCTGTTGCCACATAATCCATCAGCCACTATGCCTGAAATCACCCCCAAGCAGCATCGCTCCCAGCCTGCATTGCCCGCCTTGTCCCCATCGGTCTATGCAGAATGGCTGAGCGGCCTCTGCAGTTGCCACCATCTCTGTCCAACAGGCACCATCGGCCCTAGTTGCATGCCAGGGCCATGGGAATCACCATCTTGGTTTAGACAAAACATAATGTTCCGAAAAAGCACCAAACAAGCGGTTACTTCTTGCCATGATCTCTGAAGACCAAATTTACCATAGTGAAAGAACACAGAAACATAGAAACAGAGCGAGTCAGAAGGGGTCTCCTGGGCCATCTAGTCTGACCCCTGGCTCCGCTCATGACATGCCCACCATGTGCATGTCAGCATGACAGTATTCAGGCAACACGGTGGACCAACACTGGTATAAAACCACAATGGCTTTTTGCATTGTGTTGTCTGAACCCAGTCACTGTCTTACATAACCTGTTCAATTCTCTGCATGCCTACATTAATATTCATTTTCTCTCTCTCTCTCTCTCTCTCACACACACACACACACACAGAGAGTGGCTATTTCTCCCTCCCTGCTTGCTCATGTCATCAAACACTTGTGCACTTCCACCTAATTCCCTTTTATTTCCTTCTTGTGCCAAATTTGCAGAAATCAGCAGCAAAATGGACAGCTTCCCACAGCAAGGTCTCTGAAGCAAGTCCAGAAAATCTCCTCTTTTTTTGCAGAGTGTTGATTTGCTTCCACTTCTTTATTGTTTGAACATGCGTACCTCATCCCCCTTACACATAGGTGGGGAGACTTCCAATAAGAGTGCATAACCCCTCAGCAATTTCACTTCCACACCTGGCGACTTTTCCTGGCTGTGCCACAGCCAGAATCTGCAGCCTGTGCGGTCACAGCTGCACAGTGTACAAAGGCCTCACTCCAGGTGCGTGAAGGCAGCAAAGAGCGGCTGGCTGTGAAAGAAGCCTTCCCCCTAAGCTTCCCCCCATCCACCCACTTCTGCAGCAATGAGCCAGAACCCACCACCCATTGTAGAAGTGAAACCAGGCCTGGGTTTGCCCAAGCCTTTGTCAATTTCACCACAGCTCTTTCCTGACTTTGGGCACAGATCACAACCTTCTGCAAAGCCCACACCTCTGCGCCTGACTTGGACCAACCGACACCAAGTAGGACCATCCAGACGATTGCAAAGGAAGCAGTAAGCACTTGTAAGCGGTTCATCACCCTCATCAGAGGCTTCCATCCAACAATGAATGCCTTCTGGAATTTGCTCGCCCCAAACTGGAGCATTTTCCTTCTTTCACTGGGTCTTTTCAGCCTGGAGGAGACTCAGAGGGGATCTGTTGGTGTCGTACAGGTATGTGAGGGGGTGTCACAGGGAGGTGGGCAGAGACCTGTTCCCCCCTGCAGAGGAAGTCAGGATGCGCTCCAACGGAACAAAACTCAGGGAACCAAGATTCGATTTAGATGCCAGGAAGCATTTCCTGACAGTTAAGACCCCGAGGGTGTGGAATGGGCTTCCACTAGAGGTCGTTGAGGCCCCATCGGTGAGGCTGTTCAAGAATAGGCTGGACGTGCACATGGTGGGCATGTCGTGAGCGGAGCCGGCTGGAGCCGAGGGTCAGACTAGATGGCCCAGGAGCCCCCTTCTGACTCGCTCTGTTTCTATGTTTCTATGCAACCTGTTCTTGGGCTTCCCAGCCCTTGCCCGGTTGCTCTGATTGCACCTGGACCAGGAATCGGTTTCTGGGTGTGCAGTGGAGCGAGATGGGCAGCTTGAGTCCTTTCCTCACCCGTACACCTGGTGGCATGCCAGGGTGCTGCACTCCCCCCTTCCCTTTCATGATGGAAAACCAAGCAAGCCATTGAAGGAGAGGGCTGGGAGAACATTCTAGCATGCTCTAAAAGTCTCAGGTCATTCATTGCTGCTGGGATTTCAGGGGACTCTCCCTCAAGACAACAGGCACAATTCAGGTGTCCAGCTAGTGTGCAACACGCAGCCATGTCACCTTCGTCCAGCCAAGGCGGCTTCCCCACGATGGGCCCGCTCTTTCCCCAGTGTGGCAGCCAAGGGTGATGCAGCTGTGGCCCTGATTCGCCATCCCTACAGGCACCCATGTGAGGTCACCTCTTCCCGGCAAGGCAAGATGGATTGAAACTGTTGGAGAACTGGAGCTCCTCCAGGACCACCAGTGAAATCTAAAAGTTCTCAGAAAGCAGAGTGATTAAATGAATCAGGAGACGGCTTGAGTGCAGACGGAGGAAGGCTCCTAGTGAAGACAATCCAGGTCTGGAATGTTCTTATTTGAAGGCAGTGAGAGTGGCAAAGAAGCAACTTGCAACCATCTCCACTTGATCTCTTTGCTGCCCAGCAGAGCTCTCTGTGATTGTTCAGAGCCTATGACATGTTCCCTGATTTTAGGAAAGCCAATTTAAAAAAAATGTAGCACAATGATAAGTAAAATCCTACAGCTAATAAGAAAAAGAGTCCAAGATGGGTGGGAATTTTATAAATGGAAATTCTAAAGGCACAATGGCAAACAATTCCTACAAGGAAAAGGGGCAGAACACAACCGAAGAAGCCCGTGTGGCTTTGCAAAACGCAGCTAGTGAGGGATGTTAAAAGCAACAAAAAACCTTCATCTGTGTCCTAAATAAAAGGGAGAGGAGGGAAATGGGGGTTCAACTTCCCAATGTGAATGGCAAAGTGATAACATGACAAAGAAAGGGCAGACATGCTCAATCCCTACCTTGGCGCAGAAACATAGAAACAGAGTGAGTCAGAGGGGTCTCCCGGGACATCTAGTCTGACCCCCGGCTCCACTCATGACATGCCTATCATGTGTCTTCTTCCAAAGGAAGATCTACGACCTCGCTGATGAAGGGGAAGTACAGGCTGAAGGAGCAGGATGGAAGCTCGAGACTGATAGGCAAATGGTCGAGGATCCTCTAATTGGATTGAATGAGTTCAGATCTCCAGGGTCCAGTCAACTCCACCCTAAAGTCACTGGTGGAAGAGCTCTCAGAACCACTGTCAATTATCTCGGAGAAAACATGGAGGATGGCGGAAGTACCAGACAACAGGAGGGCTCAAGGCGGCCTCTTCCAACCTTGCTGGGACCAGCCAGTCCTGCACGGAGCTCTCCAAGGTTCTGCCTTTGCTGAGGTGACCTCATCCTGAGGCAGCCGCTTGGTCTGTTGAGATCGACGCCCTCTACAGGGGCTGGCAAGAGCTCTGTGCTTCCAGACAGGGCTTCCCTGGAGGTGCTGAGGACAGGTCCTGGGTGGATCTCCATGCACAAGAGGAGCCCTAAGCCATTCCTCAAGTGCCAGATTTGCACGGCTTCCTTTCTCCGTTCCCACGTGCCAGTCGATCGCAATTTACCCAAGTCCCCTCACTGAGCAGAACTTCCTGCATCAACCCAACCCAGCAAGGGATGTGGCTTCAAAAGCACCCATGCCTGCTTCTGGGACCCTCGGACGGTTTTGTGGCCACCGTCCGCCAAGCACTCGGTGGGCTTGGATGACACCGGAAGTCACATACCCCAAGGGGGATTAGACAGACCACACAGCACGGGAGGGACACGAGGGCAGCAGGGAAAGGCGTGTTGCGCTCCCCCTGCGATCAAGAACCTGGTCAAGGAAGCAAAGCAGGGGATGATCTCTAACCACCTGGCAGTTCAATTCTTTTGCAATCCGTACCCACCTGCTTTTCTTTCAGGAAAGAAATCAAGGACTTACCGGAGCTGCGTCTGCATGTTTTGAAGCTGGGAATGGGAGAATGAGAATGAAAGAGGGATAAATCTCTCAGAAGGCTGCCAGAAGAGCCTCCACTATCTACAACTGCCGTTTCAGCCACAAAATCTTCCCCACGTATCGGTAGATTATAAAACAATCCAGCCAGCCAAATCGCAAACTGTTCAAGCAGGACACGTTAATCGGCTCCTTTCTTCTGCTGTGCTCCAGGTCGGTAATATACACTCATTTTTCTCTTAATCTCAAAACTCTCCACAGATATACTCATGGTTACCATAGGAACTAATGAAAACCAAATTAAAGTGTACAGAGAGAGTGGGGAGGGATGCAACATCAAATAATATAGCTTCACAGTTCTGCGGCCACTTGTGTGGGGCGAATCAACTTAAAACAAAAGAGGCAAGCTAGATCAAGGGTTTTCTTGGCTTCTGGCAAACAGGCCCAGCTTCACTGGGGTACAGCAGAATTAAGCAGAGAATTGGAAATAAAACCGTCCTTTATGCAATTCTCTGGTGAGACCACGCTTAAAATAGTATATGCAGTTTTGATCGCCTAAAAAGCTGTTGCAGAGCTGAAAAAAGGATGGAAAGGGGAAAGAATAACCCCCCCGGGAAAGGTTGCAGGGGTGGGAATGTTTGGTTTTAAAAAGGTGAGTAAGGGGCAACAGAAGAGAGATGTGCAAGGTTCTGCCTGTGGTGGAGAGACAGCTCTCTCATGGTACTAGAACACATTGAGGTCAGCTCATGAAGCTGAGGAGTGGGAGATCCAGGCTGATCAAAAGAAGGACCTCTCCACACAACTTGTTCTTGAACTATGGAATTTGTTTCCATGAGATACACCAATGGCCACTCATTTTCACGGCTGTAAAAAGAGAACTGGACAACTCCATGGAGGAGAAGGTTATCCATGGCTACTAGAGAGCCAGTGTGGCCTAGTGGTTAGAGCATTGGACCAGGGACCAGGGCGATCCAGGTTCTAGTCCCCACTCAGTCATGAAGCTCACCAGGCTGGTCCCACTCTCTCAGTCTAACCTACCTCACAGGGTTGTGGTGGTGGAGCAATTAAGCCACCTTGGGCTCCCCACGAGAGGAAACCAGGTGGGAAGTAGCTGCAGTGTAATAATTAAATGGCACCCTGATTGCTACCTGCAGTAGCAGAGGCGCTGTGTCTGATTAACCACTTGCCCAGGAGCAAGGATGCTCTTGGACACACGTCCTTTTGGGGGTTATCTGTGAGCAGCCGGTTGAATGCTGGCTGAGCAGAATGCTGGTGTTATTATGGGTTGGAGCAGCCCAGCAAAACCTCCAAACGAATGCACATCACCAGCAGAGTCGGGCAAGTTGTGCCCAGCTTGGCTAAGTGATGTACTGTCCACTAGGCCCCATGATGGCGCCCCCAAGAGGAAGGTCTTCTCTCTCCACTTCCCTAGAGTGAAGCCCCCGGGCCAGGGCAGCTTAGCAAACGTTCGTCATGCCTGCAAGTGAAGCAAGGACCTCAGAAACACATCCCCGATTCAGATTGGGGACACTCTGGTACGCAGCCAAAGCCGACACACACACAGAGACACATAACCGATGCTTGTCGAATCGCATCAGTCCAAATCCTAACGCAAACACACATGATCTGTGCCGCCAAAATTCATGTACAGAGCAGAGCTTAATTTCCCTTCAGATTTTGTGCTTCTCCAAATTTTGCAATCCGCTATCTTTTCCATGTGAATTTTAAAAGGCTCATTTTAGGACAACAATGCATTTGGCACAGCATATTTTGTGGCAAAATACTTATTTAAATAGCTGTGTATGTGACTTTTTTTCTTAGATTAATGAGGACCCAGGATGAGATGGAGTGAGGAATGAAAGTGACACAAACCAGAAACGGACGTATCCATCTACCCCCTACATGCACCAAACTCTACATGAGTTTTCTGAAAGCAAAGACAGATGAATCAGTCAAATATCAATCATATGTCCACACTCTCTCATTTCCACAGCATTCTCTTAATTTAAAAAAGAGGGGCATTTATTTTCATATCCAGTTTTCCCTCATGTATGCACTAGTACACAATCTTCTCTCATATACAGATTTCTGAGCGCAAGCTTTTTTCTCTGCAATCTTTGAGCCAAGAACTGCATTACAAAATTTGGAGACATGCTAACTGCTCCCATCAGGAAATTCATCTGGGAAGCATGGATGAAGGCAGTGAACTTAAAAAGGCAGAGCAAAGAAATTGACTTCCCTCCCCAGGGGCTACAGCCTGATTTTTAAACGTTTTTAAAAATTAAAAGTTCATATCTGTACGTACAAAACAAGAGAACTGTGCAGTAGAGTGTATGGACACGTAAAGCTGCAACGCTTTGCATCTCCAGCTCAAAAAATATATGATAGGAATAAAACCTTAGCTGCTAAAGATCAAAGGGGCTGTAGCCAGATTTGAAATGCATCATCTAGCAATTGCTAGAATTACTTCCCCAAGGAAAGTCCAAAATTTCCAAGAAGTGGTGTTAATCTACACCAACAAGCTGGCTCCAGCAGGTTTCATCTCCACCGGGAGCTCTTTTGTAACGTTCGTAGCTCTAAGCTTCCGATTCAGGAGCTTCAAACAGGGAGCCAAATGTTGCTGCCAGGAAAATGAGTTCCCCGTTCTGTGTGGACTGCAGCCATGCTCAGAGAGGGCAGGGGAGCTTGTGGGAAAAGACAGTGTCCCGGCCAATAAAATGGGACCAGTGCCATGTCCCTGAGAGCTCTGGTTCCGCAACACCACAGTGTGAGACCCTGGAAAGCAGCTGCCAGTCAGAGCAGACAATACTAAGCTCGGCAGACAGGTTACATATAATGCAACCATTTTGCTTGATAGGCAAAAGTTACGGATCCAGTTTTGTGTGTGTTAACACAGGGGGGAAAGGCCTACGGTTCTTAGCATGCCCCACTAATGGGGCCAGGAAAAGTCAGTCAAAAAGCAATAAAATATTGCAAGCTGAAAGGGCCTTGCCTTCCAAGGTATTCATTTCAAACTTGAGCAGTGCTGCCAATAATAGATTCAATGAAGGCCAGTCAGTTGCAACTCAAGGGCTCATGCTAGAATTGACAAGCAAATGGGGTGCTGATTCTCAGCTGCATCATACTACCCCTCAAGTACCTAGTCCTCATTGTTAACAGATCCAGTCATACAGCTGAACGCTCAAGGTGGCCCAGAGCACGAAGCACATCTATCCAGCTTTGGACCAGGATCTTTCACAGAGAAACCTGACCTGGCCACAGCCATTCCAGCATCCAGATTAGACCAATGTGGTTTGTTTTGGTTTGTTTCTTTGCTTTTGTTTTGTTTTTGCAGGGCTGCTCTTGCAAATTCTACTGCTCACACAACCCAGCAACGGACATCAGCAATGGATTCAATGGGTCACAGAACAAAGGCAGCTGTTCAAAGGAAAAAAACAGCGATGCAGCATTAGAATCTACCAGCCATCCGTCGCAAAAATACTTATGCCCAGAAGCGAAAAGCAACATTGGTTGGCCCAGGGAGATATTAAAAAGGTAGAACTTGCCATCAGCATTTTCCTCAGCAAACAAACAGCATAAAACTCACTCCCCTACAGTTCAGCTATCGGAAAGCAAAGCAGTCTCGCCTCTGCTGCTTTCCAGCACAGGACTAAAAACCAAGAGGCCGAAGCAGCAAGGGGCAGGTTCTGGCATCAGCAAAGGAGGACGGTTGCGAGAAAACACGAAAGCAACACCCGGCTCTGCAGCCCCCAAGCTTCCCCCCCCCCCCCACATCCCTTCTAGCAGCCCTATTGCAGGCCCATGGCTTGCTGGTTTGGATTCCGTTCTTACACAAAACCCACGTGCATCACCAGAGTTGACGCATGGCCCGGTTGCAGGAAGGGCTGGCAGGCCTCACCCCCATCGATTTCACTCTGCTGGGTATTTTGCACTCGCTTGCAGTCCTCACACCTGTTTTCACAGCCATAAGGACTGGAACCTTGAGAAAGCGGTTTGCCCTTTACCGACTCCTGCATTCAGCAGCTGCAGAGTTGCTGAATCCCCTTTGCCTTGCTAACAAGGTCAGGCTTTGAACTCGCTCGTCATTTTGCTAAGAGACATTCCTGGGGAGGCACAAGGGGAGTGTTTCGGTATTGCAGCTTTCCTCCAGCTCTTCAGGATGAGGTGGGCCAAGAGCGCCAGAAGATTGAATAAAACACACCCACACAGAGATATATTAACTCCCTCTCCCGGCATAATATCTACAGCCAGAACAAGAAATAAGCAATTATTAAGCTAACAGCTGGGTGCTGTTGTTGTCTAACTGAGGAAAAGCAAACTCTGCAGCATCTCCTTTAAGCACCTTGTCATTACAGCAACTATTTCAAGAAAAACATGATCCCCGGTTGCTCCTTCTGCAAACATTCTAGAAAGAATTGGTGTGGGGCAGTGGGAGCAGTTTTTTGTCTTTGTTTTGTCCTTTGCCTGTTCCCCAGAATGAGATATTTTTCAGCTTTATTGACTGAGAGAGGTTTAACTATCAGCAGCTATGAGATCTGGGCCAGAAATGGAACCTGATGAGCTCTTTGGATCAATAGAAGTAATGCACGGTGTGGATAAGTTCACACTTTGCTCACCTTCTCGTATTCTGAAGCTGAGTGGTGGAAGATTGAGGAGAGATCAAAGGAAGTACTTCTTCACTCCGGAGTTATCAAACTAGGGACTCTGTAACTGGAAGTTGCTGTGACGGCCGCCATCTTGGATGGCTTGAAATGGGGATTGGACCAATGGAATAATAGAATAGTAGAGTTGGAAAGGGCCATGAAGGCCATCAAGTCCAACCCCCTGCTGGCTAGAAATCAGGAAAAGCTTTCTCACCGTCAGAGCAATGTGACAGTGGGACCAGGTGCCTGGAGAGGTGGTGGGCTCTCCCCCGCTGGAGACATCCAAAAAGAAACTGGACAGCCCTCTGAGTGGGATGGTGTGACTTGGTGTCCTACAACAGCAGGGGGTTGGACTGGATGGCCTTCTTGTCCCCTTCCAACTCTACTATTCTATGATTCTATGATCCCAACAAGGATGTCAGAATTTTGTCTTTAATCTATTTTTGGATGATAGACAGGCAGAGAACAGGCAGAGTTGCATAAACTTAAATGTCTTTTCCTGTTAAACCTTGAACCCCTTTGAATGACTCAGATCTCTGAGCAGTGGTTGGAGAGAAGAACAAGGGTATCTCAGCCTAGCACTGCATACATCCTGCTCCCTCCATGACATGTCTACTTCTGAGTAGACCCATACATCATAGCCCAGTGGCAGCTTGCTTCTTCAGTATGCAGAAGTTTGGGGGTTCCATCACACCACAGCTAATGAAAAAGACCTCCGCTCCTGTATCCTGGATGCCAGTTAAGAGCTCTCCAGATCAGGATTGATTAAGATAGATCTGGATTCCTAGATTAGATTACTTAAAGTACAGGACATCCCCTCCTTTAGAGGGCGCTGTGGAGACATCGCTCATTGCAAAATGCGGTAAGCCAGTCTTGCTGTATCTGAGGTCCCTCCAAGCTTGTTTGGCTCAGTAGGACACTGGACGGATGCCCTAAATTCCTCCTGTGATGGTCCTCTCAGTAGACGGGCAAGTACTCAAGCCGGTCTCTCAAATGCATCATTGCAAAATGGAAATTGTTTTCAATTTCAAGCCACCTGAGTTTTTTTAACTCCGTTGGAGAGGGAAGCTAAACAGCCAGGAATGTAATTGCTTTTGGCTCATCGATTCGTAAGCCGGATGTGACGACATGCATCCCGACGCAGGAATGACAGAAGGCAATGGACCGCTTGCCAAGGCTGTGTGTCAGCTTCATAAGAGACAGCTGTCAAGCTGTCATACAAAGGGCAAATATTGTTCTTGGAGAAACCAAAGCACAAGGCTTTATTGGGGATGCTCTGGGAGCAAACCGGGCAATAAACAAGAAGTAGGTGTCTTAGCACGGACCACGATTAGCTAGAAGAGCTGAAAATTCATAATCTGGGTTTCATTGCCTGGAAATCCTTTGGGAAGGGAGAGCATTTGGGGTCTAATTAGATGCATGATGTCATGGAACAAGCCAGAAGACGCAAGATACTAGGCACCCTCAAGTCCACTATCCACCAAGATAACACCACCACCCACCCCAAGGGCCACAGAGAGGGGAGATGACGGATCTTTTATCTGATTTAAAAGCAGTGCCATGAACAGAACCCACCCATTAAAAACCCCTCCGAGCAACATAAAAGCTCACGTGCTAAAGAAACACTCCTTTGCTTGAAGGACAGAAGATGGAGCTCCAACAGGGAGCTCCAAAACATGGGAGAGGCTTCAGACATGTCTGTCTCCACTGCCAGCAAGAATATATTGTCCATTTTGCTGAGGAGTTTCACACAAAACTCTGTTAAGCTATGGAACTGGTGTCCACAAACTTAGCCCCCTCATGTCAGCGCCAAGCCTTTCCCCTGCAAGATGGAAATCCATGGGACATCAGGGAATTGGAAGAGGTGTAGACACCTCATTCGATTCTACCGAGTGTGAGCAGCATGCAGACCTGGCGGAACTGTGGTTTGATCCAGAAACTCTTGCAACTGGCAGGGTCGGTAGAGAACTGTGGAGAATTGATTGGTGAACTTTTGCTTCCTCCCAGAAAGTTTCTTAGATGCCACTGATGAAAGATAGCGTGGTGATGGGTGTTGGACTGGGGAACCTGGGAAATGCAAGCTTTATTCCCTGTTCAGCCATGGAGCCAGCTGGGTGATTTTGGGCCAGTTACAGACTCTCAGCCTAACCTACCTCTCAGGGTTGTTGTTGTGAGGATAAAAACTGAGGGGGTTATGAAGCTTGGGTTCCTTGCACGAAGAAAAAAGACAGAATATAAATGCGGTGCAATAACGACAAGAACAGCTGCTAAATGAAAAAGGTTGGAGACATCATGAGGAAGCTGACAATCATCAGCGCATAGACCCCATGTCTGATGCTGAAAGGTGAAGGTGTACTTCACACCTGCTTGCAAGAGCACCACAAGGTAACCTGGGTGGAATTCATGCTCTCAGCGTGGTCCCCCATAAGAACTAAGCTGTTAGCTTGAGCTGGGGTGGAGGAAAATAATCAACGAACCAGCAGATGTTGGTGGGTTCTGACTCCCATTAGCCCCAGCTAGCAAGGTCTACCGTCAGGAATACCGGGCCTTGTGACCCAAAAAGATCCAGGGGGGCACAGGGACCCCTGCCACCACGACCAGAACGTGCCGTAAAGCCATTGCATTTATATCATCGCTTAGCGCATGAGTCCCCCGACCTTCAGGTCATCAGGCATCCTGAGATTAAGAACAAGGCAACTGCAAACATAAAAGCAAAATCTTCATCAGGAAAGAGGGGTGGGTTCCCTGCAGTTTTGCCTCTTTCCTGCAGAGGTTGAGGTGAGAGAGCTTCTAGAGAGGAGAAAAAAGCATCTTCTGTAAAGATCTTCTCTTCCTGAGAACGGCAGCCACTTGGTGCGGGATAGAAGAATTATGCGCCATCTCTATTTTTTGCTGCAGTCCTAAATCCTCTCCCATCTGTCACTTCTTCCCCACCCTTTCTTTCTGTGCCTTTCCTTTCTTTTCATTTCAACAACAACAACATCCTAGCCTTTAGTTGCGAGAGTTCAAAGAATACTGGATCTTGTTTGCATGAGTAAGGCATCCCTAAGTCAAAATATTATTTGATGAGGAATAGAGAGCAGAAAATGAGGCCGTTCCTCGGGAATGAGCACAGTTGGTTTGCACGCATGTTATTCTCGGCAAACAGCTCCAGATGTCTCCCAGGAAAGTTCCGGTGGGTGAGCTGGGAATCTGAAGGCTGGGAATTCACAAGAGTCTCCATGCACTGAGACCTTGGTGGACTCTTCAAGGGCAGAAGGGAAAGAACATCCACAGCAGGGATGACTCCCAGCAGCCCATGCCACATGGGAACTGGGGCTTCTAAGATGGAATAGTTAGACTACAGTTCAGGTCAATCAGCCTTCCCAGACTTGGGGTCCTCCAAATTCCCAGGATCCTTCGTTCTGGAGAGCCCAGTTGGGGAAAGCTGATCCAAAGCCTGAATTTTCTCTCTTGTAAAGGCTTTTCCTTGCTCCTCTCGCCCGCACCAAGACAATTTTCTGTAACTGTCACTGTAAAACCGAACTTGATCCCTCTCTGATCTTGCTGCAGTTCAGTCCCTTTTGGCCACATAGCTCACAGCTCCCTCCCCATCGTGTGTGTGTGTGTTTGTGTGTGTGTGTACACACATACATCCATATGTACCCTGGGACTCAGGAAAACACTTCCTACAGCTGAGAAAGTGGGCTGCCAACATAATCAATGGGTGAGCCTTAAATTCCCTTAGCATTGATTGTATTATTCAATAGCAACCAAGCCCGGGAAAGCTGCAGCTCTTGCATGTTTTGCAAAATGAATGCAGGGTGCAAAAGCATCTCTCACATCAGCGGTGTGTGTCCACACCAGTTTGATATGAATGAAAGAACAATTACTCACTTGATCTTCAGGCCAGCAAGCATGGCTTTGTCGATCCTGGAAAAGAAGAAGGGGGAAAGCATGTTAAAAGATTGTCTGCTTTTCGTTGCTATCCAACGGTGTCTTTCTTCCTCAACTGTGGCCTGCAGACAGGAAGAGTTGTGGCTATTCTACAATCACACAGCAAAAAATACTTGGGACTGAGCATCCTACACAGTTTGGCCTTTAAAAAATGGCAGCAACTTTCTAGTCCTTAAGTTGAGGACATAGGCTTGAAAATGTGTGGAGGGTTCAATAGCCCTGCGGGATGAGATCAAAGGCATATTGAACCTGTCATCCTGCTTCCCATCACGGCCTGCTAAAGACCCCTGCACTTGCTCTCCGTGTTCTCTAGGTTGGTGGCAAGCACTGCATGCTTGGGAAATAAAGGCCAGCATAGAATTTGCTGATACTGTTTTTAACAGCTTTCAAAATACTGCATCTGCCTTGGCAAGACACTCCCTGCTGGTGGGTTTGGGGACTCAGAACAGACCCAAGTAAGTCCAGCCATTTAAAAGAAGCAAATGAGCCCAGCAGGTTGTGGGTGGAACCCACCAGCGGCCCTCCTACGTGAGTTTTGAGGCTGTATTTATAGCGCAGAGGTGCCGCTTGGATTTCATAACAGCAAAACTCTCGGCAGAGGGCTGCGGGGAGGATGACAAAGGCAGTCTGCTCCTGGGCTTGATTGTTCTTGGCGTTTTTTCCCCCCAAGTATGCCTTGATCTTCCCAGCTGAGAAACTCAGTGCTTACCCAGGAAACCGGTTTCATTTTGATTTTGCATTTGGGAAAAGTTCACCTGCAGCCCCAACATGGCGCTCTCAGTGGCCGGCAGCAGTGCGGGGATTGCAAAGTGAAAATGAGCCAACGAGGCGACGTGGCTGCAAAAGGGGCGAGTGTTGCTTTGGGCTGCAGCAGCAACTCAGGTGACGTTCTGGTTCCCCTTTGCTCAGCACTGGTTGGGCCCCATCATGGGCATTATGTCCAGTTCTGGGCACTGGAGCTTTTAAAAGAGGCAGACAAGCCCGGAAGGGTCCAGAGGAGGGCAACAAGGATGATCAGGGGACTGGAGGCAAAGCCCTGTGAGGAGAAACTGAAGGGAGGGTGTATTTTCTGTGGAGAAAAGACTAAAGGGAGATAGGAGAGCACTCTCCAAATAGTTGAAAAGCAGTCACAAAGAGGAGGGCCTGGATCTCTTCCTGATCATCCCAGACATGGAATAATGGGCTTGAGCTACAAGAAGCCAGATTCTGGCTGGATATCAGGAGGAACTTCCTGGCTGTTAGTGCAGGACAGCAGTGGAACCAATTCCCTAGGGGAGTTGTGGCTGTTCCACATTGGAGACATTGAAGAGGCTGTCGGATAGCCCGCGGAAGTCTTCCACTGAGCAGGGGGCTGGACCTGATGGCCTTAGAGGGGCCTTCCAGCTCTGCTGTTCTAGGATTTTTATACTTGTTCAGGAATAATGGCAGAAGAAGCTTGGTGAATGCTCCAGACCAGTGTGTATAAAACATATCCCAGTTCATCCAACAATCACAATGTCACTGAACGCTCAGTCCTGGGAGAGTGCTGCTTTTACTTCGCTGAAGCACCTTCCTGGAGCATCCAAATAGCTCGGCCCAAAAAGGATGCAGGTCAACACCAATGTGAAGGAAATATGGACCCCTGAAATAACTAATAAAGCCACATCTTTTGCAACTTTTCTTCCTGTTCATCTCAAAGTTTATTTTTTATTCCCTTGAAACTCCACAGAAGTTTGGGAGAAAACTCCAAATTGACCTCAAAATTTGCTTTCGCTTTCAAATCCTCAACCCAAATCGAACCCAGCTGCATCTGGTTGGCAGAACTGGAGGCTAAGCCAGGGGGACCTTTGGTTTGATCTTGCAGGTTTCAGTTCTAACCATGACTGGAATAGAACCTCCATAGTCAGGTGCAGTATACCTCAGAAAAGCAGTTGCTGGGAACAACGGCAGAGCAGGAGGTATTGATTCCATGCCCTCCTTCTCAGTTTCCTGGCTGACCCCTGCAGCAAAGTCTATGTCAGCCTCTGGATGCACTGGACTACAGTTCCCATTCAGCATGGCCACTGGCCATTTGAATCCTATCCAAGCCCAGTCTCCTAGCCACTGCACAAACTTGCCTTTTCAAAAAGGAGTCTTTTCAAGGAAAAATGAGCACAAAATAATAATGAGTACAAAGGAATAATGAGCACAAAGAAATATGTATGACTTTCTGGAGTGAGGGGAAGGAAAGACCCACAGCCAAAAACAGAAGGCGGCTCTGAACATCTTTCACCTGTGTTGAATTCAGTCTTGGAGAAGGCTTCGGGAGCTACATCCTGTATTTCCCAAAAGCAACTAAGCCACAGGAAAGACAATCCATCCTCTCCGAATGGGAAAAAGCTGCACCAAAGCTGAGGAACACTCCGTGACCAAGTCTGGAAAAGGCCCCCTGAGGCACTTCAAGAACTCCTCAACCATGAGCCTCAGACGAAAGCCCGTGAGCTGAATGTGTCCATGGCCCCGAGGTTCAACACCCCTAGTACAGGCCTTTTCAATCTTGCAAAGAAATCAATGGTGAGGGCACCTCTTTGACCAAATTGACCTCATTGACCACCGCCTGGCGACGGTGACACACGCGCTGGTGACTTCCCGCCTAGACTTCTGTAACGCGCTTTACGTGGGGCTTCCCCTGAAGACAGTCCGAACACTTCAATTGGTGCAAAACAGAGCTGCCAGGTTGCTGACGGGGACGGGGCGTTATGCTCACATGACTCCAGTCCTCCGTCAGCTTCACTGGCTTCCCATTGAAGCCCGGGCCCAATTCAAGGTGTTGATTATGACCTATAAAGCCCTAAACGTCTTGGGTCCTGGCTACCTGAACGAGCGCTTACGTCCGTATATGCCCGACCGCCCTTTGAGATCTGCGGGAGAGTCCCTTCTCCGGGAACCCTCCATGAAAGAAATTAGGAGAGTAAGTACCCGGAGGAGGGCTTTCTCTGCGGTGGCGCCCAACCTATGGAATTCACTGCCCAAAGAGGTCCGCCTGGCACCGTCGTTACTGGTTTTTCGGCGCCAGGTAAAGACCTTTTTATGTAAACATCATTTCAATTGTTAAAACATATGATCTGGCCAGGGCAACTTCTTCTTCCTTCTCTTTCTCCTCCTATATTTTTATTTTATACTGATAATTTTAATTTTATATTTGTAAATCAATGTATTTTTTGTATTTTTGTATTTAATGGTAATTTATTATGTACTATTGTATTTCAATGTATTTTATCATGTTGTAAGCCGCCCCGAGGTTTCAGCAAGGGGCGGCATAGAAATGTTATAATAATAATAATAAATTCCCCACTGAAAGGGTGTGGTTCTGGTACAGCTTGGCTGCCCCTCTCAGATAAAGACGCATATGACGCAATGACCATGATAAGAGGTTCGCCAGCAACCTCTTCCTTTCTAGCAAACACACCCAAAGGCAGAACTTCCTGTGCCTGGACGTGTCAACTCAGCAGTCAAACCCAAGTGCCTTCACAGCTAAGTGACTGATTCACAGGTCTGAGCTGCAGCCCTGCAAGGAAAGTTCCCACAGCTTTGGGTAGCAGAATTGTTCTTGTTCCTGACATTATTCCGGTTGCAGTTACAGGAGAGCCTGACCGATTACTGAAGAAAGGGGAATCCATCAGCCCCTCCTCCCCAAACATGGTGACAGCAACTTGCATTCAGGATAGCGATGCTAAGGGGAATGTGGCTACACACCTTTTGAAATTACTGGTGTAATAAAACACAACACAGCCCAGTATCCTGGGGAAAACTCTAAGCAGCAGGGTTTAGTCCAGAGGCTGCCTGTGGACAACCTTATTTCTGCCTCCCTTTGGTTGCATCCCAGACATGATCTTGGCAGACCTCCAAAGGAAAGAAACCTTCTGAAAGGGCCCTTCCACAGAAAACAAGAACGGGGGTCTGTCTGCAATCAGAATGTAAAACTGTAATGCCATTGTACCCTCTCCAAAAGGGAAGGACCCATGTTCTTCTTTGCCATCAAGTTCTTTATGACTTACATCATAAAGCCTCCAAATGCCCAACCCTTTACAGCCCTGCTCAGCTCTTCCAAATCCAAGGCTGTGGCTCCCTTGATGGAGCTCAACCCATCTCTTATTTGTTCTTCCTTAAGACTTTCCCCAGCACGGTTGTCTTCCCCAGGCAGCCCTACCTTCTTGTGATGTGTCCAACATATGACAGCCACAGTTTTAGGTAATTTCAGATTCCAGGGAGAGCTCTGGTTTGGTCTGATCAAGGACGTTCTGATAATAAAATACGCACTTTGCATGCAAAAAGTGCCCAGCTTGTGTTTTTCGGCAACAGGGAACTGAAGTTGAAAACAGCACACAGATCTCCCCTAATGACAGACACACAACTTAAGCACAGAACAAGCGAAAGCATGCAGACGTCAGGAGACCCTTCTAAAAGAGAATGAGGAATCCCTTACTAATATTTAACCCCACAAAGCAAAGAAGAGAGAGAGCTCACCAGCCATAGCCACCAAAAGAGACACTCCGCTTTCTGAGAAACATTCTTCTCAAGTCTTTCCCCACACCGCAGTTCAGGAAGCTCCTTGGAACACAGACGCACCAACGCAAGTGTAGGGAGAACCAGCCGTCCTTCACTCGACATACCCAGAAAATGTTCTCACACTATAGTTGCTTTATGCCTTTCTTCAGGCAAAGAAAACCACAGTGGCCACTTCCTGCCTCATACAGAACGTGCGATTGTTGATTAAGCTCAGGTGTCTCCCTGTGAGATAATTTGTCATTTTTTTAAGTTACAGCAACTTTCTAAGCATGCTTTTACATGCTCGGATCTTCACGTGCTGCAAAGTTTGGGTTGGGGTGCAATGTGGAACCCAACTTGTCAGACATTTACCAGTTGCGCATATCTATACTACAGAAGGAAATTAGAGTTTAAACATCAAGGCTTCTCCCAGAAGACATGGCTGAAGGTGCAGAGGATTCTGAAATCAAAAATGCTAAGCACCTTTCTCCCAAAACTACAATGCACAGGGATCCATGGATTGAAAGGATGGGTCCTGTATTTCTCTACAGCTGTGAAACAAGGAGAGATGTTGGAGAAACCTGAAAGAGATTCAGCTGAGTTTGGATCTCTAAGCATCCGTCTTGCAGGTTTCCAAAATGCAATGCTCATATGTTCTTCTGTTCTGTCTAATAAAGTGGAACATTGCACTTAAGACTGAGTCATGGTGGCTTCAGTTGACTAGAGCACATTAAGTGTAATGACCATGTGTGGCTTTCGTGATGTTTTATCCGCCACTGGAAATAAATGAGTTCAAGCTAAACATGTGACACTTTATCGTGCTCCTCTGTCCTGTGAACTGAAGCATCCCATGAAAAGAGCATGTAGCAAAGGCACTGTGAAGCTTTCCATGTGGCCAAGAAGTTGTGGCTCGAGGCAGGGCCCATGGCTGGCTGTGCCACATGGTTTGCCCCATGGGAGATGCCAACAGCTGCAGCATCTTGACAAAGGAAAAAGCTTGCAGGCTTCACAGCAACTGGAGTTCCTTTCCATTTGTTCAGGTCTTTTTATTTGATTTTAGTGCTGGAGTTTTCAGCATTTTATCCTGGGTGTACTTCATCTTAGGAAATAGTATGGACTCTCCCCACCCACCCCCAGGGCTTCTGTTCTGGGGAATGTGCAACAACGAGAAACAACCAAGAGACTATCGGGCATTCCTTTTGACCTCCCCACACCAAGGAAATGAACAAAATTAGGGAAATGAGTAAAATTAGGAAACAGTGACTCACATCACTTCCCTTCTCCCCTCTATTGCTTCTCTGCCTTTCAAAAATAGATATTGATATCTGGACATTCTTGCAAACAGTCCCGAAAGACTCCCAACCTACACAAAACACCACAATGCAGGAGCACCATTAGAATCACAAGGCCAGAATTGCACGTATGCAAATACGATGCAAAAACCTTGGCCACAAACAGATCTAACATTTGCCAATAGCCCCAAAGGAAGATGGCCTTTCTCCAGCATCTTGGTGGTGACAGAAAGGACCGCAGTCCAAAGCTGGGGTGACCCACCGTGTGCAGGAGCAGCAGCGAAGGCCAACCCTTCAACTGTCTGGGTGCTGAGTCGGTGGAATATGAAGTTCTCCTTGAACTTGGCAATTCACCAGCAGGCCGTGCAGAGATGTCCAAGCTTATGTAGGAAGTGCACATCTTGCTGCTCTGCTCAGCACACCATGTCGCAACAGTGCTAATTTTGCGTCAATGAACTGAAAGCAAAATTCAGTAAAACTGGGAACAGAAAGAGATACAAGCCCCAAGTTCCATGTACTAAGCCATAGCCCTTAGACGTGTTGATGCAGAAGTAAACCCCATCGAGTTGATTTGTGCTTTCCCTTCACAGTCACTGGATCACAGTCTAAAACCAACCCAATAAGAATTCTAGTCCTCGTGAATGTGCAAAATGCTCATGGGCAATGCCCAATATTTTCCTCTTCAAAGGCTCCAGCTTTCTGGCATCAGAAAGTCCCACTGACAATCAGAATTCACATCCCTCTTTTCCCCTTTAGCAGATGACAAATACTTTTCTCGGCCTCCTCTTGATTATACCAAAAAAGAAAAGAGGGTGATGACCGACCGACTTCAAAACTCCATTTAAATGTAAATATTGACCTTCAACTTTTCTTGAACATGTTGAAATGAACTGCTGCAGCTCCAACAAGCAAAGAAATATGTAGCACCGAAAATAAGCTCGCCTTCAGAGTCACAGCTTACGTTGCTCTGGTATCTGCCTTAACGCACCCTCTGTGTGGAGAACAACAGACTGTTGTGAGAGATAAAGGCACCCCATGGCCAGTCTCTATATTAAGCATGTGTCAGTGAAATCCCCCCCACCCCCAGTATCCCATTTCCTCATCTGGAGGGACACATGCTCCAATGTCTCCTAATCCATGTCTCCATTTTGCAGATCTTGGATGCATGAGAAACTTGCATCACAAACTTGTAGGCAGCAAAACTAGCGACTGTTCCCACCTGTATGAACAGGGTCTGCATCAGTAGATTCCGGGAGATGGAAGGCAGGGAGAATACCTATCTTTGGAACTTTGCTCCCCATATTTGGAACTCCCTCCATAGGGAAATTCACCTGGCACCGGCTTAATTTTTATTTCAGTGCCAGGCGAAAACATACCTGTTTAGGATTCTGTTTAACATTTAGCCTGTGTGCTGTGGCCCTTCTTAATTGCTTTTCTAGATGTTTAATTTGTTGTGTTTTGTTTGGTTTTAATCTGCTTTTACTCTGTTACTGTTTTATGCATTGTAAGCCACCTAGGAAGGCCTCCGCAATTACAGGCAGCCTATAAATACATGTAAATAAATAAATACTTATGAACCGTGGATGCTTCCAAACGTCTGCTTTTTGCTGCCAGCTTTTCCTCCCTGATGTGCTAGTTTTCTACACGTGGGGATTCTCTTTTTGTCAGCAGAGTTCAGTGAGCACCTGCCTGCAACTGGAAAAAGTGCAGCCCAGGTATAAGCTTGCCACCTCGGTGCGAACGGGATCTGCCAACAAAGACTCCACTGCAAAATCCAACCTCGCGCCAGTCTGAATGCGAACTGACAGCAACCCATCGGCCTCGGCAGATGTTGAATGAAATTCCCTGCCTGGCTGTCAGCAGCCTGGGCACATTTTGACAGCTTGGGAGCATCCGACTGTCCTCCAGCAATACGGCTTTCATGAGAGAAACAAACACTAATATCTGAAAGGAAAACCGTTCAGCAGCTCACTCTTGTCTGTTCTCAGGCCCTCGGAGGCAGGCCCGAGTCTCTGTCTGCACACTTTAATTCTCCGAAAGAGCAGCGTGACCTCTGCGGCAAATGTCTGTGTAACATTTGCAGAAGAGATCCTCCCAATATCAAAAAAGGCCACAGCCGAGTTCCTCTCCGGCACAAGAGAAGTGATGCCCTTTGCGGCATGCTTTAGAGGGTGATTACAGCCAGCAGTGCCAGGCATTCAGATGCTGCTGCTCCAGCCCGTCTCTGAGGGAGAGAATCAAGGAGCTAGGAGGTACCTCACAGGTCATCTAGTCTGACCCCATTCCGATGCAAGGCCCTAAAAGGGCTGTTCTGTGTGTGGTGCAATCAGGCTGTTTGCAAAGTGTTATCTTCTCCCATGAGTAGAACTAGAACCCAGGGCCAGTGCAGGGCATAATTTCCTACACTTCCTGGCAACACCTCTCCATGGTTTCGAAAGGACGTTTGCTCAACCCATGCTGAAGTGCTGGGGGCTGATCGGGGGACCTTTGGCTCGGAAGGTGGGGGCTGTACCCCGAGCTACAGCAAAATATGCTTTTGTCCCATACCCCCAGGTCATCTCCAGGAGTGAATGCCTTCCCAACCAGCCGGTCCTTGACAGTCCAGCTGAGCCCTCATAACACTGGACATGAAAAGGATGAATGCAAAGAGCTGAAACCCAAATGGGTTGATATATACACAGTACAGATGTACATTATGGAGAAAGCAAGTTATATAAGTGTGTTGCGTAAAGCAGCATTTATCCTGGTGCTATAATGACAGGAAAAATTGTCCGTGCTAGCATATCAGCAGGAGGCCCCTCGAGAGAGAGACGACACTGCAGCTTCAGAAGTCCAGCCACTGCTTCTGCAAATACCCGCTCAGAGAAAAGCCATGCCTTTTGTTGCTGCCCAGTGGATCCTAAACTCAGCAGGGAGGTCTGTGTTAATCCCCGTCTTCCACCCATGCCAAGCTGGGTGCTTTGACTTGCACCTGTGGTGCTGATCAGGCAGGACCTGAGGACTAGCACCTTGTTTCCCATCAACCATACGAGGATGGGACCAAAATGCAGCCGCACCAGCTTGCCACATGTTGAAGTGGCACATGGGGCTAGCCAAGGGCGATGCTGCAAAAGCTTCGTACCCAGTGCCTGAAGTTAACCGACTCGACCTCTAGCAAGAGATGTTTTTGCATGTGAGGAAGGATTCCTTGCATCCAGTCTGGGTTTGACCGTGCTATTCTGCTGCATGGAGTCACCCAGATAAATGTAGCAGAATGAAGCAGCAAAAATGTCTAAGCTGGCAGAGGGGGAAGGAACTAGCCCAGCTCCTCAAACACACCTCTGTGCCTTCCACCTGGATGCAGCCAAAAGCTGCTCCCTCTTGCTTTGACAACTTGCTTCTGTGTAAAACACCGTACCACTCCCAAATGCACTCATTCCAAGATCCTTGAAGGCTCAGATCCCTATTTTGTAAATTGATCGCAATAATACAATCACAGAATGTTGAATCTGGAAGGGAAACGGAAGGTCATATGTTCCACCCCGTTTTCTCAGTGCATGAAACTTGCATCATACAGATGACAGAAAGACTTCTGGTTAGAGGCTTCTGGTGGGGAAAAGCCCTTCCCCAGAGGCAGCTCCACCACCAAACAGCTCTTAACGCCCTAATGCTTACTTTTTATAATAGGATTCTGCCTTTTTATAATAGGATTCGCAGAAGCAAACCTGCTTCATCTGTCTTGGAAGCCGTCAGACAGTTGAAAATCGCAATCGTGCTTTCCCTTAACCTCCTGTTCTCCACGGTTTTCAATGCAGCTCTGATCTTCCTCACTATCCCTTGGACACCCAAACCCTTGTTTGACTTGGCCGACTCAGTTTCACACATGCAGTTTCCACTCTGGCGTCCCGGTAGCAAGCTACCTGCCCTCAGCAAGATACCTTCTCACCTGTCTCTCTCCAAGGCCACTTGGGCCCATGAGGAAAAGAAGGGGTCCATTTCCAGGGATGGCTTCCCACTAGAATCATCTTCCCCTAGAAGTTCCTCAGGTTGCTTCTTTGCAGCAATCCAGGAAGACTCGGCAAAGCATGTTTTCATTAGCCTTTCTGTTGCCCCTGGCCGAAGCGTCCACTGGCGATTTGAACTGAATTTTCCTCGAATTTGGTTTGGTTTTTAAAATCTTTGACACAGCAACGGAAGGGTTTTACCCTCCAAGGCAAGCCAAAAAAGCATTTAAAATTAACATGTCAATACAAATAAAGGTACCTCTCCCATGTGCACATGTGCTTGCACGGAGCACTTGCTTTTTGCAATGAGCTTTTAATTTGCTTCATCTATCTGACCCCCTTCCCATCATCCAAGGAGCAACGAGAAACAAATCCCAGCCCAAAGTGCCTGCCACATCCTGAATAGCACCCCCTCTCCCCCCACCTTGCCAAAGGGTGTTTGATGTCAGCCTCTACGTTTTGCCAAACTCAAGGATGGCTCCCGTACGAAGATCGCTGCAAAAGCCAGGAGGGAACTGAGCTAATTAACCTATAAAGAGGATTTGGACTGTCCAACACAGAGGCAGACATCTCTAAGCCATCATGCACACGCCTCTGCCACCTTTAAAGGAAAAACAAAATAATTCGCCAAGAGCTGGGCCAATATTAAACGGATGCTCGCGTCGGGCAAAGTCACATCTCGTGATGCTACTAGAACGCAGCTGGTGCATAAATAACAACGCATCACAGCAGCGCTGGCAAGGCTGCGCGGCTAATTAATGTGTCACGGCTTGGCAGATGTGTGGCGCAGAAGCCCGCCCCCTGCTGGCTGATCTCAGAGCAGCTGTTTGTCCTGGCTTTCCCTTGTTCTAGCTTCACACCCGCACGCTTATTTTCTGATTGTGGCTTTTTATCCAGGGTTAAACCCCAGGCCAGTGATCACATGTTATCGGCTGGCATTCAGCAACTCAAGGCTGGGCAAGATAGCATTTTGGGGAAGTGCGCCGGAGAGAGAGAATTAGGACAAAGCAAGCCGGATATTGCTGTTGTTGTCGTGAGCCATCAATTCGTCTCTAACTTATGGTGGTTTGTCTCTAACTTATACGAAGGCCCTTCCAAAGCTTCCTTATCCATGCCATCCTGGCTTAGCTGTTCCATTAGGAAGTCAACCTCTCTGTTTTTTCGTCTTCCTTCTTCTTCTTTTTCTGCCTTTAACTTGCAAGGGTTATTTATTTATTTATTTTATTAAAACATTTTTATGCCGCCCCATTCGCCGAAGCCTCGGAGCGGCTTACAACAATAAGTTAAAAAATAATTATAACATTAAATTAAAAAATATAAACATTAAGTTAAAAATACAAAAATACCAACATAAAATAAGCTGCCCTGGCCAGATAAAATCCAATAATATTAACAATTAAAATGCCGCTTAAATAAAAAGGTCTTCGCCTGGCGCCGAAAAACAAATAACGACGGCGCCAGGCAGACCTCTCTGGTTATGATGGTACTCTGTAAATATTTGAAGGATTGTCCCACAGACGGTGGAGAAAATGTGCTTTCTGTCACTCCAAAGGCCCAAGTTTCCAGTTTCAAGTTGTGGAAAGGGGGCTTTTGAAGAACTTTAAGAACACGTCAGCATGAACTGTTTGATGGTGAAAAGATGTCCTTGGTAGGTGGCAGAATCCCATTTGTTTGAGATTTTCCAACAGAGACATGGGCCACCTTCTCAAGGAGGTTAGAATGAATGGATTCCCCCACATTTGGAGAGTCAAGATGATCCTTCAGGTGCCTTCCAACTCTGGGACTACAGAAGAGGTCAGGCCTCTTTCAGCCCAAGGGTCCAATTCCATTGCAGGAAAACTCTTGCAGGCCATATTTCAGTCTTGGATGGAGTTAAAGGCAAGAGAGATGGGGCCAAAAGCCGTGGGACAAACACCAGAAATACCAGTCTGTTTTGGCTTAAAGCAGATACATCTAGGAACAAGGCCTTAGGAGAGCTTTTTCGAGCTTTCAAGAAGAAGTTGGGAAACCAACAATTAACCTGTGTTGGTGAGAAGTGGGGACAGCCCAAAAGGGACCTCAGTATTGAGGAACCCCAGAGGACTGGATTTGGTTCCCCAGCCCAAGTTTCCTCACTTCTACTTCTGAGGAGAGGGACTAGAAAAACAGAACCAGTGTTCCTGAACAAGCACCAGAATCCACATCACCGAACAAAAGCAGTCGATCCTGAACAGACCCAAGAAAGCTTTCCTTCACATAATGCATCACCTGTTTATGAACTTTGCTGTCACAAGATGTGGTTGATGGTGCTAGCAGAGGATTACAATGCTTCATGGAGGTGATGAACCAAGATAGAACCTCAGCATTCGGGGCAGTCTACCCCAAATAACAATGGCTCTTCCTCCCCACTGCAAGATGTCAGATGGAACCCAAGTGTTGATTCAGTACCCATCCAGAATGTCTGAACACAGATTCTGTTTCTCACAAGAGGTGTCTTTTTGCAAGACTTCTCTCTTTATTGAAAACTTTTCTAGACAGTCCGTTACCGAAGTCTCAGGATGGTTTAACAATGCAAAACGTAAAATAAAGCACAGCATCCTAAAACTCAACTGACAATAAAACCCCAATTAATCTTTCTCACAATCTGCGAGCTAGGATTTTAAAAATGCAGCTTCCAAGACCTTCTGAGGAACTGTCAGCTTTTAACATGAGAGAAACTATAAAATGGTGATTATATAAGCACCAAAGGGCTTTAATTGGCAATGGATATTAGGCAGAGAGAAGATGCAGCCCTACTTTGGTACTGAGGCCTTAATTACATGAAGAGTGGTTTCAAGATGGCTGTTGGCTATGAAGGGGATAAAGGAAGAATGGACAGACTAAATCTCGCCTTTGCACCATGGAAGATTGATTGTGTCATTAATACTTCATACTGCAGTAAGGCCAATTTGTCTATTTACGGTGACAGTACAGAGAAAAAGAGAGAGGCAGTTTCCATCCCAGTATGTGGGGATGTCACAGACCACGGTGGAGCATAAAATTTAACCCTGGGTGCTTTGCTTTATTGACTGTTCTCAGCAGGAAAGAAATATGCATCCACAACAGACCATTTCTCCTTCTCCAGCTTTTATGTTTTTCTAGACGGAGCCAGTTGGACAGTCTAGCAATTGCAGAAAGCAAGCAATGGTGCTTATTTTAAATATCAAACATTGCAAGACAGGAAGGAGGAAGGAAAGGAGAAACTCTTGTTTAACACCCATCTTTGGAAACATGAAATCTTTTATTGGGCCTTCCTTTATTGGGCTCACAATATCACATGCCTTCCAGGGGCTCGTGCTCAGTGCATTAGAACATTCCCAATAGATGGCTATCCAGGACCCACTGGAAATGCTCCAGCAAAGAAAATACCCCAGCCCTGCCCCTAAATAATTGAGACCACTGTCCAGCTGCTCCTGCACTCAAGCTACTTCTCCTAATGTTCAGTCAACATTTATTCTCCTGTAACTCAAGTCCCTTTAGATCTGGACCTAACTCCAGGGCAACAGAGAACAAACCTTCTCTCCTCCTTGTGGAACTCCTTCTGGAATGTAATGAGTTCTTTTGACATTTCTCAATCTTCTCTGGGCTTAGCATACCCAACTTCTTTCAACCTTCCACCCTAGACTTTGTTTTCCATACCACTGACATTATCCTCATCCAACGTTCTCCTTAGATTTTATAGTCCTCCATTACACTCAACGGTTGCATTAGACCCTGTGCCCGCCCCGCCCCCCATGCAAGAAAAGCCTCATTACTTCTGCGCACCTGAACGGTGTTTCGGAGACCAACAGAGAGAGGCTTCTAGTCGGAACCTCAATCTGGCTCTTTAAGCTAAGTGAGTTATTTCTAGAGGGTCGTCACGGAAACTGGGACCTTCTGGGCCAAACCAAGGTCAGAGGAGCAAATACATCCATTTCCAAGCATGCCTGCAAATGCTGTTCTTTCAAATGCCCCCTCCACTATTTATTTTATTATTTATAAAATTGGTATGCTGTCCATTATTTGCGTCTCTGGACGGCTTACAACATAAATCAGAATAAAATAGATAAATTGACTATTCCATGCTGGCTAATAAAATACAAACAATAAAATCCAATTTCCATTAAAGCATATTAGAATATTGATTAAATAAAAAGGTCTTGACCTGGTGTTGAAAACCATACAGTGACATATCCTAGGAAAAACTTATCCTAGGTAGGATGGGGCACAAATTGCAGAGAAGCTTGGCACTAATACCGGCAAAGGAAATTCATTAAAATGCTTTTGCCTGCCAAAAGACCCAGCCTATAACCAAAAAACCAGCAAGGCCAAAGGATCCTATTAAACAACCGAAGGGCATCGATGGGAGTATGAGCCCCAGGCTATCTTTCATTTCTGCAAAGCAGATCTAGCAAATTTGGGTTGAATCCAAATGAGAAGTAAAAACGGAGACATTCAATCCCTCAAAACACCTAGGAGTTTCATCTGTTTGCCCTTCCAGAAATGGATTTGTCCTAGAGGACTAGGAGCTCCAGCAGTTGTTAGACTTAAAATCCTCCCCAGCCAAAAAAAAAAAAAGAACACATGCATATAACTATACATGCAAGAAATATCTGTTTTTTGGGGGGTTTTCCCCATATTACATCCCCATGGAAGTGACCTGATTGAAATCAGTTGCTGCTTCTGGGAAATAAAACCACTCCAAAGATGTTAATCCATCTTTCTGTGTCTGAATTTAGCTAGTATGGAATGAAGCAGCAACTGCAAGAAATATAATTTGGGTTGGGGAGTGAAGATAAAGGGTTACGTTTGCAGAACCATGAAAATATGGAAGAAACGCATAAAAATCCACTGTTTGGGAAAGATCACACAACTTTCTTATTTAAAACTTTTCCAGACTGTCCCTTGTTGAAGTCTCGGGACAGTTTAACAATACGAAATGTTAAATAAAACACAGCCTCCTAAACATTCAACTGACAATAAAAACCCCAATTAAAACAATCAGATCTTACAATATACCCAGCTCTACCTCTCTTTTTCAACCAATCCAGGTGGCTGTACTGAACCGGTGCCTGGCCGAGGTAATGGGCTGGATGAGGGCCAGTAAACTGAAGCTCAATCCAGACAAGACGGGGGTCCTGCTGGTAGGTGGTTCGAGTTCCTGGGTAGGTGACTTGGATCTTGTCCTGAATGGGGTTGCACTCCCTCTAAAGGACAGGGTCTGCAGCTTGGGAGTGCTCCTCGTCCCGGAGCTGACTCTGGAAGCTCAAGTGTCGGCGGTGGCGAGGAGCGCTTTCCATCAGCTTCGGCTGATCCATCAACTGCATCCCTACCTGGAGAATGACTGCCTGGAGACAGTGACGCATGCATTGGTTACTTCCCGGTTGGATTTATGTAACGCGCTCTACGTGGGACTGCCCTTGAAGACAGTCTGGATACTTCAGATGGTGCAAAATAGAGCAGCCAGGTTGCTGACGGGGACTGGGCATTATTCTCATATAACCCCAGTCCTCTACCAGCTTCACTGGCTTCCCATCAAAGTCCGGGCTCAATTCAAGGTGTTGGTAATTACTTATAAAGCCCTTAACAGCTTGGGACACGGATACTTGAAGGAATGCCTGCGGCCATATTTGCCCTCCTGCCCTTTGAGATCGGCAGCAGGGACTCTTCTCCGAGAGCCTTCAGTAAGAGATATCAGGAAGCAAAGTACCCGGAGGAGGGCCTTCTCTGCGGTGGCACCCCATCTGTGGATGCACTCCCCAGAGAGGTCCGCCTGGTGCCGTTGTTATTTGTTTATCGGCGCCAGGCCAAGACCATTTTATTTAAACAGTATTTTAATAATCTTTAATATTTATAGTTTTAATTATGCAGCCAGTGTGTTTCCAGTTTTAATTGTAATTTTATTTGTTTTATTTATTTGTGTTGTGAGCTGTCCCAAGGCTGTGTAGCAATGGGGACGGCATATAAAAACTTAAAAAAAAAATATTGGGAAAATAAAAAGGTTTTAGCCTGGTGCTGAAAAGGCACCAGGCAAACCTCTCTGGGCAGCGAATTCCACAATCGGGGTGCCACCACAGAGAAGGCCCTTCTCTGGGGAGTCACCCTCCTATGCTTCTTCAGGGAGGGCACCCGGAGAAGGGCGTCTGCCCCAGATCTTAAGGACTGGGCAGGCACATATGGAAGGAGATGCTCCTTCCTTCCTTTAGACTCCTTACTTAGAAGTCCTACCAGTCTCTAGGAATGTGTCTTGGCAGCCTTGGTCAGAATGCAGCCAGTTCTCTTTCTGCATCTGGTGGTCCTCCTGTCCATCCATTGAGTGGGACCCTGAAGCTCTGCCCCCAAAATCCTTCTCCCCCAGAAGCACTAGAAGACTTTTCCACTGTCCTGAGGCTTCCTCTTAGGCTGGACATGCCCATGGTGGGCATGTCATGAGGGGAGCCAGCTGGAGCCAGGGGTCAGACTAGATGGCCCAGGAGACTCCTTCTGACTCGCTCTGTTTCTGTGTTTCTTCCTCTCCGTGGCTCACTTTTGCCCTCTATCAGCTTTTTCTTCTTGTCCAAGCCCTCCACCAACAAGCCAGCCTCTCCCCTTCCGTTGCTTCTAGACTCAGTCACATTCCCAGCATTAGCTGGGTTTCTGCCTTGCTCCAGCTCCCCTCCCCTTGTGGCCCCCCGAATGCACTTCACCTTCCCAAAGTTGACTCTGCCTGTCCCCTGGGCTGCCCCATCTGGTTCTAGATGCTGGACAACCCCACCACTGGCCCTATAACCACATCCTTGGAAGTGTCAGGTTCATCTGCCCCAATTTAGTGTTCCCACTGGCTGCTCTCTGGTGTTTTCTTATTACTTTGATTTCACGTGGTACTAAGGTTCATCCTACTGAGAAGATGGAAGGGGATATGGTGGTACTTGTGAAAACTCAACAGGGCGTCACAGAGAAGGCAAGAAAATCTCATTCTGTCCCACTCCAAAGGCAGCTCACTCTAGGTCCAGTGGGCTTGAGAAGATTCCTGTGGAGCATTTGGAGAAAATTTTAGCTTTTAAATGGGAAGAACCATTTAACCATGGGACCAATGACTTAGCAGGAGGCAGAGGCAAGATAACTTGACTTCTTGCCTCAAGGAGAACGTCACCTTAGATGCCACCTCCTCAACGCTATGAAGGAGAGTTGGACATAGCAAAGCACAACCAAGCTTTTATCGGGTGTTACCAATGCTGCTTTCAGTGCCAGGTGGGGAAAACCTGGGTAATAGGACCGGACTATGTGGTCAGGTATGTGTGATGTCATGACACTTTCTACTATTGTTTCTGCAGGGCGATCTCTCCCAACACTATACCGCTAGCAAGCCTGTGATACTTCAGACTGTGAGGGCACACCTAACAGAACACTTCACCATACAAAAACATCTCCCAGCACATGGAAAGCTAGGCAGTCATGCTCGTTTTCCACATGGAGGGAAGGCTGATGGAAAGGAAGTTGATCAGCTGAGGAAGGTATCATGCCCGGAGCATTTTGACAGAACTGGAAGCCAAACATGGGCTCTCCACCAAAAAAATCTCCTCCTGTCGGAGCTAAGAACCCAGAACAGTAGCGGCAACAGCACAGAAAGTGGGAGGCACCACAAGATTATTACAGAGGAAGAAAAAATTTTCACTCGAGAAGCCAGAAGAGTTCAGCATCTGCTCAAACACCCAAGCCAGAACTCTTTCCATCTTTATCACCATAGATACACAGCTTTGAATCTTTGTAGCTGTCCCTCAGCGGAGGCAGTTGCCTGGGGCAGTGTGAACTTCAATGAGAATCTGTCAGTGTTGTACAAGTTGTCAGAGGACCAGGAGGAATAACAGTCGAAGCAGCAGAAACAAAGTGAGCGGAATCACATGCCTCACCTTTATATGCATTTATAATCATTATCAGCAAGCCAGTCTTATTTTAGATGGCCATTTCATCAGGGTTGAGAACTGTGCTCTTTTCAGTGGTTCATGCAAAATATGTTAATGGTGCTACATAAATAATATGCATAAGGAAGCCAAAAAGTGCACCACCAAACAATGGAAGCATCACAACAGTTCCTTCAAAACCAGTCAGGCTTCTCAGAAGACAATGCTCATGAGGACTACTATCACAAACATAAGTACACAAGCAAAGCAACTAAGCAGGATTATACAGGGGTCTTTTTATTCAACCAAGCAACTGCCTGAAGGATCTCACAAGTAGGATACAAGCACAATACTCCCTGCTGCTCAACCAACTTGGCCGGGGGTCAGAATTAAGTGCACTGTCTTCAAACTCATTACCAAGTCAGGACTTAGTTAAAAAGAAAAAAGAAAATGAGCGGCAGATCCAGCGAGACTGACAAATCCCAGTTATGGAACAACCAGTTTGCTGAAATGCACCCATAGGAAAGCAGGGGAGGTTCTCTGGTCCGAAGCTGATGGCTTAGAATTATTTTAGCCGATCACCCCAAATTTATTCTTTAATTCTTGATTACGTATTTGGTAGAGGAAGGATTACATGTGTAAGCTGGCAAGTGTTTGGGTGAGTGGATGTGCCCAATTCACCCAGGAGGCAATGCTCCAGAAGTTAATCCACATCTGGGCTGCAGCCCTGGAAGCCAAAAAGGTTGTCCACTCACAGCCTGGACCCAAGCGGAGAAGGCCTGGCTTGCTAGTTTGGTAACAGCTCCCTTCCCACATTCGTGAGACTCTGCTCCGGCTGCTCAACCATCTGGTGGTACTAAGCTCTCCTTGCTACAGGTCAGTCTTCTTATGGGGTGGAACAGCAGGTCTTCCACCCCAAGGCCAAATGTCATCTCCAGAAAGCTCTCATGTGCCGCTTTCCAATGGCAGGCCAAGCAAGTTCAACCAAGATGGGCCAGAAATACCCATGTGTTTAGTTTAAGATTCCTACTGCCTGAATCGATGCCTTAGGAGAAGAATTGCAAATGTTCCCAATGCAGGGAGATGCACAACAGCCAAAAAAGTGCTGGTGAATGGCTGGAGGGAGGAGCGACTGCGGGAGGGAGTTGTCTGGGGAACCAGATATGGCTGAACTGAGATCCCCAGGTGGTCCAAACTTGGCCTTTTGGCAGAAGGGGCAGGTAACCTGACTGATGGCCAGCTGGATGCTTATGGTGATGGATTAATAGCCAAATCATGTGGATGGCCCCATCGGGGAGGGTGTTCAAGGATAGGCTAGACATGCACATGGTGGGCATGTCATAAGCGGAGCCAGCTGGAGCCATGGGTCAGACTAGATGACCTTGGAGACCCCTTCTGACCTGCTCTGTTTCTATGTTTCTACTTATGCATGTTTCAAAGCCTGTGAGTAAATCCATCTTTCAGATGAATGGATCAGATTGTACACAAAAGCTCCTTTTAAGCAGGTAACCTTGCAATTCCTCCTTCTAGAGTTCCATACGAGAAAAGTTCATGGTCACAAGAGCTGAGAGATTGAAAACAAGCAACTTCCAATGGCACTAGAACTATCAGATATTCTCTGTCACTTTTAGCCATGTGGTTGTTTATTTCACACTTCATCTGATGCGAGAGTTCCACACACACACAAATCAATGGTTAACTCTTTTTATAACTGTTGCAATCAATGCTGCATTGGTTTCCAAACACCAACCCCTCTCTTCTGGAAGGAGTGAGCATAGACGCTGTGCTTTGCTTTGCTTACTGATACATGCTGTACTTTTTCTGATTTGCAGAAAAAGTTATGTTTTATTGATTTGAGATCAATTACCATCCCTGTTACTGCAGCCCTTCTGGAAACATGAAGCTGTCATTTTCTGACTTGGCTGATCACCTTTGCTTTCTGAACAGAAATGATTTAGTGCAGTTTGAGGCAAGGATAGAGTGTTCTTGACTACAGTTCCCATCATCAGGCCAACAGAGAGGGATAATGCAAGAAGCAGTGTGATAATATCTGAAGAGCTGGAAATATGCCATCTCTACTTTAAGGGATTAATTTTGCCTGAAAACTTATAATCAGTCTAGAGGCCTTTGAAATGCAAAGAATCTGTGAACCAAAACAAGCTCATCAGAAAACTGATCAAGTCTTTGATGCATCCTTCCCCTACCCAAGTCCCTGCAGATGGCTTGGAGTGCAACTTCCATCATTCCCATGCTGGCAGGGGCTGATAGGAGCGGCAATCAAAAATCTACAGGGACTGAGGAAAGTGGATGAAGTTGCGGGAACCCTTCAAGTGGCGATACCCAACGAATGAAGCACTTAAGAATCAAGCAGGCAACGTGACAGTTGATAAACAGGCGTGCGAAAGATGGAGAAGCGGAGGAGAAATGTCAGTGGATAGACAAAGAAAAGCATGAATGAATATTTATAAGTTATTCTGCCGGGAAAATACATCTGGGTGGTGTCCAAATTCAGAACAAAGACACAAGCTCCAAAGAAGAAAACCTGTCAGAATTTATGATTTCCAAACGGTGGATCAGCCACTGTGTGTTTCTTTGTCCAGCAGCCCATGGAGAACCCAAAATCCTTTATAGCACCCCCATAATGAAGCTAGACTAATTAACCCCACTGCCTTCTGTGTGCTCACTCGGAAGCAAGTCCCATTGAATCAAATGGGGCTCACTTCCAAATAAGCAAATATGGAACTGTGGTCTAAATAGAAAAAGTCTCGGTGGACTCAGAACTTCTGATCTGACTTGGGTAGGAGAACTCTGAGTCCGACTGCGACCAAAGGTAGATATTGTGGTTACAGGATGGAAGCCTTCTTTCTCCCCAACCCATGAACTCCCAATACGCACACACAACACTTCCCTGGTGACTGGATTTTTTTCTTCTGGTGGACCAAGGAAAACAGCTTCAAAGGTTCTCTTTCATCCTTCTTTTTATTTTGAATTGTTTCATGTCTGCATTCAAGTTGGGGTCTCTGAAGGACACCCATTGTATCCACAGACACCTTTCTTGATGCCTTCATGCCCTGATTTTTATTTATGTCTTGAGATATAATTATTTTTGGAGCAGAAGGTTGCCTTGCTGCCGAGCAGAGCGCCATGGCCCATCTTTAGAGACATTCAGAAGAGCTGATTTTAGTCTTAACATTCAGTCCCCTGCCTTTCAATTTCAGGGCAGCTCATGTTGCTTTTTGTTTCCCTGGCCTTCCCTTCAGAGAAAGGCCTGATTGGGAAGTGGCCATGCTCATGAAGGAGACCCATTTTGGAATGGACAAGCCTCTGCCCCATAGCAACCATTTGAGTGCCCGGGACACTCTTTCCAAATTCCACTCACCCCAAAAGGTTGGAGATTGCAAGGAGCCGCACATGTCAAGGTGAATATCCACTCCATTGGACGCAATTTAAGCACGAGTGAGCAGTGACTCACACCTCTGGAGGTAAAACAATTCAGATGCTGGGGTCCCAGTCCCACCCTTGGGGTTTTGCATGGAAGGCCACTCAGACCGTTACAGAAAGTAGACCCCAGTGGGGGAGGAGGTTTGGACCATGAGTTGTCCTGACAAGTCAACCAGGGCAGCATGTTTCACCAGCAAGCTACAGGTCCTTTCTCAAGTGCTCGTTGGAAATGTCTTCAGAGCCCAAATAGTGGCAGGATTCCTCCAAGAAAGCATGGGGCTTGATATTAATTCTTTCCAATTTATGCCTTTAGGGCATACAGGGGCATGTGGAGGGGACTAGACATTCAGTCTCTGGCATCTAGTTGAAAAGGTTCATGTAGCTTTGACCAAACACCTAGCATAGACACATAAAAAGAGAGCGAGTCAGAAGGGGCCTCCCAGGCCATCTAGTCTGACCCCCAGCTCCAGCCGGCTCCACTCACGACATGCCCACCATGTGCATGTCTAGCCTATCCTTGAACAGGGCACTGCCATTCGGCACAGACAAGTGCTTCCCCATCTCGGGCCTGCAGGTAAGTGGAGCCCATCATCACTGACTAGTGTGGCCAAGGATGATGGGTTTTGTAGTCCAAAATTGAAACCCACTGGTAGACGGTAATACTGGGCTAGTTGGGAAGATGGGCTGTGCCCACTCAGTCTTGAGCTGCTGCCATGGTCTGCAGCTTCTTATCACGTTCTGCCTGAAAGGCAATCAAAGAGTTGCCATTGTTGCGGTTTCCATCCTCCCTGCACAGCCCTCCCACTGTTAGCACGGGTCTCATTAGCCACACTGCCTGACATGCAGTCCTGAGATACATCACTCCTTGCCTACAGCATCTGCCTCTCCTTCAATGGTCCACACAGAGTCGGGATGGCTAGAGTGGCTCCTGAAGGTGCCACTCTTTCCAGAGGACTCTGTGGTAGTCGCGTACCAGGGCCACAGAAACCTGACAGCACGACAAACTGTGGTAGTACATAGGAAAACTGTCTCTTACGATGGATGGGTCAAGTCCAAACTTCCCATGGCTGGGTTCAGACATCACAAGCCAACAATGGTTAACACCCCCCCCCCCACCCACTGTGGCTTGTTGCATTGTCCAAACCCAGCCACAGTCTGACCTCACGTATGGCAGCAGATGCATTTCATAATCAGATGCATTTCATAATCCTCCTAAATGTAGCTTCAGAGTAGGAAGTGGGATTAGAAACCTCAGCACATCTGAACGCACAGCAGGCCTCCAGAGCAAACCTTTTCCATGCATGTATCTGCCAGGAAGGCTACACGTAAGCCACACACAAGCACCTAGCCCTCATGGGGGGACCAGAACAGAACCCTACACAATTCCACCCCGTACACACACTCTGACCACGTTCTTTCCCAAGAACCAACATTTTTGCTACACGGATAAACAACCACAGCTTCTGCAAAGCACTTCCCAGAGCAGGATATGTTAAGATATTGGCCAGCCTTGCTAGCAATCATTACCACTTGTTCGTTCAGCGTGGTAATTCAAGAACATACTTCCATATCAGTCTTACTGCCACACATCAGTCCAATGTGTCAACGGGGGTTCTCGCCCATCCTTCCCTCAGAAGCAAAACAAGACAACCTGTCCATCCATTCATTCCTCTAGCCAACGAATAGCTAGATTCAGATTCATTTAAAGCATGAGTCTTGGGTGTCTTTCTAACCCTGCCTCTCCGAAAGCCCTTTGTTAGCACAAGATTCCTCCTCCTTCCATCAAACAGGAGAGAATTTACAATGGCAAGTTAGCGAAATGTAGCTCGGAAGGCACGCAGATTGCCCCCTCTTGTCTCAAGTTGCTTTCCTTAGATGGCTTTCCATAAAACCTTAGTTCAACCTTTAAAACAAGAAAAGAAAAGAAAAGAAAAGAGGAGTTTTGCACAGCTTTCCCTTTGCAGTTACAAATAATGCAGACCTTCTCCATCAAGGATACCCATGAAATTACACTGTAGTAATAGTAGAAAACAAGGTTTCTATGCTTACTGTTTGCAAAGCTGCAAAGACACCCTTTCTGTGGACGTGCGAACTAAACGTACAAAAGCTGTTTTGCAGAGAGGGGGGACCCCAATCTCCTTTCCATTCCAAAACTAGGGCTCCAATTCTCTTGTCGCTTCCTCTCCTGCCACAACAAACCATTGTCCGTTCGGATTACAGGGCAGCCGAAACAAGGAGGATGCCTTACCTTGAAGCGTGTATCCTGCTTCACTGACTGCCACGGCGACATCCACCGTCAACATCGAGGCAAGCCGCATCTATTGAAAAGGAGGAGACATGCAGTGCCCCCGGCCGCTGCGCGCTCCCTCGCGAAGAGGAGGCTGCTATGGCATCGGCGAGGTTGGGCGATGATGCATCCGCTTTGGCAAACCTGCCGGTTTAACACTCCACAGTCCCTTGGCAAGAAACCAGCTGTGTTTGTGACCACAAGAGGGCTTGCAGCATTTGAAGCATCCCCCGTGCGTCTCCGCAATCCTCTTGCGTTCCTTGCACGGAGCACAAAGAACAGCTCTGGTGGTCCTCTGGCCACGGTTGGCAGAGGAGAAGCAAAAGCTTGGAGAGAGACGACGGCAGAAGCTCTTGCTTCGGGACCGCGGGTGCATTGCAGGAGATGGGGAGTGGTTTGTGCTACTACACAAGGAGCAGGGAAACAGGGGGGGAAATGCCCTATTTGGCAGTGCATGGAGGAACAGCCGGACAAAGGGACAGAATCTGCCAGGTCTCTGTCGGGTAGGCGAGAGAGGGTCCCCATTCCTGCCATTCCGTGCTTCTAACTGAAGGTACTAGGGACCAAATTTGTGATTTCAAGCATGCAAAGCTTATGCTTTTTTATTATTATTTATTTATATTGCGATTTATATCCTGCCTTTTTCCTACAAAGGGCTCAAGGCAGCTTACATCGTTCTCCTCCTCCATCTTATCCCCACAACAACAACCCTGTGAGGTGGGTTGGGCTGAGAGTCTGTGACTGGCCCAAAGTCACCCAGTGGGCTCCAAGGCCAAGCGGGGACTCAAACCCAAGTCGCCTGAGTCCCAGTCCCAGCTCTTAACCACGACACCACACTGGCTCTGCTACTGTTCTGCCCTAGAGAGGAGCATCCGTACATCCAGCGTTCTCCCGAGTCCCAATCCAGGGCTCCTTCCCAGCCCTGCTAGCTAGATTCCCAGTGTCTGAAGCCAGAATGATTTCTACATGTAAAAAAGGTATCCTCTCCATAGCATAAGGATCACATGCCTTCTGCGGAATCACATGACAGATCCGTCTCTGCCAGGGCTTTCTACACCATCCTCAAAGTTCTCCAAGATCCTCCCCACTTCTGCTACCTGAACCTTTTGTATCTGGAGACAATAGGAGCTGTCCCTGAGCCTTTTTGCAGACCAAGCAAATGCTGGGATTGAATGGAGTCCTCTCCATACAGGAAGCTCTCTTAAACTGTGCTGAGTTTAGCTCTGCCAGCTTCTCCCCAGGGTTCTGAGTCCATTAGAAGACTAAGGAGAGCATCTCTCCAGGGCCTTGGTCAAATTCTTTCCCACCACCTGATTTTTTTAACTAGGTAGGCCAAGGATTGAAGCTGCATGGAAAATCAGCACTCTGTTAGGCAGCTGTGATTGGCAGTTGTTGTCACATGATGGGCAGTGGGGAAGGGGACGCAAGGGCCCATGGTGGCCACACAGAAGGCAGGGAACTGGGCCACGACTGGCTCAGGCATCCACCTCGAAGCCTGAGCAGCCTCCCCCCAGCTGCTTTCCAGTCCTAGGTCCCACCTGGGCTTTGAACATGGGGCCACTTACACTGAAACCTAAGAATTCACCCAGAGTGGAGGCCCATCTGAGAAAGACGCTTGTACGAACTGGGGGGTTCGCACATCCTGAAGTCAAGTTGGGCATTTTGTGGTGGGTTAAGTCCTCACGTGGACAAATCTTTATGCATGGTGCTGGTCCAGAGCAGAGATGATTTAGACATTCAACCTCATGGAATCAAGGGATTGCAAGGAACCTCAGAGGATATCTAGCCTGCCCTATCCCCTCCTGCCCAACCCAAGCAATGTAGGAGAAAGACCTGCTTCAGCCTCACCAACAATAGGCCATCCAAGAACCACTTTGAAAACTTCTAAATAAGCAAGTCTGTTTTGCTATCGTCAAGTTGATGATAGCAACTTGAGACCTGGATATTTGACCCTTCATACATACCTGCCTGTCCCCTAAGATCTGGGTTGGACATCCTTCTTCAGGAACCCTCTTTGAAAGAGATCAGGAAAGTGGCTACCTGGAGAAGGCCCTTCTCTGTGGTGACTCTGCGATTATGGAACGTGCTCTCCAGAGAGGTGCACCTGGCACTGATGCTTTTTTCATTTCGACACCAGGCCAAAACCTTTTTATTTTCCCATTATTTTAAACGCTAATGTTATTTTAAGATTCGGTTTTATTTATTGTCATACCTTGATGCTGTACCTTGTTTTATTGTATTACCACCCTGAGACATATTGCAGAATATAAAAGCTTTAGATAAATAAATAAGTTGTGCCTTTCTTGTCATCAGAAACCACTGGAACAACAAAGAGCAAATGTGCGGCAAGACAGCTCTTTAAATTGGGAGATGTCTGTTCTCTCACCTCCGAAGCATCTTCTCTCCAGGCCAAGTCCTTCAACCTTTCCCCAGAAGGTGTGGCCTAGAGGCCCTTCAGTATCGCCACTGCCCTCTCCCTGAACCATTTCAACCTTGCTTTCCTTCTCAAACGGCCCGCTAGGTGCTGCTTGAACAAATCAGACTCAAGCAATGTCATTACCTCTCATGGTCCAGATGCTACATTTCCATTTGGCGGATGCAGCCTAAAATTGCATTTGCTCTTCTAAGCCACCAGATCACATCACTGACTCACGTTCAGCTGGTGGCCTTCTAGAAACTCCTGGATCTGTTTCACATCCGCTGCTGCCAGGCCAGGTTTGGATGGCAAAAGGCCTGAAAGAACAAGGTGCTCACAACCATGCTTGCTTCTCCCGTGTCCCATCCCACTTGCGACTAAGCAAACAGACGAAAATTGAACAGAATCCTAAAATTATAAGGCCCTTAGAGTGTTTTCTCTTGTGAGGCAAGGTTTAAGATACCTGGATCAGTTAACATGGGGGAGAGGATGCATAAGACGGAGGAAAGATAACAGAGGTGTCTTTGATTAAGCGTGATACAAAAAAATGGGAACTCACTATCACAAACTACAGTAATGACCACTGTAACATTGTAAGAAGGACCATGTTGGATGGGACCAATGATTTAACTAGGCTGGGATCATTTCCACATGGGATGTGATGGACCACCATTCATGAGATACACCAAAGCACTGTCCGGTGGATTAGGGCATGGTTGACTGACCGAAAGCAGAGGGTAACCATTAGCAGGGAATCATCAGGATGGCAGCCAGTGACAAGCGGGGTCCCCCAGGGCTCTGTCCTGGGGCCGATCCTGTTTAATCTTTTCATTAACGACATGGAAGAAGGAGTGAACAGTCTGCTGATCAAATTCGCAGACGACACTAAAACTGGAGCAGTGGCCACAACTGAGGAGCAGGCACTCCAGATCCTTTTGGATCTGGAGTGCC